>NC_058031.1:16686801-17010873 GCF_019176455.1 Solea senegalensis
GATGGTTCGGAACTATTTTTTTTTCATGTTCGACACTGATATCATAACCTTAAAGGGGATATATTATACCCTATTTCCCCAATTAAAATAGTTCCCTGGTGTCCTAATGAACATGTCAGTCACATGCTTTGGTCAACATACCATAAGGATGAAGCGTCATAGCAGTTCAATAACCCTGCTAAATCCACCCCTTTCAGAACGCTCGGTTTTGTGCATGGTCCCTTTATATGCAAATGAGACACAGGCAAACACACACCTGCTTCTTCCAGGGGGTTTCGGATTTGTCCTCTTTACACCGCTCACCCGCTCAGCTCCTGTTCCATTCCTGCATAAGCTGCTGCTGCATAAATTGGCAGCTCGCCGCTGGCGATCAGCGGTACTGTCCCTAAGTCTTTTTAACTGATTTTCACAGACAGTGCCGTCACAGGAAGAGACCTCCGACCCATGGATACTTAGGGACAGCACCACTGATCACCACCGCTGATCGCCAGCGGTGAGCTGCATAAGCTGCTGCTGTATGTGACTGTATCAGACTGAGTCTGTGCTCCAGTCATGGAGGATGTACTGAACAAATATTTTTAATTAGGACGTGTCAGAATGGTCAGTTATGAGCTCTATGTGACCTTTTCTTAACAATGTGTGTGTTTGTACGTCGGTGAAATACGTTCGCTGACTAAATACAGCGACCGCTGGCCGCAGTCTGATGTGAAGTGGTACGAACACAGAATTATCTTCACACTTTTCTTTGTTACGTGCCCACCAGTGATACTTGGTCCTGTTAGCAAAGATGGCGGACACTGTTTACGTTCTGGGAATGAGGTCCCGTCCCCCTACGAGTGGGTCTAAAAAGTGCGGAATTAGCGTTGCAGTTTCAAGCCTCGGACCAAGTGTGACTGGTGCGCACGTAACAAAGAAAAGAATGGGACGGATATGGATACCGATTATCTTGTTGACTCATCATATTTCAGCTCTTTCTTCAATGAATTACTACTATAATAGTTTAGGCTGTGATTTTCCTGCCCATGAATCTCGTAACTTGTGGCAACCCGAAGACATTTCAGTTCAGGCAAGTTTGGCGTTAAACAAGCCTTTTGTGCTTTAGGCTGGACAGGTTTGTGATGAGCTGTTTTTTTTTTTTTACTTTAATGTGTAAATGTCATAATTATGGCAAGTCAGTGCAGAACTCTCTACAAACCCATAATTACTATCTCTAATAGTCTTCATCCAGCACACCTCTTGTGTTTCTTTTTGAAATGCAGATCATATTTCACTCATGCTGGTGATGAGTGTTGGTGAGATATGCATCGTCATGAGCTCCCTCTCTGTTTCCATCGGAAACTCAACACTGCTCAGCTTAAAAGCCTCATCTGATAGTCCTGGAATCTCTTCGACCTCCCAATCTGAAATGGTTCCGCTACCGGTCAGGCTTATTGATCAGTGGGTTTACATCCAATAATACTGTGGACCGGTTGACCCCTGATGAATAGGAGACTGGGAGGAGGCGACAAAGAGGAGCAAAGGGACGGACAAGAGGAAAATATAAGGAAATAGCCCAAAGAGTGATGAAGGGATGAAGACATGGAGAGGCATCGTTTAGAAAAGTCCTTTTTATTTTTAACAAATTATTCACTTTATATATTTTAGGAGGCCAATAATAAACATAACCCATGTGTTATTTGTTTATAGTCCGTCCCCCTTTTTCTTTCTTTTGTTGTTGGCAGTCCTTTGCAGAGAGGGAGGGAGAGAGAGAGAGAGAGAGAGAGAGAGAGAGAGAGAGTAGCTTGTTTCTATGGAAACGGTCTGAGCTAGATAAGCTTGCACTGCAGTGTGTGTGTGTGTGTGTGTGTGTGTGTGTCTGGGGTCGGTCTTGGCTCTAAAGAGAAGGAATGATAGTGATTTATGAGAGTATGATGTATTGAGCAGATACTTGGATGTGCACAGGATCGTGTGTGTGTTTGTGTTTGTGTTTGTGTGTGTGTGTGTGTGTGTGAGACGAATTATTTACATACTGAACCCGCTTTTTGCTCCTGTTATTAGATCATGCTGTATGTCTCTGATCTATGTCTGGAGGCTTCTCTTGATCTCACAGCTGTAATTTCACACTCTTATCCGTGTCGATGTGGTAATTAAAATCATGGGATTGATCGGCATCACCATAGCAATGACATGAGAGAGACGGGGAGGAACTCTGCTGTACAATATCCAATAATTGTGTGTGAAAACCAGTTATTTATTCTAGCAATTACTTGCAGTCATGCTGAAGCCTTTAAACTCAGGATTAAACTGTCTTTTAAAATATTTGAAACCATTCGTCACAGTTGTATTTTTGTCCAAAAATATAAACAAATGGGAAAAATTGTCAATTTTCTCTCTGCTTGCAAACTAGATATAAAATAAATATCTCTTTTACTCAAAGGTGAACAATATGAACATGTGTTTCTCAAGTGCTGAGAACTGTCAACGTTTCTCTGCAATTGTGTGATAATAAATAAAATTAAAGATAAAATCCTTCAATACAAAGTAAAACAGGATTGAATGTACAACAAATGTTCAAAAAAATCCACATTGGTAACTGACTGTGATCCATGTCAACTGGTGTATGAAGGAGAAATCGTTAGTCAACTGAAAATTATTATGGCAAAAGCTCTTTTGGAAGACATTTTTTAGCTGTTAATTTTTCTAAATTATGTATTTTAAGAGTTTTTTTTGCATTAAAAGATGATGAAAGAGGGTGAGAATGGAGGTGACTGGTATTGTTTAGTTTCAGATTAAACTCATTCATCATTTGATTGAAAACAGACCACTGTCAACGTGGTGTCAGTGTTGGTTACTAATGAGACTCTGTGTTCGTCTTTGTTGCAGAACTCCCAGAAGAAAAGAGGAGCACGACCAAACAACAAACCTGACAAAAAGCCCGGTCCACAGGTAAGACACACAAACAGAAACACACACACGTCTGTGCAGCATTCCAAGCAGGTTCCAAGCGAGCTGAGCCAATACTAAAATGTGACGTCAACAGATGGCCAGTGATTGGTCAGAGAGTGTCGCCACTGGAAGAGTCATGAGCGCGATGTCCAACACAAGAATCAAAGCCAACAATGCCGAACTGTAGATTGGTTAAAATGACTTCCTGAAATCCTGAAAACATGCATTAATCTCCAACATTTAGCAAAGGTCGAATGTCAATATTTTCTTGTCTCGTAATGAAGTTCTTGTGCTTGGGCAATCTAGCCAACGATATGGGCTGTCGGGTGAGGACACAGGAGGCAGGATTGTCCGTTTACACGTTTATTTGACATGAACAAAGATGCACAGATGAACAGATGCACAGGCACCCCCTCGTAGTGCTTTACTGAGCCTTTAAAATGGGAAGAAATAAAGGACATTAGAATTGTCCCAACTATTCCTCTCTAATCAACACAATTGATACATTTCACAAATGCTAAATAAGGAACATAGTCTATGCTCAACCAAGTCAATAGGTTACAACTGTCAAACCTTAACATATAGCATAAATAATCAAGTGTAGCAATAAAACATCTTTATGGAAATACAAAAACAGCACTCACCAGTGACCATAGATGCCTGAAACCTGAGGAATCAACACAGACTGTAGCCGTCTGACTTTCACTTGCTTCTTCAAAACGACCACTTTACAAGCCATTACAAGAGTTTGTGTGTTTGGGTAACGCATAAAACCACGTCACTGCAGTTTCACACGGACCCAGCCAATAGTGAGGAGGTACTATAGTAATGAAAAGCTACGTGCCTGATACCTAACTGTGCAGCTCATGCCGAGCCGAGTAGTGCTAGAACTGTACGGTGGAAAAGCGCCATAAATGCCTAACCTTTGACCTAACGTAAACCCAATTCTAACCCCATCACCAAGTCCCCCATCAAAAAGCTCTTTTAAGGGGTGACAGAACGTGAGGACCAGGCATAATGTCCTCACTTTCCCAAAATGTCCTCACTCCCTTAGGTTTTTAAGTTTTTGGTCCTCACATAGAGACCCATACAAGAACACACACACACACACACACACACACACACACACACACACACACATACATACATACAAGTTTGCACAGCTATTCTTGTTAGGACACTGCACTGACTTCCATTTATTTGGTCAGCCGAAGCCTAGGACCTGGTTTTGCTCTTAATTGACACTACAGATCCTGTCAGTGTGTATGCCAGAAGACGTCTCTAAGACACACAGCAGAGAGGACAACATAACATCTGTGTCAGATGTTGGTGTTATTTGCTGCTGGTTTTGTGTGTCATCCTGCACAGAGCTGCAGTGCTTGCATCCTCCCCCTTTCAACTGGATCTGCTCCAGAGTTGAATGTGGTCTTCCCACGTTCACACCCCGCGTTTGTATTTCATTACACATTGTTTATCTTTACAGGGACAATGTGCTATTATAAATAATTGCACCCGTGTCATATTTTGAGCTAATTTGCATCTGACGCTCCTGGGCATCAGTTCAGCCGACAGACCGTAACCTATTCCACTTGGTGGAGGTAACAATGAGTCAGACTGAATGAGTGAAATACAGTATGTTGAATGAAAGGAAGAGGGGTCAGTTATCTGTTATTGCCATTTTAAACCAGTTTCTTTGGATCCTCATACATTTAGTGAAACCGGCAGATCCACTCAACTGTGACTCATCAAAAAATGGGAAATGTAGATAATTAATAACAGCAGATCTTCAGTGCCGGAGGCAACTGTCACCTGTCACTGCAGCTGTTGCTGTTTTTCTCTTCTGAGCTGCTCACTCTATTCCATATTTAACACGATACAGCAATATTTATCTCATTACGGTATAAAAATTAATCACTACTTCAGGCTGTCCCCATTATAAAGCCTCACAATCGCCTACAGACGTAAAATTAAAAGCAATTATTCAACCTGTTCAGGGGCATGTAAAGATATTTTTGTCAATATTTTCACCAAGAGGAAGATATAAAACAGCTCATTTATGACCAGCACTTTATGGCATTGTACACGTTAAGGTTTACAACTGTATCTGCTGAGAGAGGATTTTTGCTTTTGATGCAGTTTGAGGTCACACAGTTTAAACTGTGCTTTCACAATATGATATGAACTGGATGAATGTGTGAGTGTGTAAAAACACCAAAACATAATATAGATTCCGATGATTACACAGATGAAATGAAAACATTGTTGACATGTCAGTCAACACTGGAGCTTCTGCAGTGTGACGCCCTCGTTTGAGAGCATCAGTGTCAACAGATCCTCATTAAATCAACCTTGATTTTCACATTTTCTGCTTAAGTTAGTACAGCACAGACGTGTTCAGGTTGTCTGGTGCCTCCAGATATCTTGCATATTTGATCACTGAAGCGTGTTTCTGCCACACAGCTCTTGATTGGTGCTGTTTGTGCCTCTCTTTGTTAATTATGACCCATTTCCTGTGGGGATCACACTCTGTCCAAACATGCCACATGCAGCAGATGAATCAGCAGCTCCTGTGTTTGTTCATCACTTCCTCAATCTGGATTCTAATGAAACCTGTTTTCTATGCCTTCCTACTTCCAAAAAAAGTTCTTCCTTAACCTAAGACTGGGCAATAATTAAATTACAGTATGTATTGCAAAGTAATGTCCTTCAGTATCAAATAAAACAAAGATTCAATATTTATCTACATGTTGATGCATTGTCCAAACACACTTTGAGGCACATCATAGCTGTTAACCTCTATTGTTATTGCTTTTGCCTAAAATATGTCAAGTGTTTATTCATTTCTGTCCATAAAGAAGTTGAAAACCACAATTGCATGTGTTTTTCAACTGTCACCAAGGAGCAGACCTGCAACGATTATTCAATTAATCAATTACCAAATGAATCATCCAATATTGGGAGTGTTTGTTCAATAATTATTTTCCCTTAAAAAAGAACTGAGAGAACTGCAGGAGGTAGTTCCTCCTCTCTATCCTCTCCATGCCACTGCTATAGTGCTAAGCTCTCTCTTCTAACCACGTACCATAAATGGTTATAAAATCGTTTGGCCTGTCTTCCCTTAATGTGGTTGGAAACGGTCCACGAGCAGTAAAAACAAATACAGAGCTGCTTCTGAGCGATGGGAGCACGGGGTCACCTCAGGTCAGCCAGGAGTTTGGTGCACGTCTGCACAAGCATCAGTGGTCCACTATTAAATAAATCAAAAATATAAATGATTACACTGAAATAACCTCAACCTGTCATCCTTAATGCTTTTTACATTTACGGCTGCATCTGTGGCACGTGAAAGCACCACGGCCTGACAAACACAGCCTTCGTTCATTATCATATACAGTGTTTGTTATTCAGGTTGTTTTGGACAACGCGTTAGGTGCCTACACTGCACATCCTACACACTCACTGTGCTACATTGTCATTAGTCTGGCGTCACAGCCACCAGCTTAAGAGAAGGATATCATCAGGATGTTTCGCTGCTGAAGGGTCATCTCAGGCAAACCACAAATGACTGATTTCTTCTTTTACACAAGTCTGTTGTGAGAGTCTCACATGGAATATACGGAGCAGGACTATGACCTCATTGTTCTCAGGTGACTTACTCTATTGTAATGAGCCGTGGATCATGTTTAACTGACCAGATGTTGAGTCTTTAATCTTCAGCTCCATTGTTTGACCTTTGCTGTGTCCATATTTTGACAAAATGTATATTTATAAATGAATTCATTTATTTTCTATGTTCTTTACCACACACATAGTTATTTCTTAGTAACTTAAAGGTGCAGTGTGTACAATTTTGATGCACATATTTACATCTGGCAGAAATGTAAATCGAAAACATTCTGATGGGTGTTTGAGTGTACAATTACCTCAATTGCATATGAATGGTTTCATTGTCACAGAATGAGCCCCTTTTTATTTACATCGCAAGCTTATTTGTCTGTTACTGTTTTATTTCATCTGTTCCATATGTTTTTATCCTATAATATCAGATGTAAATTCATAGATAAATTTTTGTGGAAGTTTGAAAATCAGTCAGAAGGGCTAGTTCACATTTGGTGACGGCTAACCCTAACCCGGTAAAATAAATCGTATCTTGAAATAGCCACTGATTTACGGTCTCAGTAGTAGTTACAGCCTGTCATTGCCAGCCTATATCTGTGGCACAGCTGTTTTTGTACCAGTGTTCACCTCAGTGATCTCTTCATATGTTCTGTCCCGTCACTGCAGGAGGACAGTTCAGACCTCAAGTGTCAGCTCCACTTTGCCAAAGAGGAATCGGCCCTGATGTGCAAGAAGCTGACCAAACTGGTGAAGGACAGCGAGGCCATGAAGGAGGAGCTGGCCAAGTACAGGTCGCTGTACGGAGACGTTGATGCCTCGCTCACCGTGGAGGAGGTAGATGAGGAGAATAGCGTGACCTTGCATGCTTGCATTGTTATTGGCTTACTGACAGTGATGTGCTTTATTCTTAAGGTCCCAAAGGATGTTTTGATACCCAGTTGATTTAGCTCATGTCCCATCTTATTTAACGCCTGTGTCCACAGGTTGCTGACTCCCCACACACCCGCGAGGCAGAGGTTCGAGTCCATCTGAAGCTGGTGGAGGAGGAGGCCAACCTGCTGAGTCGACGTATTGTAGAGCTGGAGGTGGAGAACCGGGGGCTGCGAGCAGAGATGGAAGACATGAAGGGACCACAAGGTAGTTTTTAAACCTGTTTCATAGGTCAAATATTGAGAGTATATATGTACGTTGTTATCCAAATGTGTTCTCTCTGAGTAAACTTTTTTTTTTTTTTAATGTATTCATAATAGTAGCCATCTCCAAATGGCAAAAGGTTTTACTTTACTGTTAACCAAAGGTTTCTTCTTCTCTCTCATTAACCAATGAGAGTGAGTTGAAACACAGTTTCTGTGAGATCCCAAATCCCTGGAATCTTCTCCCTGAAATCGATTGATTAACAACAAGCATGGGGTCCTGGTCTGGATTGTCTGGTCTGTGCTTTCTCAGGATTAAAACATTGAAAACATTTCAAATCACATTTGAAAATCCTCTGGTGTAGGTCAGGCTCAATTGAACTCGGTGTTGGTTAGATAAGTTTTCTCAGTATTACAACTGTTAATTCGTCTTGGGTTGTTTTTGCGTCGCTAACGTTTTAATCCTTTTTTTGAAATGTAGTTTATCTTGTTCAAATCATCATATTGTCTGATAATTATGAAGCTACAACCAGCTTATTTTGGCTATGTTTATTGTCAGTTGACACCCCTATTTTGTCCAAGCTGTGGGTCTTTGTATAATACTACAGCACCAGAGTCAACACCTCTGTGACATTATGACATAAACAAGGACGGTTGTGTTGGACTATATTGTGTGTACCCAATAAACCATTATAGTGCAATCATCATTTTTTTCTTGTTTTAGATGGACCTCAAGATCTCACTGGGGTTGGTGCTAGTCTCGGCGTCGGCCTCGGTCTCACAGGAGGAGCCATGGTTCTTGGAGGAGGGGCTTCATCTGAAAACGTCATGGAGCTCCAGAGACACCTGCAGTTCGTTGAGGAGGAGGCGGAGCTACTGAGGAGGTCACTGATCGAGATGGAGGAGCAGAACAAGCTCCTGATGAACGAGATCAACCGCTATAAATCTGACCTCCCCCCGCTGATGTCCACGCTGTCGTCCAATTCGCTAACGTCGCTGGCGGACGGGCTGCTCAATGACAGCCCTGTCCACACTATACAGGAAGGGGCGGTACTTATCAGCACAGACCCCCCTGCCCAGGAGGAGGAGCTTAGCCTGGCGAGGCTTCAGATTGGAGAACTGAACGGAAAAGTGAAGAAGCTGCAGTACGAGAACCGAGTCCTTCTGTCCAACCTGCAGCGCTGTGACCTGGCCTCCTACCACGCTCCTTCCTCCTCATCCTCATCGTCCTCATTACGTCTAGCTCTGGAGACGGACGCAGAGGCTGGAGACTCAGCCGAGTGCCTCCCCACCAGGTGGGCTTTATACATGTATATACTCTACGTTAATACACTTTTAGTTTCACCTGCTTACCATGAAAGTTTTGGCAAAATTTCATCGCTATCCATCACATTTTTTAAAAGACATTTAATCTAGACGTCTGTGTGTTAGCCTGACGTCTAGATTAAATGTCTTTTAAAAAGCCCAATTTAAATAATGAATGACCGTATCAGCAGATTGATAGATAATATTTGTCAAAGGTAATCTCACCGCTTTCTCCAGAAACATACATACTCAGCAGTTGGAGTTCGTCCATATTAATCTGTGAAACTTCAGTCCATAGTTTTAGCCTTTTAATTTAAGTTTTTAAAAACTAAAACGAACAATAAGTCGTTAAGGTGCTCTCTGTGTTTTCCCCTCAGCCCGCCCCACCGCAGAGAGCCTGTAGGGGGCGAGAATGACGCCCTTGAGATCAAGGAACGGAAAAAGAACATCGAGGACAATGCTGACGCAGCAGCCCCACTTCCTGGTTGCCTAGGGCAAAAGGACCATGATGCTTTGCTGGCCATGAGGGACCAGGCTCGCCTGGTTTCCACAGCGATACAGCTCCTGACCTCCCCCGAGTCAAACTGCCTCTCCTCCTCCTCCTCTCCATCCATCTATCACAAGGTCTGCAGTAACGAAGCAGCAGAGGCGTGTGACCTGGAGAAACCTCAGCCTCACAGCCAGGTACATGTCCTCTGTTTGCTGCACTGTTCCTCCATGGAACTCTACTGTCAGATGAAGATGACCGTTTCATTAGACCCCCTTTTAAACCTTTTTCATGAAGCCCACTTAAATAAAACCATTAACAATGGAAGAAAAACTGGTTTCTTTTTGGCTATTTGTCAGACTTGGTCATCGTTCATTTAGAAGAGTCTGAATGATGATCACTTTAAGGTGCAGAGGTGTTTCCGTTGTATCAACTTTGATATAAATAGTTCATAAATCTTTTTTTAAGATTCGAAATCAATAAGTTCATAGTTTCCTTTCTTCATTTTCTCTTCACAAAGTATTGTCTCCTTAATTTGGTTTTCTGTGTCCATTATAATTATGAGCTCAAGTGTAAAGCACTTAAACGTGGTAGAGTACAAGTTGACTTTCTGTGCGTGGTGCACCGCAGTAGACTGTTTTTCTGTATATTTTCTGATGACGCGCAATGCCGGTTGCCAAAAACTGTCCATTGAATGAGTCAATCCATGTGTATCGGGAGAGCGCATCTAGAAATGCTTAAGAAAGGGGAAAGGAAAAAACAATCCAGCCCTTTAACCCTCTTATGACCGTCATGATTATCAGGCTGTCTGGATTTATTTTGATTTCATGGCTGTAGAATTATAACTTCCACTTTTCAATATCTGAAAAACAACACTGAAAACAAAACCTTTGTGGTCAATGAGATTACAGAGAGTCTTAAAGAAGATAGAGCTAATAGCCTCTTTATTTTTATACATCTATTTATACAACAATAGATGTTTCTTTTTCTTTTCAAAGAGAGCAAACCGCAGCTTCCGTGCCACGTTTTCTTGCTCTGATTGTTAATTTCACATGCACCGTATGATAAATCTGCTCACGTTTTCCCCCTCAGTCAGCCAATAATGACCAGCCGTTTGCTGACAAATATTTGTTCTGTCTTTCTCCTTCAGATCTCTGAGCTGTCTGACCTGGCAGACCGACCTCTGGTTGGTGCTCTGACCAGCAGGCTTCAGGCACTCAACAGCCAGCTGCAGGCCTTTGTAGAGCGGGTAGACTGTGTGGGTAAACCCCCAGCAGGTGGGAGGGACCCTCAGGTGGAAGGAGCCTCTCCTCCAGCCTCACCCTGCGCCTCACTCATCTGCTCTGGAGATGACCAGGATGGACTTAATACTGCAGAGGAGAAGGTAAATGACAAGACAACACACTCTTCCTCTTCACTCCTTGTCACACCTTCTCTTTCATTTACCATCAGGCTTTTTTTTTTTATTTTGTTGTGTTTGTTTCTATAGTTTCTTTTGCCGCTTTGTAGAATGATGAGTGGTCTAGGACCTCACTCCTGATCACATTTTAACGTGCTGCATTAGCCTCTTCTTAAAGTGAAGGGTGGTTTTACACAGCATGCTCAAATCTGACGCACAAGCCATCATCTAATTCAGTCTGGCCTAATAGACGAGATATAATTTTAACCTGTAAAATAGTAACAAACGTGAGCGTACATGGTTGATCCTGCCTTTGTCGTCAGATTTGAGCCTGTGTGAACCTCTCCACAGTCCATTCATGTCCTTTGCATGCTCTTGGATTCCCTCCTGACCTGGTATTTAGACCTCAAATGGAGCCTGTTTGTTACCTGTAGATAGTGAGGTTGTGAAGCACCATGTATTTTTTTTTATTTTTTTTTTATGTATTTTCACCAAACCACTTCAACACACAGTATGAGTTTAACTGCACTGTGGAAGAGCGGTAAATCTTTTCTTTTAAAAATCACTTAATTTTTAATTCATGGATTTACTGTAGTCTCATTTATAATTCAGTGCCCGTTATTAAATTGGCTAGTAAATAATAAACAACAACAACAACTACTTCTTGTCTGTCACAAGGTTTTTGTTTAAGAACTTATTGTAGCGAAAAAAACAATGTTAAATGTATTAAATGTACCTTAAATTACAAAACTAGGAGTCAGAAACTGGGATTATGACCTGAAGGAGTATTTTCTTGAGTTGCAAAAGCTGCACATGAGGCAACAAGTCTGAGCTAAATACAGTTACACAACAAACTCTGCTGGGAAATCTTTGGGTTGTGGTTAATTTACTGAGAACATCTGCTGTATTTTTAAGTATATAATTGGCCACATAACATTCATTATGAGATTGAGAAAGTTTTAAAGGCACATCAACAGGGACTGAATTAATCCAACTGGCTTCATTTTCTACAGCACTGCAGATTATACATTTTGAAGCACTTGAGGACAATCATCACTTCTTATCAAATTTATTAGCTTATGTGAAATTAAAATGTTATGTTAAAAAATATGTTTTCAAATGAGAACTAGTGAGACTATTTTTTTTTTTATTGAATCGTGATTTGTTTGTTTTCTATTCTGATCGTATGGAGGAAGCTGTGATGCTATGTAGTCTTGACTGAGGAAACTGCACTGTTTAGACTCCATTAGAGGCCAATTCTGAGTCCCAACACCCCACCGATCTCTCCTTCCCTTCTCTCCTTTCCTTCATCCCCTACCCCGCTTCCCTCTGCACGGGCACCATAACCGTCGGTTTCTGCACTTCACTACCATCTGCTCTTTTCCCTCTATTTAAACCTCCTTTCTTCCACCCTTCACACACCATCTCCCTCACTGCTTGTCTGCTGTCTTCTTATTCCCTTTCCCTTCCTCCTTTGCTTCTCTCCTCTCCCTGGACATTTCCTCTTAACCACCTTACTCCCCTCTCTTGACTTCCTGTTCATCTCCTTCATCTCCCTCTCTCTCCGATTCCCCCCCACCCCTCATCTCTCCTTCTTTGTCCCTGTCTTCCCATCTGTCTCTCTCTTCCACTCCTCCTCAGCCCTTCATTCTACCCTCCATCCTCCTCTTCTTTCTTTTCTCCACTCTCTCCTTCTCCTCTCTGACCAAGCTCTTCTTCCTCTACATCCTTTTCTTTGTCTTGTGAGCTCCATCGATTTTTATTTTCCTGAATGTTGTCACATGTATCTACACCATCTCGGTTGTATTGTTTTCTTATTGTTGTCTTTATTTCTGTCATTTCCTCCTTCTCTTTCTTTTTTTTGTTCCACAACCTCTCCCTTGTCTCTCCCTCTCTCTTCGATGATTTTTTTTTGTTCTTTTTGTTTCATTTTTCTTCATTTACTTGCCCATGCGTGCGTGTAGCAGCCTGATTATAGGGACCAATCAGAGCCAGAGGGGAACAGTCAAACTGAAGAGAACAGCCAATCAGAGAGTAGCGATGTGCAAAAGCAGGAAAACAGCCAGATGGAGAAGCAAGAGGAGACGACCCATGATGCACTGGTAAGACACTCTTTCAGGGCTCAAACTGACATGTGACTGTGTGTGTGTGTGTGTGTGTGTGTGTGTGTGTGTTGGGAACCGCTGGTCTATATGTCTTTGAGTGTCCTCATTAGAAGTTAATAACATTTAGTTTAACAAAAATACTCACTCTCGGTCAAATTACTAGCATTTTTAAGTGTTCGATATATATCAGCCTTCTTCATCAGTCAACATCATAAATTAAAGGTCCAATGTGTACAAATTTGGTACATCAAATGATGTTTCTTTTCTGAAACAGTGTTTTTTTGTTGTTCTTGTTTGTTGTGAAAATTGTGAAATGCACACTAGATTGTTAGCTGACTTGCATATTCACCCTGCTAAATGTTACACACTGGATCTTTAAGTTGAGATCATCAGACATGTCTATCTGTTCATCTGTGAATGAAGACCTACATTTTAACATTTAGTTTAAGGTTAAAATACAGTATAATACAAGCATATACTCTTATTATGCCTGTGGAAATATACGTTCTCTTTCCACTCTTATCATCTTAGCATCGTAGGACTGTCAGACAAAAACGGTGGCTTCATCGTCAGCTGTGGGTCTGATAGGAAGAAGAGACCTTTGTTTGGTTGACCTTTTTACTGGTGTCTCCATGGTAACCAGGGGTTTGTGTGCCTGCACCTTTGTGCGCGAACAAAGATGAACAAGAGAAGATTAAAACTGAATGAGAGACAAGGAGAATAAGAAGGTTTGAGATATTATTGATCCAGAAAATCTGGGAAATGTGTTTCCATGCTGAGAATGAGGAGCGTCCACATGCATGTCCACTTTCGTATCGATCTAAGGTATAATTATGAAGCAAGAGCAGGGATTCAGTGAGCCTCGCATCAAGAATGTAAGCGGGGGAAACTCTGATCAAAGCTCAAAAATACAGCTTGCTTTATGATGAATAACATGCTTTTACTGTTTCTCTCCAGCAACTTTCTGGAATCACTCTGAAATTCGCTGCGCCCTGCACCTGGACACCGATATTTAACACTTTATAGACCACAGCTGTATTGCAAGTTCATCAAAGTGAGCTGTTATAGTAGATCATATATGATGTCATGCTTATAGTGTGGTCTTGTTTTGGAGGGTGGTGGAGGGCAGGGGCTGCTGAGCCCAGTGGAGAGTGAAAGAGGACATTAGTGGTTCAGTGGTGGGTCGATGGATCGCACTCACTCAGCAGCCAAATGAGGCATGAGAGGGAGGAGGTGTGGATGTACAGTAGCGAGGTGTGATCTGAAAAGGGGTTTGAGCACAAAACTGACATGTTATTTGCTTCATGCACATGATTGTTTGTATTTTATTTTATTTGAACTCTCTCCTCCCTTGCTATTTCTCATCCCATTATTGCTTTCATACTTTTTCTCATTCATTTTCACTCTCTGCTTGGCTCTGTTCTCTACCTTTCGCCTTGTCCTCTCACTTTCTTCCATTCTCTACCTCCCTTCTCTGCCGCTCCTTACACACACACACACACACACATATCTTCATGTTCCTCATTTTCTTCTCCAGACCTCCCAGTCTAGTGATCTCGATGTCCAGTTTGCTGAAGCTCAAGAGGCTCAAGTAGCTCAGGAGGAGCTGGAGAAGGAGAGACTGACTCGGAAAGAAACCACCATCATCAAACTTACTCAGGTCAGTTTGCAGAGTCGAGTTAACTCAGAGGCAACTTAACCAACAAAAAAGAAAGAAAGAAAGAAAAACAAACAAACAAACAAAAAATATTCCTTGCCATTTTGGCAGGACAGGAAGTTTGGCACCCGAACAAAAGGGGCCTTAAATGACCATTCAAATGATAATAAACAAAAAATTATACAAATGTATAGTGCTAAATATGACCAAATATATTGCTATATAATTACTAAATGATTCCAATGGGCTGCATATAATAATAGACATCATTTCTATATGACTCTAACACACACCCTGATAAACCTCACTCACACACAAGCTCAAACTTACGCAGAAACATTGCTTTTTTGCAGATGTGCAGACACTGAAACACCAGGTGTTTGGCAGCTAACAGAAATACTGTCTTGTGTATCTTGTACAAAGATTTGCCTTGCTGTGGTTTATTTATTTCACCTCTGCGTTGGTGAGCAGATGTTTTAAAAATGAAGATGATGAAATGGGTGATAAAACATGGGTCTTTTAGTGCTCACCCTCTGGTTTGATTTGCTTGTATAAGAGTTAAACATACATTCAGCTTGCTGGTTGTTTGGTCTCAAATGTTTTCTCCCACTCTCAGCTTCAGGAGGAGCACCAGAAGGCTCTGCTCCGGCGTGACTTCCAGCTGCAGAGTTTGGGTCTGCAGGCTCGGCTGCAGCAGAAGTTATGGAACCAGGAGAGGACTTTACTGGTCCAGGAGTCTCAGCACCTTAAACAGGCCCTGCTACTGCTCAGCCTCAAACTACGCTGCTTCCTCAAACAGTGGAGACTAGGCTGCAAGAAAGACACAGAATGGAAAGACGTCTTGGAGGTATGAACGGATGAAAAGGACAAAGTCTTCAGGATTTACACAGAAACACAGCTCCTTCCTGAACTAAATTTGTATTTATTGGACAGTTCATCTCCACTTTGGTTTCTTGTTCAAGTAACAATTGCCAAATTGTCATTCAGCCATTATGGGAAAATCTAGTACAAAAGCAGTAAAAGTGACAATTAAAAAGTAAATCATATGAAGAGGAAATTCAACATTTCCTGCTCCTGCTGTTGATTTGTTCCGCAGATAAACAGCCTGAAGGATCTCTACTTGCTATTGGAGGAGGAGAACATGGCAAGCCCCGCCCACCAGACTGACAAGAAGTCTTCTGCTGACGTGCATTCACTCAGCCCAACTATCAAGGTAAGCCGAGTGACACACACACATGCACACACAAACACAAACACACACACTTACAGTACATGCATTTCCTGTTGTTTCCTGTAGTCGAGTGCCGTGAGCAGTACTTTGGCAGACCTGAGGGTGGCGCTGCAGGATCTGAGTGGTGAGCTGCGTCAGGAGAGACAAGGCTCACAGGAACTCACCCAGCAGTTTGCGAAGGCCAAGGCATCATGGGAAGTGGAGAGGACAGAACTACAGAGCCTCATCACACAGGTGAGGAGGAGGAAAAATCGGTGCATCGTGTTCTGTGCGATTAATCGATAACTAGTCCATTACTAAAAGAGATTTGTCGGTTTGAGTGTTTTTGTCTGTTTGCATTTGAGAACATCGGCATACTTCTCGGTCTGTCAAGTGGTTCCTTTGTACATCTAAGCCTTTTATTCTCTGTCTGTCTCTGTTATCAACAGTGGTGATGGGTTATAGTTTTAATGCTTTCTCCTCTGCTCCTCCCTCATTGTGTCTCCGTCTCTCTCATAACAGCAGCAGAGTGCTAATGGCCTCTGAGACAGAACACAGCCTGTGTTACTGCCTGGTAATTAAGATATAAAAGAGGGAGAGAGTGAGAGAGAACGGAGGAAAACAAAGACGGCGAGTGAAATTGAGGAATTAAAAATGCTTCTTTTTTTCTTTTCATGTCTCTGAGCATATTTTAGTCATCCATCTAGCTTTTGTATGCAAAACCTAACATTTTAAACTCACATGTTTGGAATAATCTTTGTCTAACATTAAAGTCATCCAAATAAGCTCTTTTTAATTTCACTCTTTCAGAATCCTTTGTCTGTGAACTCATTGCATGTGTGTCAGTTATTATGACCTAGTCATTCATACGACCCTTAAACCTCACCCCCAGCTCGCTCAAATACAGTTAAGGACAATGCATCCACAATACCAGAAAATGTTGGGCAATTTGACCAAAGCACCAGTGATCACATCTGGACTAAATACTGTATGTAAAATGCAATGATAACCTGAAACGGCTACAACAACAACACACACTGACGGCTTCACTGATCATGGACAGTGTCACTGGTGGGCACGTAACAAAGAAAAGAATGAAGATATTTCTCAACTCAGGGGAAACTGAGGTTGGGAAGCACAATATAAAAAAACTAGTAATACAAAGTAATTCAAATTTTCCTTTAAGGATAAGGATAAGGGTTTGTTTGTTTTGTCCAAATCAATGGAGGTCAATGCTGTGTCCTGAAAAGAATAGCTGGGCAAACCTGTGTGTGTGTGTGTGTGTTTGTTATCTTGGCCTAGATGCCACAGCTGGAATCAATCTCTCCTCTGCCAACAACGCACACTGTTAGGTATGCTATCACATTCACTCACCAGCCGACGGCATCGGTGCCAAGGCATCCTGGCAGAATGCAGCGATGCCTTCAGCTGTTGCTCGGTTGAGCAGGTCACCTCCATTTCAAAGTCTGTCAAAGAGCTTGACGTGAAATTATCTTCGCCACTCAGCCGGATAAATAAACACAGTCAAATGATTTCCAGAGCTACGAAAAGCACGCAGGACAAATAACACTGACTCGTCCTCCTCCCCCTTTAATCAGTCAGCCGTGATAACTGCAAGAACATATTATAAACACCTGCCGCCTCTGTGATGACACAGAATGAGCAGCTGAAGTTCTGAGAGCTTGTTCATCACATCTGTTTATTCTGCAGTTCTGGTGAAGGGAGGGTGACGATGACATCAGTGTAATGTGTAACTCAATATTCAAAGATTTTCCGATCTGGAATGTTATTGTTTTTTATTTGAATGAGCCTTTAGTATTTATATCAGGAGCTGGGTCAGCTCTATGGAAGCCACCACTTTGGATGTTTTACAAAAGCCCAAACTAAACCGCACTATAGGCGCTTTTTCATTATACCGTTCTATCAATAATGACCTCAACTTGACTCTACTTTTTTTTTGGTTTTCCATTCGCGATCGTACCTGGGTTTTTTTAGTACCTGGTCTGATGAGGATCCAAGTGAGTTGAGAGTTGAGTCGATACCAAAATGTGACATTGACAGGCTGCCGTCCACTGATTGGTCAGAGAGTGTTGTCAATGGAAGAGTCATGAGCGTGACGTCCAGGGCTAGAATCAAAGCCAACAATGACTGAACTGTAGATCAGTTGAAAAGATCCCGAAAAACATGAGTTAATCTCCAACATTTAGCAAAGAAAATGTCTAAAATGTCAGTATTTAACAGAGAAGCCTGGTGTATTTAGCCGGAAGCAGGCGACCGTGAGCCGAATCACAACCCGTTCAGTGGTAATGATTCAGTTACACCGAAAACAACTGCTTTACAAGTCACTAATTTGTTGGCTGTAGAGTCGAGTTGTGCCAGAACTGCAATATGGAAAAGCTCCATATGATCCTAGATGCTAAATGAAGGCTATGCTCGTTTCTCTAGCAGACAGGGAAGAGAAGGGTGAGGGATATTCAGTTGCAACATGCAACGCACCAATAAATACTGTAACTGTACTATAACGTAAAGGTTTTGTGTAAGCAGAACCTGAAGTCTCTTTGAAGGATCATTCTTAAATGAAGAATATATGTTTGCAAATTTAAATGTAAAAACATTAAACCTGTTCAATGGTGAGTAGCGAGTGGTGAACGTAATCCGCTGATAAACAGCAGCGATCCAGTAAAATCATCCCCCTCTTAACACCTCAGCAGCAAACCTCGTTAAAATGTGGGGCCCATTAAGCCGCGTTCATCATTAACAGGATACACTCTGTTGCCATAGGATACGGGAGCTGGGGCTAAGTGTGCGTCTGTTGCGCTGTGATTGGCTCCCGGACAGTTCCATTAGTGCCTTATACGGTGCCACAGAGCCAGACTGAGAGAGAGAGGCAGTAAGAAGATTGATGGGTCTGGTTTGTGTGCATGTGTGCGTGTGTGCGTGCGTGTGTGCGTGGGTGGGTGTGTGTCAACATAAGTGTGTGCTTGTTTGTCAAACTGATAGGCCCGTAGTGTCGGCTGTGTGAACTACGAGGCTCAGACGGAGGAAAAGGGAAAGCTGAGCTGCTCATAAAAATTTAAAGCAATCCCACCTAGAGGCTTTGCGACAGCAGGCCAGATTTATTGAGGGTGAGGAAAGGGGTGAATGAGCTAGAAATAGAGGGTGAGAAATCTATAGGGAAGGGAGAGACAGCGAGGGGTGCACAATTCTCAGGGCACCACAAGCTTGTTGTTTTTTGATTCATTTTGGTTGGAATGAAGAAACTGTACTGGCGACATGTCCAGGGTGTACCCCGCCTATCGCCCTATGTCAGCTGTCAATGAGTTCTCTCCACCTCACTCTTGTTTTATCAATGCTATATTAACCGTACAATTTCATTATTTCTCAATCACTTCACAGGAACACGCCCAGAAAATACAGGTAACATGTATACAGTTTTAAAATAAAACGCATTTTACGAAAAATATTTGTGCCGAACCCATGAGTTTAAAGGAATACTTCACTGATTTGCATGTAGCTATGTACTACTAGAATAGGGGTAGTATTTTTGAAAAATTGTGCTTCCCATGAGTTTCCCCTGAGTTGAAAAATATCTTTATTTTCCCACCAGCGACACTATAAAACGAAGGTTTTACGAACACGGCGTGTGGTGATTTTGTATTTAACTACCACCCCGTGACCTCTCTGCTCTCTCCCTTTCCAGCTTGAGACCAAAGCAGGTAAATCTGCTGCAGCAGCAGCAGCAGCCCTGTCCACCACGGATGCAATGGATCCTCCAGACCTGAAGGTAGCGCTGAAGAGGGAGCGTGAAGAACATCAGCACTTGCTGGCGGAGTCTTATGGCGCTGTGATGGATCTAACTAAACAGGTTAATACTGTGAATGCATGCGTTGGTTTGTATATTTCATCTGTGGTCTAATTTCTGGCCCGTGAGAAATTCACCTGGTCGTTCCAAATCAATCAATTTTATGTCTCAAAGTGGGGATCTTTTTATAGTAGGTTCATATTTTACCTTAAGAATTAAAGTTTACTTGTAAGTCATTGTGAATTCTTCCCCTCTTCCTCTTTTTTCTCCCCGTTTCTGGTGTTCCCTTGTTGCGCCTCCCTGCTGTGACTGATGGATGGACCAATCAGCTTCAGATCGGAGAGAGGAACTGGGGCAGAGAGAAGCTGGAGCTGCTGGAGCGCTTCAGTCAGGAGAGAGCTCAGTGGGAGCAGAGGCTGAGAGAGGCCACCGCGCAGCAGGGGAAGGTATGATGGCGGGGGCCGTCGGTGTGTGAGTGCGAGCGTTCCCGTGTGTGTGCATGTAAAATGTCATACGTGAGCTCATAAGCAGCGAGTGATAAATGAGTGTGTATGTCTGAGACAAGCAGGTATATCAAGTCAGACGTGATGTGTTTCCTACTAGGCTTGTACCAGTAGATACATTTGATTATTTTTCTTTTCAGGTTTAAGTTGAATTGCAATATGGCTGAGGTCCAGACCATGAAAACATTAAAAGCCCTTATTTGCAATCTATCATTGTTCCTCTTCACCTGGATCCTGTATAATAAATCAATCATTTAAATATTGTTTCAAAAGTCCTTGACAGCACATGGAAATAGTTGTGATATTATTAGTCTGAACTATTGTAAGTACTTAATTGTCACTGCAGGTTCCTACACAGTGAAATTCTGTCACAATCACCACCAACTTAAAAGCATTTTAAAATACTAAAGTTAAGTAATGAGGTTAAATTACTAGGCCAGTAAATAATCATTAATAAAGTGCAACACAGTTAAGGAGGGATGGTCCCGTTCAGCAGCTCAGAAGTGCATTCACAGCCCTGGGGGAAAAAGCTGTTCCTCAGGTGATTCATCTGAGCTTTTACGGCCCTCAGCCTGCCTGAAGGAAAGAGGCCGTGTCCACAGTGTGCAGACTCCTCTGATTTTCCCTGATATTCTCCGCTCTCCTCAGACGACTGGAGTAGACACAACATCATTTTGGCTGTGGAGTCAAAACTTCACTGTCCTCAAGGTGAACGTGACCAGCTGCTGTTTTGTCAGGTTCCAGTTTTTGGGTTTTTTTCAAGAGACTTTTGATGATGGAGAAGGTAAAGGCACACAGCTGTCACTGCTGCCTCTCTGGTTGTTTCCCCTCTGTGGTCGAGCTGTTTGAGTTCTGAGCTCATCGTCCGTCAGAGCTGCTGATTATACTGTACACTGCTGTGTGTCACCACTGGGCTGCTGCAACATGGCGGGGAGGGATGTAGTGGGATTGCATCAGCAATTACGGTGCTCATTATGGGTTTGTTTCCATAAACACACACAAATACATGAAAATGTCAGCGCTCCTGCAGCATCTCTCCACTGTGTCTGCTTCCTTTGAGGTTTTCAGTCCGTCGTCATTCTTTCTTCCCATTTTAACTTTCTCATCATTCCTCACTCTCTTTAAATTGTATGTCCAAATGAGTCCAAAGGTTTGACACTACATTTCGAAAACATCTGCTCCAATAATTAATATATTTTTTTAATAATCAATGTTGTAATAGTATAATTTATAATAGTACTGGTGTAGTTTTTTTTCCCCTTCTTCCAACTTCTTTCCTCTGAGGGGAAATGACTTCGTAGTTTGAGATCACTCCCTCAAGTATGAAACACGCTGACTCAGCGCGTGTGTAGGTGTGTGTGTGTGTGTGTGCGTCCTCTTCCTCCTGTCAAAAGAAACTCCAGAGGAAGAGGATTGCACAGAAAATAAATATGTCCACAGTCAGAATCTGGCAGGTTGTGTGACGTGTTGTGAAAATGCAGGATACGACTCAAGCTGCAGTATTTGTGTCGCTGAAGCAGGTCATTTAAATGCTAATAGGCTGGAAAAGTAGATTAAGTGATTGCATTTTTTTTTTTTTTTCTGTTCCCACAGTCGAAGTCATCAAGTCACGTTGAGCTCTCTGCAGACATGGTAGTCGCTAATGGCGCAGGTTCACCCAGGTAACGATTAAATAGGCCTTATCTTATTGTCAAAATGAAATGTGGTGTGTGGAAAATTTGATTAGCTTTCGAGCATCGATTCAGAGCGTGACAGTAGTACTTCTGTTGCCTCATCAACTCGTTGTGGTTTTTTCATGTGAAGGACAAA
Organism: Solea senegalensis; assembly: GCF_019176455.1. NCBI lineage: Eukaryota > Metazoa > Chordata > Actinopteri > Pleuronectiformes > Soleidae > Solea > Solea senegalensis. The sequence continues at coordinate 16,708,755 of NC_058031.1, forward strand.
GTCCACGTCAGAGCTGGACGGCCCAGAGGTCAATGGAGCAGCGAACGAGGAGCAGAAAATCAAATATACTGTTCCGCCTCTGCTGATTCAGGCAGAGCTCCTCACTGGGAAGAACTGGACCTACCTGACCAATGAGGTAAATAACTGTTGTATATGTGTCTGTGAAGGTTCTCAGTCATCCAGGTCCTCTTCAAGTCATCTTCAGGAGTTATAGGCAACTAGACTTGCTTGACATAAGTTGACCCCTCATCCAAGAGGCTTCTTCTGTTCCGACTAACTGGAAGAAAAATAAACCAAGTATTCCTCTGAAGGCCGGATTCCTGTCTAGAGATTCTTTATGTGAAACAACTCCCTGACCTCACTTTAAGGTTTTAGTTTCACTTGAGTCACAGTGTGAATGAGGGTTGTGAGGGTCTCTCCAGGTTCATGTAAATGTGAATCATCATGGTGAGTGTCCTAGGTGGATAGCTGGGTCCTGTCCAGATGAGCTGGCTCTTCTGTGCTGTGTGATGCATGTATGCAGGGGTTATTTGGTTTCCCCAGTGATCAGGACAATCCTCAGTGCTCTGCATTTGTGCTTTGGGTGAACAAGTTCTTCAATTGTCTCAAAGTGTTGTAGTGTACAAGGATGTGGTGTTTGATGACAATCTTCCTCAGAAACTCCAGCAATAGAGTAATATGGTATAAGCTGTTTTTTTGTCTTCTTTGTTTGAGGTTTTGATGAAGGCCCAGAGGCCTCAGATTTTAAGTGCTTCCCTGATGCGTTTTGTTCCTTTTCACCTTTCCCTCCTTTCTTGTAAGTGTGTTGGTTGCCCAGTGATGCAATGTTCTGATGATGCTAGGTTTGTACTCCAGTAAGTGGTAAAATTCAAACTGTTTAATTCATTTACTGGATGAAAAGATACATTTTGCTGGCGTTAATATTTAATATCTGTAATTTTTTATACTATTGCAAAACTATTGAGGCAAATGTGGTATTTACTTCATGCTAAAGAAGATACAGTTGTCGTAAAATACGTAATAATTCTGTCTTTTTCATGTCTTAGGCTCCTGATGTTGGGGACACCTGTAAAACCTGGGATGGCCCCAGTGGTTCCTGCAGCAGCCTAGTGGGATCAGAGCTGGATCTGGAGTCTGTCCAGAGGAGCTACACCGCTCCAGACCGCACCGGCATCCGTATCTACTACAGCCCTCCCGCTGTGCGTCGCATAGAGCAGCGGAGAAAGAGCCAGGACTCACAGCAGATGCAGAATGGGAGTTCCTCTGTGGGATGGAATAGCTGGGACGCAACTGTGCCTGCAGTGGAAACACTCGAGCTCCAGCAACAACCCACGTCTTCCTCCTTTTCATCCTCATATGAGCAGTGGCTGAGCTCACTGTCCAAGCAGCACAGGGAGCTGCTGGAGAGCAGGAGTGGCTGCATCGCTGGTTCCATCCCCAGTGTCATCAACAACAGTGTGGGCGGCTCTGCCAATAGCATCGTTGATGGGATGACATCGTCCTCTGCTTTCCATGGCTTGGAGATCGGAGAGATCTCGGCCAACTTGAGTGACGACATGAAGGAGATGACCAACTGTGTCCGCCAGGCCATACGCTCTTCATCCCTGGAGAGGAAATCCAGCAAAGAACCTGGAAATCAGGTGCGAATTTAAAATGATATGATCACAGCTAATGATTTTCATGTTAAAACGATGACAAAAATAGGTTTTGTTATCTCTCCACTGAATCAACAAACCTTCTCTGTCACATCCTTTTCTCCCCACAGATGGTTGGCATGTCTACCAGGTCCACGCAGACCGCTGCTCAGTGCGTCAGCATTGGGCTTCAAACTGACAACCTTTCAAGCAGCAGGGGGGCAGGGTTACACTCCAAAGCCTGGTCTCCTCGCCCATCGTCTGCAGCCACCTCCTCGTTGGTGTCCGCCCGAACCCGGCAGATATCAACATCGCTGGATAAAGTTCACAGCCGCATCGAGCGGCCGTGCTGTTCACCCAAGTATGGATCACCAAAACTACAGCGCAGAGTGTCTTCTGGTAATTAGATTTTTTTAAACCAGTTCCAAGTGTAATATGTCTATTGATTTGCTTCACAAATTGTCACTTAATGTTCTTTCTAAGGGTGAGATATAATACCTCTGTTTTTAGGCTCCACATCGCGACTGGATGCGTCTTCCTCCTCCTCCAGGGACCGCAGCCTTTGGAGCCTCCAGCAGAGACCGTTGAGTGCAGGCGGAGGCGGCGGCGGCGGCGGAGGCTCGGCCTGGGCTCGGTCCACCACCACCAGGGACAGCCCCGTCCTCAGCGGCCTCACTGACGGGCTCTCCAGCCTCTTCAGCGTGGTGGAACACACAGGCAGCACAGAGTCGCTCTGGAGGAGCGACGGAGGTGAGATACTGATCAAATGGCTGCATTGTCTGGTTTCAGGTGTGTTTCGTGTGTTTGTGTTTCAAGTAAATGTTGCTCATGTTTTCCTCTGATAGAGAAAAATGGAATCCTGTCTCACAGGAAGAATTGAATAGAAGAGGAAGCTCATTATCAATTCATCTGTCAACTATTTCTCTGAATAATCTGGTATTATTTGAAAAATGAAATGATTAATGTTCGGTCTTGTTTGTACATACATGAGTGAATTGGGGATGGGCATAAATATTTAAATAGTTATTTAAATAAATGATTATTTAAATATTTGATTATTTATTTCATTATAAAAACTTGAAAACTAGTTAATATTAGGATTTGTTAAAAAAAGATTCCAACTTGAGAATGTTTTATGCATTAATAATAAAAAAATTGATACACAGTGGCAGCAGAAAGCAGCATTTTTAGTATTTGTGAGGTTCCTTGAATGTATCTTCATGCTGTGGACCCTACATAACTTTAGTTAGCACTCACACGCTGGAGTTTGTTTTCTTGGCGTAGAGAATTTTCCCACTGACAATTTCTGATGTAGAAATGTAATAAAATGCAAGTCTGTGCTTTTTCCTCCTTCATTAAAATGCAGTGACGTTAGTTTGAGGAAAACACACACTGTTGGAATTAAAAGAGTCATTAGGTGTGAACGCTAACTTGAAACTTACTTCACGGTCAAGTACCATGTTGTTGTTTTTATATACTGTGTTGAATGGCTTGTTTCTAATGAACTTTCATGTCATGTCACAGTGCAATCACGCCACCTGAAAGACCATAGTTCTATCAATGTAGTGTTGTTCTGTTCATAATATGCCCATCTTTGACCCCTGTTTACCATTAGGAGCCAGCCAGACTGCCAGTCCAGCACGGCAGCCTCCTGCTGCAGGAAAACCCTCTGGAGCAGCAGTGTGTGGATCCGAAACCAGCTCTCAGCGTTACGGAGGCCTGGTCCAGGAGTTCTTCAGAAATGTCTGCAGCAGCCGTGGTCAGGGAGGAGTCGCCCTGTCTGCGGAGAGAGTGCAGAGAGACTCCCTGGGCAGCCTCAGAAGTCTGACTGTCTTGGGGAGTATTGGTAGCGTGGATGAGCCCAAACCAGAGTGTGTGTCAGCTGGAGCTGGAGGACATGGAGTGTTGGCCGGGTTGGGCGGAGGCAATGACAGTGTGACCAGGATTGTTAATAAGAGATTTATGAGGCAAACAGCCGGAGAAGAAATGGTCAACATCATGGGAGGAGGGAAGGAAACCATGAACATTGTTGTGTCTGCAGGATCAGGGACCGAAGTAAGATCTTTAGAGGTATAAATGAAACTTTAAAAGGACCATACCACTGTTTTTGTTTGTATATAAGTATATAAACCAACAGGATTCTGTCACATTACCTGTCACAGTAAAACTAGGCTGGATTACAGAATTCAAAGCTGAGGACTAGAGTGAAGAATTGAAAAGGTCTTTAAGTTGAGACAGATGCACAATTGAGTTCAAACGACACACACTTAGCTACAGGTACAATGTGATTATAATAGTACCTATTACAGATGTGTTGCCAGGCAACATGGATTCCTGCATGTTCCCATTATTCAAAATGTACAAATGTAGGCTAAACTTGTTCAAAGACACAGGAAAAACAATAATTTGTTCTCCCACTCACATTTTTTTGTGTGTTTTGAGATGGACATTTAAAAAAAAATCTTTTATTAGTTCACTTACGATCGACCTATGATAGTTTGTCACATCTGTCTTCAAACCCCTGAATACTGGATACTTTGTATGTTGTGGTCAATAGAAACTAATTCTCACCTGCATGTCAAGGTAATTAAGATGCCCCCCCCTTTTTTTTAATCTTTTCCCAGGATGCACCCTGTGACTGCGCTGCCCAGTCGCCGTGCTTGGCCCGACCACCAAGAGCGGGAGCTCGTCATTTACTCGGGCAGTGCAAGCACCGCCCACAAGAGTCTCCTCCAGCCACAGCTGAGGAGAAGAAGGACGTCTGCAGCGAGTGACACGCACACACGCATTTATATACATATAGATATTTATGTCTATATATGTATAACAATACACAAGCACCGAACACCACTGCCATGAAAACACTTTCAGACCTTCTTATGTCACCAAATGTAAGTACAGACCCACGAGCTGCCACACAGGCCCACTGCCAGATATGACACACACTGCTAGCACACTGCACAGAAAGCCACTGCCACACAAACACACACTGACACACACACAACGTATGCTACATATGTATAAAAATATATATATGTATATATATATATATATATATATATATATATATATAAATACACATACAGATATATATATATACCCACCCAAAACTGACAGTATGGCAGAAAAACACGGACGCTCATAAACGGACCCACTTGACTTAACAAAACTTTGGTTTTAACAAAAAAATCTCGGCTGTCGAGTGAAGACGGTGTAACCAGTTGACCCATCATGTCAGAAATGGACCTCGCCACGTTAGACCCACAGCTGAAAGAATACAATCCCACGACGTTTACTCTGTGAGCGATGACGCCACAGAGGAGACATTTGGCACAGCTTGAGAAACCATTTTTAATGTCTTGTTAGCAGCTCTGCAGCCATTAAAGTGAGATGTAATCAGATGATTTCTCTCTGAACCCGGTCATATACTGCACACCTGCAGTGCTGGGAACTCTACTAGTACAATGAATACCCGGCGATCGTGATGACACATCTAGATTCCCGGTCCACTCTAGCTTTCTCTTTGTCCTGTCATTTTACAAAAAAAGAAATTACTCCGGCTCTGATGACCAGACTTGGACTCAATTGATGGATGTTTGGACTTCACAGAGTCATCTCAGACTGGACCTCTTACCGTCGTATGAGACTTGTAGCAAACCTAAACAACAGCAAATCCCGCCAGGATCATTTGGATATAAAACTCCAACAACAAACACAGGGACACTGTGGCATCAGAGCATCATGTTTTAAACCTTGTACATGTAAGAAAACCTGGTCTATCCTCCAGAGTCTGTGTGTGCAGCAGGCGAAAAGTGCCTGTCTGTTTCGTATTATGAGCTATTTCTTCACTGAGCTTGGGTTCATCCACAAACCAGGCTGTGGATCTGATTAAGATCCGACGGGGGGACCATTTCATATTGATTGCAAAGTTAACCTCAAAGCCCATCTGCAGATTTTGCTTGGCATTGAACAGAGATGCACTGTTAACAACTTTTTCACACTGTATCATAACATCTGGAATCGAACTGACATAGTCAAGAAATGTGACCCCGGACTGATAATCACCAGGGTTTATCACTGCATCTCTTAAATCGATGCCTTTTATTTGACTACATTTCAACAAAAGTTGAAAGGAACTCAGTGTGTCCAAACATGTCGATGAAAACACTGAGTCAATGCATTCCTTTTATTGTGAAAACTTTTTTTTATGTATTGTTTGTGTGCACATTAAGGCTTCACTTCTCAGCTCTCTGGTGCACCAATATGACGTTACTAGGTAGAGTAAATACACAACTTTCATGTCATTATTTCTCTCCCCTCGTGTAGAACTGCCCTTGTAATTAAAGTGCTACTTTGAAAATTGTAGTGCGATAACAAAATCCTGGCAAAGAAGCAGCTAAGAGGCTGTTTACTGAGTACCGAAGGTTTTTTTTTTTTGGTTTTTTTTACTCACTCTAAGAACTTGTTTCATTCAGTGTTTAATTTACTAATCTGATGTTTACAACCTTGACTCAAACAGAGTTGTTTTACTAAATTAAATACATGAATCTTCAGTGACCACACATTTATAATTGTCAACATAATGGATTTTGAATGATGTGTTTTTCATCTATGGTTTTGTTCGCCATGTGATTGTCTTTGTAAACAATCTTAACAAGATACAAAGTGCCTGTCAGACCAAAACTGGACTCCATAAGAAAAACACACCAACAAACCCAGCAGGCCTTTTTTTCTTTTCTTTTCTTTTGTCTTTACATAATTGCACATAATTATGACCAGGCTGTTTCACAGCTACAGTTCAGTACTGTACCACAGCGGAGGAAGGACAAAATGGTTTATAGGAATAGGGCAAGTCATTGTTTTTATACCACGGGTTATTGTATTTCTGAAAAAAGTAAATTATTTTTGTTTATTTTTAGTTTTTTATATGGATGTTTTTAATGATTATTAGCCTTTCCTTCTATTCAGTTATTATGGTGCTACTTAGGAGTAAGTTTGCTGTGGACTTTGCTGCCTTTAACAAGGCATCAACCAATCAGTCCATTCATCTATTTAAATGTCTCGTGCACAGTTTTGTGTATGACCAGCAAATGAGTGTATCTCTCTGTCTGTACACACACACACGTTTTAGTGACTCAGCAGTTTAAAAATAGGGCATTACTGTAACGGTGCATGTGTTTAGATAATACACTGAGGAAAACCCACAGTCTAAATGCTGCTGTCTCTCTCTCTCCGCTCCAGCCCTCACTGCTGGTACAAAACCAACTGTATGAAACCAGTGTCTGCTTCAGAGGCTCCAAAAATAGACTGCTTGATTTCTGACCACAGTTCTACTGCGGTTAGTTTCAAATCTGATCGGTTTGAGACCACAGGAATAACACAGTGTAACCTCATTAAAGTGTCCCAAAAAAAAAAATAAGCACAGGTAGTGAGACTGACCACACATCCATTCCCCTCTTTTTAATTGTGTTACTTAATTTGAAACCACATCTGAATTTCATACCATTATGTTATGTATATAATAAAAATGTCGGTTTCAGTGATAAAGTGACAATGTTTAATCTCATTTTTGAGCTTGAACTGCTTAAACAAGGTAGCTGGTTCCATTACCTGCGGCAGCTACACTTACATCTTCTCTTTGTGGAGCAATGTAAGGATGCTTTTAATGAAATATTGACTGTAATCAGTGTTTTGAGAATTATGAGAGCCCATTGAAGTTGCTCTGAAAAGTTTGGTTAGGGCTGCAACTAAAAGTTATTTTCATTATTGACTCATCTGTTGTATTTATATTATTTTTTTCTCAACTAATTTTTAAGGTTGGCTATAAAAATTGAAGAGAAAATAACGAGAAGTGTGTTTTTTTTTTAAAGATGAAGTCATCAAATATTTTCGTTTAGTCCAAAAACCAAAACCAGAAAACAGCTCTTGTTTTTAATCAAATCATTAGGTGTCAATTCATTCAATAATTGAGTAATCAGTCAATTGTTGCAGCCTTCGCTTCAGCTGTCATCTGCACAATGACAACGTGCAGCGTTGCACATGCAACTACACATTTCCTACTTTTGACAAATACTAGCTGTTGATTGTTGCCCGTCAGCTGGACGTCTCTGCTGCCGACATCGTTGCCAAAAAAATCTGTGTAAGCAGCAAAAAGATCGCGACCATCCCGAGGTCCCTGCAGAAGTCCTGTCTGCCGTGACCACAGTGCAGTAATGATTCAGTCGTCCCACAGTCTCTCAGCCACGACACACTCCGGTGAATAATCTGAAACCAACCACAAAGGAACCTTTACTACACCCTAACATTAGCTTTGGCACCACTTCTGCTTTTTGGATACTCTGCAAAACCAGTCACCATAATTCTATATAGGATATTTAAATGTTTAAAACGGGAGGACAAAATATTAAATCTTTGCAATTCCTTCAAAACAAAAGCACAATTATGAAATGAATAGACTTTTGCTGAGGTTTTGGCATTGTGTACGAATGAATAAATACTTTGATAATCCACAGTTTTCATACAAGGAAAAAAAAAAGCATTGACACAAAACTGGTATTTTATATATAGTGACTTAATGCAAATCTAAAAATGCCCACCTCATTGACGTAGATGAAAGTTAAACAGATTCTGTTCTACCTCGTATATATTTATTAATATACTCTGAGATGTGTCATTGAAGGACACAGAACCTACAGAACCTGCATGTATGTTTGATGTAGCTACGACCGGTCGTCTGAAAACAGTCCTGTTGTCATTTAGTCTTGCTGTCAAGGTCATTTTAGTGCCTTTACTCTACTGCATGACAATGGCAACTTCCAGATTATACTTACCCATAAAACTGTCTCCGCTTGTTGTCTTGCAGTAGGTGCAGACTTGATTTGTGTTTACATAAAAGATCTGCAGTTTATCCACTGGACACATTATGACGGACCGTATGTTGCTGCTGTGATGTGTCACACTGGCATTTTTGTGTCAAGAGTGCAGTTTGCCTTAGAGACTTCCGCGTGAGCAGGCTTACTAAAGGGTGGCAATTGTGAGTCGAGCATCAACTCATGTTTGGATAATATGGGACATATAAATCGATAGAGGATCCCAGGAAGTGTCCAGGTTGTGGATACAACTGCCGCTGTTCTGCGGCATTGAGTGAGGATTAAAGGTCCAGTGTGTAACTTTTAGGAACGTTTATTGGCAGTGTTTTTTAGAAGTGTGTAATCACTTAAAGAATAAAAGTCATTTGGTTTCCGTAGCCTTAGAGTAGGTCTTTAATACATCCTTGAAGTAAGGGCCTTGCTTTAAAGAGTGTTTCTACGTAGCACGAATGGACAAACACGCCAGAGTATACACACTGGACCTTTAAATAATACGACCTATCTGTGCGACAATATTTGATTTATTATTACCTCAGATATACTGGTATTTGTGTCAACCCGGATACATTTTTCTATCCAGACATAAAATGGCAAACTCTTCTCAGACTCTGATGTCATTGGTCGCCGTCGTCAGGTGCCACACTTGCTCCTCCCCCTCAGGTTCTAAGTACTAGTCATTGCAGCTAATAACTGTTTTACAGGTCACCATGGGTCTCGATGTTCCCCATGTGTCTTTTTGAGAAATATTTTTTTTCCATACCATCCATATTCATCATGTACATTAATTCTTAGCTGTTGATAATGTCAGCTTTGCTAGAGCCTGTATATGTGCTTTATATAACATACTAAGAGATACTTAAATAAATAAGTAAAGCGTGAGTCTTGAATAAAAGGAGAGTGCAATGAAAGCTAAGCAAAGTGAGTACACAGAGTGGACGTTTTACGCTTTGTATTGAAACTGGAAAAGAAAGGAAAGGTGTGTGCTCTCTCTGTCCTTTTATTTCTTTGAGAACAGCTGATCTGACACCGGGTCGCTGTGTGAAGTATGTAGCTCTCTCCCCTTATAGACCAACAACACTTGAGCATTTCCTCTGTACATAACTGTCGGTGCATTTTGATGCTGATGGACAAAAAAAAAAAAGGCAGCACATAGAAAAAGAAGTTGAACGAGAACCTTCGGTCCAAGCAGATTTTTAAAGGGGAAAGGAGATTTTTTGTTTTTGCAACAAATGTAGCTTGCAAAACACAATACTGAAATGCCTCCTGTTTGTCTTAGAAAAAATAAATGTTTGTTGGAATTTCACGAATTTTTCCTTCTCCTTTGCATTTGTTTTTCCTATTTCTTGGGTTAAAGGTTATTGCCTAAGACTTTCATGGTACCCAGTTGGCTGCTCTTTATACACAGTCATTACCTCTAAATCAGAGGTGACAAACTGGCGGCCCATGGGCCACATGTGGCCCCCCAATTGATTACATGCGGCCCCACTTAATATCAGGCCAATGAAAACATGGCCCACGATCTCAATTTCTTTTAAACACAGTGTGTAGCTGAGACACAGCTGTCAGTGAGGCGATAGAATATAGACAGAATATAATATAATATATGTTTGTTATCAATGTTTTTATAACAATAATAGACATTATTACATGTATTTATTTCTGTGATTATTATTGTTGACTACATAGACTGTTGTTTTCAAACTGCACAGATGAACTTCAGCCAGCAGAGGGCAGTCACATGTCAATAAAGCAGACTTAGTAGAGAGGAGTCTGATTTCACAGCGAGATGTAGTTATTCAGATACAATGTCCTCAAAGTCTGTCAAAATTGAAGGCAGAGTTTCTCCTTCTTGTCCATTATATATGTTAGATAATATTAAGTGAGGGATTTTATTTCATTACGATGCTTGAGAAGTTATGCTAACTATGCCTCCAGAGATGCCTAAAACACTACCAAGACTTGAGAGAAACTGTTTTCAATTTATAATCCATAATTCGTTATTGTACAGTAACACACACGCCCACCAATTTGTTCTCAGACAATATTTTCTAACATATATAATGGCTGAGAAGGAGAAACTCTGCCTTCAATGTAGAGGGACTTTGAGGACATTATATCTGAATCACTACACCTGGCTGTGAAATCAGACTCCTCTCTACTTTACTAAGTCTGCTTTATTGACATGTGACTGCCCTCTGCTGGCTGAAGTTCATCTGTGTTTGAAAACAACAGTCTATGTAGTCAACAATAATAATCACATAAATAAATACATGTAATAAAGACAAGTAAAGGGACTTAATTAAAAGTCCAAATAGAACATTTGAAAAAAAAAGTGATTATTAAGTTTCATACGTAAGGTACTTTAATTATACACTTAGTATAGTAAATAGTGTAAAATCTTCTGCAACTCAATATTTAACAAATAACAACTTAACTTATTTTTGCAAACATTTGTTTATGACAGCTGATTGATCAAGTGAGACATTGTTTTGTTTGAGACCATTTGTCACTTGTTTTCCCATATTCCCGATATTCTCTCCTTTGCAGTACTGTACATCTACTGAAACTGTCCAAACCAAGCTGTCATATTTCCGGTTTTCAAAATAAAGTTCTATCGAAAGCAAACACGACACACAGTCAGTTCAGTTCAGTTATTCGTCAAAACACTCACATTATCAGTTATTCAATATTAAATGATTATGTCAAGTAAAAATTAGTAACATTTGTATTATTTCTTATATACTGTATATTTGTTTTGATTTGTGTACATTGTTCTTTTCAGTACGTTGTGTTCGCTTTCGGCAGGACTTTATTTTGAAAACCGGAAATATGACTGATTGGTCTGGACCCTTTGGGTAGTATTTACGTAAAGTAGAGAATATGGGCGCACTTCACTTTTAGGCAATAATATCATTTCAGCAGGGAAAAACAAGTGACTGTTGCTGGCTGAGTTAAGGATCGCAGGCTGTGAAGAAACAAGTGCGTTTCCTGACGCTGCTGCTGTTACCTTTGCTACCACATCTCCCTCCAGTCAGGTTGAAACTCCAAACGCTTTAATAAAAAAACGGTTTGCGATTCAATTGGAAATCGGTAGAAATCGCCATGGAGTGTCCTGTGAAGGCTTCCCCTGTCAGACCCGGGTATCATAGATCGGAGATCCAGAAAATGACGTGGGACGTCCCGGAGAGGTACATGACGCTTCGGTCCATCGGCTCCGGAGCTTACGGGAGTGTTTGGTGAGGAACGTTGTGACACTCTATCGATTTTTATTATGGAGCTTTTCATTCAAAGTGCGTCATATTTCTATCATCAGTGTTATTGCTTATTATCTGTTTTATCAGTCATCATCTTTCTTTTCAAATTGTTTACTTTCCTTCAGCAGAATATATATATATGTATATATATATTCAACATATATATGTATACACGTATACATATATATTTAATATATACAGTATATATTATATGTATATATGTATACGTGTGTGTGTGTATATATATATATATATATATATATATATATATATATATATGTTATATAAATATACATATTTATTAACACTGATTAACAATGTGAAATACATGTGGCAGTTTGTTATTATTGTATGGACCAAAGGTGCATGCTGTTGCTGTCAACATTCAGGTGCCTTGCAGTGTGAATGGTTTTTTTCATAGATTGTGTGTAGATTTTAAGGCAGCATTCCACTCCCTGGACTCCTGACATCTGCTAACAGAGACACCTTTGTCTGCCTAAGGCAAACCAACAAGTCAACGCAGGTCTTGCAATTCTACAAGAATCTTTCCCTCTGCCAACACAGAATGACCCCTCCAGGAATCCCAGATAACCTCTACATAGCGTTACATAATAATGTGTAGAGCTCCATGGCTTGAGCGAGAACATATGGAGTGAATGGTACAGAGAAACAAAGCAAATGCAGAAGCAATTTAATCTGATGAAGAATTGCAGTGGTTTATGTACAGCATAGTTAGGCACCATACAACAAAATGAGAACAAACAAATAGAATTATAAAACTGGATTTAATGAGTAATGACGGAAGGATATTGGCTCACTGTTGCTGATTTACTTTATCTGCCTATATTTTACATTGAATTATGTTACACAAAATGTATTTTGTCTTTCAAAATGAAAAATTGCAGATTGTTCCATTTTAACTTTAACATTTTAAATGGACCCTTTCTCTGATGAAATTTTGTGAATTTTTATATTAAATGTATGTTGGTCCTGAAGTGCAAATCACCAACACAAATAGTTAATGTTGTTGTGTTTCAGTTAATGTTGTGTTTTCCTATTCGTGTTGGTGATTTGCACTTCAGGGCCAGTTATGAGTTAAATACAGTATAGGCATGCATATAAAAAAAAGGCATTCTACAATTGCAACATTATCCTGCATAAGTGATGACAGGATAAAACTGCTGATGCTGTCCCACTATTTACTGGTGGGGCATTTTTGAACCCAAAAGCACAACACAGGTGCCGCCAAAATCAGTAAGTTTGTCATCTTACTAGGATATTGTCCAAATATACAGGCAAACAAATCCAGAAAGGGGCAAGCAAAAATCAAAGTATGCAATATTAAAACCCAGGAGAACTGTGACATACATAATGTGTAAATTGCACTTGCATGTAAATGTCCAAATTAAAACAGGCATGTCCTCAGTATGTTCTCTGTTGTTCTGTAGGTGTTTGCACACTTGGTCATTTCCTAGCTTTTTTCTTTTTAGACAGAATGACAGCAATGCTGGTACAGCCTGCCGAATTGGCTGTCAGGCCATTGGCAGAGCTGAGTTAAGTTGTAACACAATGTAGATGTTTCTCTTTTCTCAAGTCGAGCGAACACCATTCATTTGTCATTTTCATGTTTCAGAACACTGCCAATCACAGTGATGTCACCAAAACACTCTTACAGCAGAAGCTGTGAGACCTTCTACCATTTGCCACTCATTTCTTGGGTGACCATGGCTTTACAGTCTGGTCTGGTTACCAAAACCAACCCATAATCAACCGTGTGTAAATAAAGCATGTTATATTTAAGTTGTTAGAATATGCCCCGCTCACCTTCGTGCACTTACAGAGAATCAACAACAATGTGTTGTGTTATTTCCCCCACTCAGCTCTGCCACTGACCAGAAGACCAAGGAGAAGGTGGCAATCAAGAAGCTTTATCGGCCTTTCCAGTCAGTCATCCATGCCAAGCGTGCCTACAGGGAGCTCAGGCTGCTTCGCCACATCCAGCATGAAAATGTGAGTACATGGCACGAGGTGGTGGGCATTGTTGGTATACAGAGTGGCAAAACTAGAAGGTGCTAGGAGATTACGTATCTTTGCCACTATTACATCCCTTTCCAAACAAATGAAATAAAGATGCACACACAATAATCAGCTCACAATGAAGCCAGGTATTTTTGCAAAACTTGCTTTAATGTATGTTTAAAATGCACAAAAAATTCCCTGGCATTTTTTTGCCTACGAAACAGCTTTGGCTTAGCAATGATGCCGACAGTGTAACATTAGCTAGTTAATGTTATCACATTGGGCTGAACCAAAGTTAACTTTACAATACTACAATATTTGATGCTATTTTAACACACACACACACACACAGACACACCATCCCTCAGTGTCCCTGTCATTTGCTAACATTACTCCTTACCACCATGTCGTCAAATCCACTCTCCTGCATCTTATCCTCACTCTGTCCCTCCTTGTCCCTGTCATGGTCTCCCTGTCTCGATCTTCTTCACTTTCCTCCCTGTCATGTTCTTGCTCTTTTCTATGGTCAGCCTCCTCTTCTCCTTCCTCCTGATGTTCCTGATGTTCAGGGTCTTCTTCCTCTCTCCACAGTCTCTTTTCACATATCCTACTAGTACACAAACAATAATATCGGTGGGCACCGTATCTTAATTGTCTCTAAAGTGCCAGACCCAGTGGCGATGTATGGTTTCACATTGTATGAGTTGTACATTTGTGTTGTTTGGCATTGGCAATTGAATGATTTAAGCTGTTGATAGTGGAAAAGCTGTTGTTTCCCATATCCAAACCTCTGGATTACTGTGTTGAAAGCTAAGCATTGGGTATTTTCTACTAAGTCATCAATATGAGTGATTCCCATTGTTGCCATATGGTTGATAAAGCTTTTTCCCCTCTCCGAACTGCTTTTCCGAAATGTAGTGACTGTGACCTTTCTGAAAAACCCTTCATTTCAATAAAGGATGCTCACTCATTGAAGTAATGAAGTCTGAGTCTTGAAGTAGAAATGTGTGATAGATACACAATTAGTGACTGTTTTACCCAAGCCTACATGTGTGAAGGTGCATTTGATCGTCCATTCTTTAAAATGGTTGCAGTGTCTTTAAGAACAATTTTCTTCTTGAGAAACAGTATAATGGCAAGGGTTGTACACTTAAAGACAAAGACTGTGATACATTGACCTGGCATTTACATCTCTCCTGAGTGATCTATTTACATGTAGTGGTCACTGGATAAGACATGTGTTCTAAGACTCTCTGCATGTGATTGGATCACTCAGGACAGATATGGATACAATGTAGACCTGGTGTAACCCTGGAACCCCTGTGCAGTGTTATTAACTTTGATTAAGATTAAAATATTATATTATGTGTTGAAATCTGCACTGTGTTTTTCCCTCTAAGGTGATCTGCCTCCTTGACGTCTTCACACCGGATTCCACTCTGGAAAATTTCCAAACCTTGTGAGTTGAACAGTTAGGAACAACATTCTTGTTCTGTGTGCGTGTGTGTGCATGTACAAACATCTCAAGCAAGGATGCAGGCAAGCAAGCAAGCAAGCTGATTCACGTTCGTCCGCGTATGTTTTCACCATATAAACATGCAAACTGACTTCCTATTTGTGTCCCTCACTTTTCCCATTCCTTTATATATATACATATCTGTATATGTATATACAGATATGTATATATATATATATATACATATCTGTATATATGTATATATATGTGTATATATATATATATACACACATGTATTATTTTGCATTGGTGTTCTCTCACTCCTTTTCTCTTTCTCTTTAGTTATTTAGTAATGCCATTTGTAGCCCAGGACCTGGGCCACATTATGAAGAGGAAGAGATTAAGTGATCGCATTATCACGTACCTTTTCTACCAGCTTCTAAAAGGACTCAAGGTTAGTGTTTATGTATTTATTTACTTCATAATTGCATAACAGTGTTATAAACATGGCGTCCAGAGATACATTTATTGCATACAGCTAGATGTTGACCTGGGGATAGTATTCCTTTTTCAAAAATGTGTTCAAGCTAAAAAAGATGTTAAGTAATTACAGAGTGTGACCAACTTTGTCGCGTATGCACCCAAAGATGTGACTTAATGTTTTTCCTTGGTTGCACTGGCGCACCTAACATTACCGACAAAACACAAAAGTTGAGACAAATTTACATTTTTGAAAACACATTTACAAAACACGAAACACTGTTGCAAATCCCAAAACAAATGAACAAAAGCCACAATTCTTACAGAAAGGGAATGTGCTTTTTTGAAAACAAATTTACAGGATGCTGTTCCGCTATAAACAAAAGAGACTGAACCAGTTACCAGCTGAACAGACAGTTTTTCCTTGATACACAATCAGCCAATCTTATATAGCACCACTTCCTTTCGACATGGCTTTCAAAATAAGTGGTCGCTGACTTTGTCTTTTTACTGTCCTTAAGTACATGATGATGTTGTCCCTAAATAGTCACTCATTATTCAAGACTGGTCAATAGCATACAAGACAAAGCAAGAGGCAGAGATCAAGATGGCTGTTGTTGTCTTTGAGTTTAGCGTTAAACCTCTTTGATCCGGGAATGTTTACTCATATTTGGATGTGTTCAGAAAGTGCTGTGAAAGTACAACATGCCATTTACAACACACGGCTCTGTCTGCTCTCTTATTATATCATATTATATTGTATAAAGTTCAATAAGTCCATGTTCTGTAATCAAATTCTCTCTTTTCCAGTACATCCATTCTGCAGGAATCATTCATCGGGTTGGTATTTGAACGTTGTTACGATACACCTAGTGGCCATTGTGTCAAAGTCAGTGAATTGGTTTGAATCAGCATTGTGGAAAATACATTAATTGCTGAGATTGGTCTGGAAAAGTCTAATGACTTCCTGAAGTCACTGCACACTGCAAATCCACACAAAACCTTTGGGTAAAACCACTCCTTGATGTTTAATCATTCCGTTTTCATACAGACCACAAAGTTGACCAATACAGCACACAACAAATTGACAGTGTGATTAGTATTCGACAAACATAAAAAAAACAACAAAGGGGGTAGGTTGTTGTTTTTTTTGAACAGAACCTTTTTGGAATTAGCTCATATTGTTTTGCACAGAGTTAAGAAGAGGAAGCGAAACAGGCAATTTCTGGATCAGGTGCCAACACAGACCAATTCATATCAGAGAACCACTTGAAAAATAAGCCAGGCTAAATGAGTGTTGCATGTAGCTTTGTTTAAGTGCTATCAGCCCTTGTATCAAATGCTCATAAAGAGTACAGTGAGTGTCATTGTTATGTGTTATTGCCTAAACAATTTCAAGGTTTATAAAGATGCATAATATTAGGTTGGCTAAATGCTCATAAGTGTTGAGTTTTCTTTTTCTTTTCCTTTAGGATTTGAAGCCTGGTAACCTTGCAGTGAGTGAGAACTGTGAATTAAAGGTGAACAGCCACACTATTGGCCACATACAGCTTTACATATTAAAACCCCATTTGCAGTTACATTGCACTTTTATACAATAAATGTTCCCAGACATTTGTTTTAGCTTCTCACTGCAACCCTTCTCAGATCCTGGATTTTGGCTTGGCAAGACATACAGAGAGTGAAATGACTGGTTATGTGGTGACACGTTGGTACAGAGCACCAGAGATCATTTTCAACTGGATGCACTACAGTCAAACAGGTGACTATACAATCTTCCATACCTTAACTCTTAGCGGGGGTAGGCAGAATTGCATTGTTGAGTCCAGTTCATTGAATATGTTTTGTCATGGAAGCTCTCTGTTATGTACCCTCCCGCTTAAAATAAGCACGGACAGATACACGCGCTTCATCGTGACAGGGGATCGCTCTCATTCTGCAAATGAACAACTAGAACAAGGAAACGTGATCATTATCTACAACTGAAATGTTGAAAAGTGTTTTTAGTTACAGTGTATATGTACAAACGAAAATGGTCTATATCACCGGGCAAATAACACACAACAATCAGCTATTTGTCTACAGGCTTGGGTCACAAAATCCACACGGGACTGTGTCAGAAAAAGGCTCTGCTCTCGTGTATGTTTCTGCAACGCTGTCAATCAAAAACTGGTTCCGCCTTTCAGACAGTTCCTCCAATCATCATGCAGAAGCCCAAGCGTCTGTGCCTGCCCACTGCCCCATTGACCCTCAAAGAAGCTGAGCTTACATGGAAGTGACATTGTTGCCACATTTGTCCAATCACCGTCGGAAAAAAAAAAAGATAGCCGATTCTGTACAAACTAATGACACCAAGATCGTAATCACGTTCTAGCACACGTTTAGTATTGTATGTAATGTAAATACAGAGCTTGCCTTGCTGTCTTAGAGCCATCACCACTGGAGTGGAGGTAGACTTGGGTTTTCATCTGTTTCAACAGCAAACACAAACACACCTAGCAGACAACTGGCTATCTTCTGATGTGTTTATCAACATATAGACAGCGAATGTTGTGGTGCATTCTATATGTATTATTCAGATCACTTCATTTAAAAATAATAATAATAATAATCTTGCCTACCCCAGCTTTACTACAGTCATATCATTTGAAGTGTTCTTGAGTATTACACTGTACTATTACAAACTATAAAATGTTGTTGCACTCTCTGTTACCCTCCCTATTAGTGGACGTCTGGTCCGCTGCCTGCATCCTGGCCGAGATGATTACAGGTCAGGTACTGTTCCCAGGACATGACAGTATCCTCACACATGTCGATACTCCGTGGTTGGTAGTTTGAAAACAGTGCCAAAAGGGGTACAGCTATCGTGATATCTGTGAAAGTCATTCACAGAATTTTAGATTTGCACACATTTAATCTGATATGTTGTGTATCCAGAGGCTTCCTTAACCAGCCTGTTTAGGTATTGATCAGCTGAAAAAGATCCTCCGCCTGACAGGAACACCAGACTCCTCCCTGGTTCAAAAGATGCAGAGTAAAGATGTAAGTTATGCCAAATCTTCACATGAGTACTTGCACTGTATCCGTTTTTTCTTTGTTGTACGTTTTAGGATGAACTCTTTTTTGTTGTTGTTGTTTTTTCCAAGGCACAGTCATATATGGAAGGTCTCCCTGCACAAAAGAAGAAGAATTTTAAAGAAGTGTTTCCGTCGATGGATGCAAATGGTGAATTTAACATTCAATTAACCAATTCCTTTCCCATTATTCCCTTCCTCGTGTGTCAGTTCAAAAATGTAAATACCTGCACTGAGTGCATTTCAAAATACTTTAATAATATGTGGACTATTAAATATCAGGTCAATCTCCTCAAAGTCACTCTCAACAATTTAACAATTTAATTGCAGATAATGGTTACAGGAGGGGGATTATGTAAGTGTAAATGAATCCACTCCCCCTACCCATATAAATACACATATTCCACGAGGCACAGGGTGAGGAGGAGGTGTACCAGCAATGCATAACTCCGGTTTATTCATGAAATCCAAACTAAAACTTATCTATGAGTAGTTTGAAAGTCTTAATCTTATCTTTCGCATCCAAACTGGAACAACACCCTGTCCTGCTAACTGCTGTCTACCGTCCATCTGATCCTCACTCTGAATTTTTAGTTCTGACTGTCTGTCTGAATTAGTTCTTGGTACAGATAGTCTTTATGATCTGTGATTTAAATATCCATGTAGATATTATGTCTGCTTTTATGTCCGTAGTGAACACAATGGGTGTTATTTAATGTGGTAAATAAACCCACTCACAGTTTTGGTCACACTCTTGATCTTGTGTTGTCCTATGGCCTAAACGTTGAGAATGTATTGCTTTGCTGCAGCAACCCAATTATGTGAGTATCTGCACAGCAATGATATGTTTGATTGAGAAAACATCATAGCACAGAAGAAAGCACTATTGAAAGACAATGGCCTTGTATCTATACTGGTACTATTAGTTCTGAGCGCTGCACTCGTCACTCTTGACCATAACATTTTATTACAGAGGCTGGAGCATGTTATTGGGATCAAAGGTACTGCATTAAACTGGTTTTAATCTTACTTATCAGAGAGATCTCAGTTTTCTTTACCCACTGGAGTTAAACGTGGACTTACACGTGGTTTGATTCTTGGACCAGTTCTTTTCACCTCATACATGCTTCCTCTAGGTAGTATTATTATTATATTTAATAAAATAAAAAAACACAACCTCAATTTTCATTTTTATGCAGATGACGTGCCGTTGTACACATCCATGAAGTCATATAACAGCAATCAAGTTATAAAACTCCAGGAATGTCTCACAGACATGACGTGACCTGGATGACACATAACCTTTTACTTTCGTAATGCTCACAACACTGAAGTTATGGTCCTTGGCCCTAAACACCTTAGGGAAGCTCTACCTGAACATTTATGGAGCTTTTCCACTACACAGTCCCGGGACGCCTGGCCTCTAACTAGCTAGTGACTTGTAAAGCAGTTGTTTTCAGTGTACTGAATCATTAATTAAAAATATTTGTTCACAGAATCGTTAAGTACTTCCTGCGTGACTGAACACAGACTCCGTCTGGCACAGTCACTGAACTGAAAAACAGCGAAAAGGGTTGTGATGTGGCTCAGTTTTCAGGATTTTTTACTGATCCACAGTTCGGCATTGTTCGGTTTGATTCCAGTGTCGGATGACGTGCTCATGACTCTTCTGGTGACGACTCACTGACCCATCAGTGGACGGCAGTCTGATGACGTGACCTTTTGTTTTGGCTCAGCTTGCTTGGAACCTCGCAAGAGCGGGTACTAAAAAAAAATAACAGGTACTATCGCTAATGGAAAAGCAAAAGAAAAACTTGTGCCGAGTTGAGCCGTGCTGGGACTGTGTAGTGGAAAAGTGTCATCAAGTCACCCTGGACGGCATAACCATGACCATCAGTCTACTCAAAGGAATATAGATTGTCTTTCATGAGCATGGCCTACATGGTAAAGCAAAAGCCTAACTCCATGTGAGAGGCAGGAATTCAAACAAAGGCAGTCCTTGTTCTAACACAAAGAATTAGAACTAGGACTGTTCTAAGAACTCCTGCTCCGGGCGCCCCCTGCACTTCACACCTATGTCCTAGGTGTGATGTACTGACAAAGCAGAATCCTCCCATCTCATTGGCCGCCCCTGCTGGATATCATTCCTCTCTGGCTGAAGGTAGAAATATGACTGTTCAACCTCAGCTCTTCCTCTCCGTGCCTGGCAGTGGTCGCTGTTGGAGCTGTCTCCAAGCTCCTCACCTAGCTCCCAATAGGTATCGGAGTTTCCGCAACTCACCTGTCTCCTCCCTTAATCTCCAAGATCCTTTCATCTGACTCCCGTGGGAATTGGAGTTGCCACAAAACCACCTCTCCTCACCTGACTGTGACCGCTGCAGCTTTTCTGTACTTAGGTATCGGAGTTGGAGTAACACACCTCTCCTCTCTCTGTACGACTGCGGTTGTCGAAGCTACACCTACGCTCTCGTCATCCAGCACCATACTGAAGACACCCTATCCCTGAAAAGATTGTTCGATTTCACCCTCGCTGGTCCAGCCATGCACCCCTTTGGAGCCGCACCTGGAGGCCTCTGCAGCCACAAGCTTCCCTCCTTCAGAATAAAGTCGACTCTTGAGCTGTTTTCCTCCGTGACACTGCTGAGGATCAGCAGCTTTTGTCCTGTTGAACAGCCCGTCAACACATAGTCCATCTTAAGGCATAGTGTCTGGGCAGTTAGAGTACTGTGTTCTGTTCCCGAGTGTTAAACGTGTCGGGACTGCGCATCCACACGTTCGTATAACTCAAGTGTTGCATCTGTGTTAATTGTTTGTTGTTTGATCGCCTGCATGTCTATTGTTGTTTGCTGAGCTGACTGCCCTGCTGCTGTGTGTGGCTGCTTCACATCAGCCTGTGTGGTTTAACCCGCCATCGGCTCACACCGTACATGATCCATTCACACTACTTTGAACTTCCATCCTTACACACTCACCATTCATAAATTCCTCTCTCTCTCTCTCTCTCTCACTCATTCATCTCTCTCTCTCCCACGCCATCTTGTGTCAAACACATGGACAACGGCCTTGCTGCTGTGCATGTGTTTTGGCCTGAAATCTGCAGCATTTTAGCGCCATCTTGTGTGGAGGCGTGGGCCCACAGTCACATTTTTGTTCTGGAAATGGGAGTGTGGTTGCCCAGTTTCTTTCCTTTCATCCCTTCCTTTTTCATCTTTCTTTACTTCCCACGCTCTCTCTCTCTCTCACACACACACACACACACACACACACACACAGGGTCACCGGTGTTTTATGTTGTACATAGCTTATGTTATTATGAATTGTAGTGAGTGACATGTATACTGTGACAAACAGTCACAAGGTGGTGCCCTGATTATGTAAAAGTAATATTTAATATTTTTTACTAGATTTTTTAATAAATAAATATTGATTACTCATTACTTATAACCTTAATATTATTCTCATGAACCCTTCATCCACGGCTTGTCCTTTTCTGGGGGTCACATGAGGAGCTGATTTTTGAGACATTCCTTGAGCTACTGTCACACGACTTCATGACTATGTACAACTTTGTTATCTGCATTCGGTTGTGTTTTTGATAATATTACTTAGAGTAAGCATGTACGAGGTGAAAAGAATCGGTCCGAGAACTGTGGAATTTCATGTTTAACCCCAGTGGGTAAAGAAAATGTGTCCTTAACCTGAACAAAAGATCCCAGATTTAAATCAGTTAAAAATGTGTTCCTTTGATCTGAATGTTGTCCATATTCTATCTTGACACTTCCAGCTGTAGATTTATTGGAGGGGATGTTGCTGCTGGACCCAGAGATGAGGCCTACAGCTAAACAGGGACTGTCTCACCCCTTCCTGGCTGAGTACCACGACCCAGAGAGTGAGGCAGACTCAGAGCCTTATGATGACTCCTTCGAGAGCCTGGAACTCGCTGTTGGCGAGTGGAAGAGTGAGTATTCCAGAAGGCTAAAGGTGACAGGACAGTGAAGTTTTGTCATTTGCATTACACGTAAAAGCTAAACCAGGACAGTGAATAAACAATATTTTGAAATCTGAAGTAATACAGTATTCTAGAAATGATCCACACTTGGTCAAAAATATGAAATATTTACTCCACACTCTGTTTTCTTTATCCAATCAGGTCTTATCCACATGGAGATCATGACCTTTGACCCTGATGACCCCAGTAAAACAGCCATGTAGGATGCTGTGATGTACTAGCCCTTCCCGCTTTGGTTAAAATACCTACACATGCTGCACGTGTCCTCTACAGCAACTATTGATTGACAGACATTTTTTTGTGCATATTGCCAGCCTGGTCTCCCACTAAATACTGTTATTTTTACTTTTACGCAAACCATCAGAAATGTTCTTGCACATTTCGTACAGAAAATACGACTGCATTGTTTATGGAGATGGTAGTGACACTGAGGAAAACCTAGCCTTAACACGTGTTACTCAGTATGACTAAACCTAATCATATTCATAACCAGGAAATGGATATCTATACCCTTATTGCCTTATTTCAGTGCCCAAAAAAAGTTTCCAAGGGAAGTCTGTAGACAGAAAAAACACTACCTCAGGGTGTGTGTAGACTTAAATCAGTAATATGATTTTGATTCAGAAACATGAGCTCACAATTGTCTGTGGTTTGCAGAAATATACAGCAACAACAACATGTGACCCTGGTTTTGGTGCTACAGTAAAATAAAATAAAAATAAAAAATTTTTCAAGGTATTTGCATTTTTATCCCCCCACTATTTTAATTCCACACCTCTATATGTTGCATGTTTTTATTTGAATGACTCTGTGGCTCATCAGTCACCTAGATTGAGGTGTTTCAGAAAGAAAGAACTGCACTCTTATCCTAAAGGCTTCTTTGGTTCTAACAAAACGATACCTGCATTTTTAAAGTGACAGGATCAAAAACATTGAGCAGAACAAGGATCTGTTAGGTTTAAAGGGAGTAGGAGAGTCACACATATTTCATTCTCACTCACACTCAACCCACAGAATGTGGAGTTAGGTGTCTTGCTACTAGCGGAGCCAGGATTTGGACCAACATGTTCCAGTTGAAAGATGACTTGCTCTACCACTGATCTACAGTAACCTCTTATGTGTCTTTGTATCCACTCACAACCATCTCTTAAACCTGTGGCAGGTTGCAGATGCATGTGAGCATAGTGCAGTCAGTAAGGAGTAACCTCCATTTCTTGCCTTCTCAACCTTCGCCCGTAAACAAAGAACAAACAGCATAAAACAACGTAGAGCAACAGCTTTTTAAGTTGCTTACATGTGTCGTGTATTTTCTAACCCATTAACTAGGGCCAGGGCCGTCAGTTTGGGGCCTATCTAGTGTTTCTATCTAGAATTGGAGTATACATTTACAACAGGACAGTGAACGCAACACACAGGCTGTTGAAGCTATGAAGGTGGATGCTGACATTTTCCTCCACAACAGTTAGGCTAAATCACCAGGAGGGACTGCTGTTGTACTGATTATCAGCATGGCTGTGATACCTGATACCACATCACAGCGGTACAACAGCACAATATATAATATTACTAGTTTTATGGCTCCACCAACAAAAGTAGTTCCACGGCTGGACTGACTTGACTGTTGCCTAGCAGCCAAAATAATCAGCATATCCTGTAACCAGAGGGGGAAAGTGTCTGACAGTTCACCGCTCTATAATTTCCCGGGTGAGGCTGCATCAGTTTGGTGTAGCACATTCAGGATTTAGTTTAATTTAAAAAAAAAAAAGCGTTTATTTCATTACTAAATCACTACGAAAGACTTAGAAATTACTAGCTAGTTGTTAACTAGTAGTTCACTCATTTTTAGTTGTTGCACCAGACCAGCTGCAGCAATCGTGTAGCTAGTAAATTCACAGTAATGCGCAAGTGGTTAGTAGTCACATAAAATGTGGCGACAAAAAGCGAGCTACCCAATCAGCACGCAAAGCTTGATTTAGATGTGTGGTGTCCGTCCCCCACCACACTCTCCTTGGACCACATAGCTAACTACAAACTGGAAGAGATGGAGGCGGAACCCCATTCAGCTTTGCAAGTGTGATTTACTATTAAAGGGGAATTCCAGTATTTTTCGACCTAGGTCCAGTGTTTAAAAATGTGGGTGTGTACGTGAACACTGTTCACAAAACGTTTCCTGATTGGCGCAGTAGATCGTCTCAGGCGGCAGCTGGCAACCACTCTGAGTTGTATCCATAAAAAGTGTTTTTGCCAATCGATGGCTTGGGTTGTTATTGTAAGCAAGGGCGTAGCTTGGTTACAAGACTGGTGGGGACACTGCGTGCCTCTGTGTTTTCAGAAGAGCACGCCACCTGCACTTTCCCTCGCTCTACTGGACCAATAATTAAACTTTTTGTTAGTACTATTGTTGGGGAAACCAACGTGATTGGTGATGAATTTTGAATATTAAGAATTAATTAATTAATTAATTAATTAATTAATTAAAACCGCACCTACCGCCCTATGTTAGCTGAGATTGGCACAGCACCCCCGCGACCCTCCTGTGGAGGATAAAGCGGTTGAAGATGGATGGATGGATGGAATAATTAATTAATTCATTATGGCATAATAATAAAATAAAATAACAATTTCCCATCATCTTTTCACAGATATCTAGGAGTGTGGATGCGCATGACATGCTCATTATTTTCCCCGCCCTTCTAATGAGAGTGTTCAGTTGTGATCTAAGCTTCACAGACAAATTCCAAACCATAGTATTATCCTGTACCAAATGATGGGTTTTATGACTGGACTCTGAGCTTCCTTAACTAAATGAAACCCCTGATTCAGTGCTGTGTCTGTAACTAAGTCCACAGTTAACAGTAAAAGTCACCATACAGCCAGTATTTACAGTAACTTTTCCCATTCACACAGATTCAGTCACACATTCACACAGTGCTTTGTGTGCAAAAAAAAAAGTTATGCTACCCCAAACGTCAATAAGAACAAACAGATCTGCTGAAATGCCAAAGATGAACACAGATTTATTCCAGATATTTTGATGGTACAATTTCACAATAAATCTGGTTATCACAGTCAGCCTAAACTTTACTTGTATTCAGAGTGAAAGTGAAATTAAAGGCGTAAACACCATTTCTATGAGAGCATCCCAAAACTCAAATATTAAAGTGTTATATGTGGTTGCTTTTGTTGAAAGAATATGACAGATGTGTGACAACAGAGGAGTCTCAAGAGAATAGTATATGGTGGCATGCACTGAAAGCTTTGTGAGTCCAAGACAGAGCACATCATCCACATATGTTACTGTGCACATCTCTGTACTGCAGTTGTCATTTTGTGTGGAATGACTCTTGCCTAATGAAAAACAAAGGTTTTGTCATGACACTACAAACATCCTCCTTGTCTACACAAGAGTACATCCAGCAAACCAAAAGTCAACCTGGCTGACTGATGACAGAAAGAAGAGAACTGACTCACAACTAAGGGTGCTCAGTGTCTGCAGGTAAAGCGGTGGAGAGCTTTGTGGAAATGGTTTTAAGCATACATGGGGAAGCGAGCAAAATGAGGAGAGAGGACAGTGGCTGGTTTTAATGGCGCTGAATGGAGGTCCTGGAGCTGATCATGCTGCTGCTGCTACCACCACCGCCATAGCCGCCGCCATAGCTGCCGCCGCCGCCGCCGCCGCCATATCCGCCGCCTCCAAAGCAGCCGCCGCCGCCGCCGCCATATCCGCCGCCTCCCATGCCGCCGCCAAAGCCGCCACCAAAGCCGCCGCCGCCGCCGCCTCCTCCCATGCCGCCTCCAAAGCAGCCGCTGCCGCCGCCGCCTCCTCCACTGCCACCTGGTGATGAGGATAAGGAATTTTCATGACACATATAATCCACACTATTCATTGCTTACTGATTCACATCTCCATGAAGACTAGAGAACTGACTTGATTTAGATGTGACCTAATCCTTAGAGACATGTTGATACATACCATAACTGGTGGTTGAGGACTGTATGTGGATGGTTGCCTCTCCGCCACCACTGGCAATTCTGCAGAGAGGTACATACAATAAATGACCAATCTGAGCTATTAATGTTGCTGCCTCACAAGGTGTCCTGAGTCCACAGTATCTGAGCCTTTACCTGGATTCTTCTCCTTCCAGAAGTTTCCTGTAGGTGGCAATCTCGATGTCCAGAGCCAACTTGACATTCATGAGCTCCTGGTATTCACGGACCTGGCGGGCCATGTCTTGTTTGGCTCTCTGCAGGGCTTCTTCCAGCTCTCTCATGCGAGCCTTGGCATCCTTCACAGCCAGCTCTCCACGCTCTTCAGCCTCAGCAATCTGAGCCTCCAGGTTTATACGCTGAGAGATTGGACATTGGTGAGATGTGATATTCCACACTTTATCTGATTTTCAACATGCATTTTTGAAACCAGGGTTGTTTTTAACTTTTTGGGATGCTAAGAAGTCTGCAAGTGGAGTGAATACCTGTGCTTTGACTGCCTCAATTTCATTCTGGAGGCGGCTAATCATACGGTTGAGTTCAGCAATCTCGCCCTTTGTCTGGCGAAGGCTATCTCCAGACTGATTTGCTGTGGACTGCATCTCTGTGACCTGAAGTAAGAAGAAGAAGACAAAAGGTAAATTACTACAGCTTTCAAATATGTGGTTTCATGCTGAACATACTGAGATTCATTTTGCCCTCTACACACCCTTTGTTTATACCACGACTCTGTTTCTGAACGGTTGCGATTGGCAATGTCTTCATATTGACTCTTGACTTCTGCCACAATCGCATCCATGTCCAGGTTGCGGCTGTTATCCATCTCCACAATGACAGATGTGTCCTTGATCTGGCCTTGAAGCTCACGCAGCTCCTGAACAAAGGATGTAAGGGTGTTTTTTTGTTTTTGTTTTTTACAACAATAATTAAAGATAGAGGTAAAAAAACATCTGTTTCTATGGGTTATCTATGTCCGCTAAAGGGAAAAAAACCTAAATAAACCTAACAGTGCCGAGCCATGGTTCATTTTACTTACAGCCTCATAGACACTTCTGAGGAAGTTAATCTCATCTTGAAGGGAATCGACTTTGGCTTCCAGCTCGACTTTGTTCATGTAGGCACCATCTACATCCTATGTTATTGGGGAAGAGGAAAGTGGTGTGCATTGGTGATGGGTCAGTAGTAGTATGAATTTAGGCTGTTTTCCTCAACGTGCTGTTGTGCTGTAGACTCCTCTCACCTTCTTGAGGAGGACAAATTCATTCTCCACACTAGCACGCTTGTTGATTTCATCTTCATATCTGACAAAAAAAAGGGATGAAATAAATCAGCTGATGTAAACGTTCAATCAACTTCAGTCAGTCTGCTCAAAGATGAGACATTCCTAGTTTCTCTCGGTTATGAACTCACTTGTTCTTGAAGTCTTCGACCAGTCCTTGCATGTTTTTCAGCTCTCCCTCTAACTTCACCTTCTCATTGCCAAGTCCATCCAGCTGTCTGCGCAGGTTGGCGATGTAGGCCTCAAACATGGCGTCAATGTTGGAGCGGCTGGTGGTCTGGTCCTGCAGCAGACTCCATTTGGTCTCCAGCATTTTGTTCTGCTGCTCCAGGAAACGAACCTGGCAGGTAGAATTATTTAGATCAAAGTTTAGTTCCACTGAGAGTTGGGGAAAATATTGCATTTGAATACAGCTGCAAAAACCATATTAACCAAACTACAATAAAGTTAAATGATTACTCATATGAGCATTATGAGCATAAGAGAAAGTGGCCTGTAAATTCAGCAGTTTCAGTTGTTCCTTTATTCTTCTTCCCTAATCACATTCTTGTCTTCTTGTTCATCTCATAAGATGCCGCCTCAGAGTGGATTATATTCAATGTCTCCGTTTTTTTCTCCGTGGGACAACAAAGTTCTTTGTCTTCTTTTGTTTAACTTGACTCACATGAGACATAGAACCACACCTGTGTGAGTCAAACTTGTGCCAGTACTGGCAATTGCAATGTTAAAATAGCTCTGTCTGCACAGTGTAGCATAACTGTATTAGTTCTCTTGTTGGAGAAGGTAATGGCACATTTGAAGTTGAACAAGCTAAGACATACCACTGGAAATTGTATTCTGCAAAATATGGCAAGTATTACAACACTGTATATACTATGAGAAGTGTGACAAAGATGTGAGAATGGTTAGAGATGATTAGAATTCAGCAAAATTGCCTTTATTCATTTTTTCCCTTTGGTCAACTAATCATGTGTTTTGTGACTTTCTGGCCTTTTCCCATAAGGTGGGCGGGGTGGGTGTTAGGTGTTGTTCTTGATGTTGTTATGTTGCTCCCACAATTAAAACAATGACTGAAATCCTGAGAACCATGCTTCAACCATGCCACGCCTCAGCCGAACCCCTCCCGTTAAAGCCTTAGCAACTACAGTATAACTGAGTGAACTCTGTCCTCAGCAACTAATGCCACTTGCCTGCAGCTATGAACCGTCACATCAGTGTGTACAACATTTCATTTTCAAGAATTTTACTCCAATGAAGTATCAAACCACTTGTGTGAGGACAGATGAGGGTGTGGTGTGTACACACAAATGCAAATGACAAATATTTTTGCAAAGACTGGAAACATTAGTTTTAAATCTGGCTGGAAGTCTGAGTATAATGCAGCACTGTTGAAAGCTTGCTGCCAAGGAAATAGGTGATAACCTGATTACTTCTACATGTCAAACTGAGTGCCACCAGTCAGTCCAGGTTTGAATCGGTAGCTTTGTAATATTCAATACTTCACATATGGCATGATGCAGCTATTCAAATTTGCTTATTTTTTCCCTTCCCAGATGAGCATATTTCGAATGAATGGAGCATGTATAATTTGGTCAATTATAATTTAGCGTCATCGTAGACCTTATTCATTTGAAAATGGTGTGGGACATAAAACTGACATCAACTTTCTAGGTAAGCAATAGAAAAAAGGCACTCACCTTGTCAATGAAGCTCGCAAAGCGGTTGTTCAGAGTCTTGATCTGTTCTTTCTCCTGGGTTCGGACAGTCTGAATGTTGGGGTCAATCTCAAGGTTCAGGGGGGCCAGTAGGCTCTGGTTGACTGTGACTGCTGTGATTGGAACACATCCGCCCCCAAAACCTCCAGCGCCACCACCACCACCAAAACCTCCAGCGCCACCGCCACCAAAACCTCCCGCCACCATAACCTCCACTCATACCAAAACCTCCAGCTCCACCACCACTACTATAACCTCCAGATCCAAAACCACTGCCAAAGCTACTGCCGCTGCCGCCGCCGCCGCCGCCGCCGCCACCACTTATGGAAAAACTATACATACTTCCCCTAGACACTGGACCCCCTGAAGCACGTGCCGTGCCATATGAGCCACTAGAATAGGATCTTGAGGAAAATGATTGCCCTCCTTTACGGCTACCAGACAAACGAGTACTTCCAGTACGGAAGGTGGAACTTGCCATGATTTAAGTAAAGGGGGAGCAGAGGAAGAGAGAGGGGGAGATTAGTCAGAGCAGTGGAGCACACTAAGAGGTGAGTCAAGTCCCTCTAAGCACCTTCCTCCTGTCTGTGATGGATATTTATCTGCCTCTAACTGCAGGGGTGGTCCCAGTGAGCTCCACCCCCTCAACCCTCCACCAATTACCTGAATCCTGAAAAGAGCACTTGCAGGTAGATTGGGATGGAGCAGCCCAGCCTGTCAGACAGGTAAAGGTGCCACCCCTGTAAGGTGATCAGGGCTCGACCCACCCAAGTACTCACTGAAGAAGGCATCAGAGCCTGGGGTGAAGGAGGAAGAGAGACATGATGAGAAAATCTTTTTGTATTTTTACATCATTAGCTGAAAGCTTTCCTTGATATATTTTCATGGTTGGAGTATTCAATGTTTAGGGTGGGGACCTATAGTCAATTATCCACAGTTTTGTTTTTGAAAATGAAAATATAATAGATACAAAATAAGAATACCAAAGCTCAAATAGACAACTTTTAGTCTAAGGATTTGGATTGCACAGTATATGATGGAAAAACACCATCTGGTTTTATATTTGCTGCCTATAACCCTTATTCCACTGCAAATGCAGTTTTTAAGAAAATGATAACTTAATTTTTCATAATTTTCTTGCTTTGAATAGCAGCTAATAATTCTTACTACTTCATTCTGGTCAGCCATGTTATTACGATACACATTAGCACATTCTATGTAACAAGGAAACTTAAATTGACAGTGACAGCGTACATTCAAGAAATTATTATGCCAATTCTATACCATTGTTTTTTAATCTAATTTTGTTATGGCTGGGACTATGTGCACTTACCTCACTAAAGTCAAGGCATTGTAATTGTATAGATTAATATTCATGCTTCAAAGAATAAATCAATTAAGAAACTATAAAAATATTTAGGAGGATCTCATTAAACATATCAGACAACAGACAATGCATCCCCCCCATCTGGTACAGACAGACAAGCCTTTTTTTCTTCTCCGTATCCAACGCAGCCTTGATCATTTCTCTACGTGCAGCTTTAACCCCCAAGTAATGGTCTTTATGGTGAGGATCGAGTATAGTACAGTCACAGTGCACTTTTAGTGTATAACGTCTGCGTTAGTGAATAACATCTGCCACAGATGCATCAGACAAGCCAATCTCTTTAGTTCGCTGGGGCGAGACGATCTCCAAAAAGACCTACTGGTGTGAAGTGCATTGTCGCAGGGAGTTCAGAATCTGCGCTGTTTGCAGCCAAGTTTTGATTTTGTGCAAAGAGGCTTTCCAGCATTAGGTGCTGTTCCAGGTACTCGCATCATGTTGGAACCGTTTTGTTGTCTAATCTTGGACAGACTCTAAGTGGGAATAGACAGGCGTGTCACAACATCCTGTTTCCATCTCTAAAATTATTTACAAAAAATATACACATATACATACACATACATACATGTATATATAGTAAGGCAAGGTAACATAGACCCAGCTAAAAAAGGAAAAGTATGGGAAGACAAACTCAGCGAGCTTTGCTAACGTATGCTAAGAGCACACCACACAAATCCTTTGATTAATGTGTTCAGGCATGCAGCTTGTGGGTGCTTGAGGAAATGCCATCTTCTGTAATAATCACATTTGAACACTTTGCTGTGGTCTCCAAGGTTCAGGGAGCATCTTATTTTCATTTTTTGTATGTAGTTGCACTGGGAGGGTTCTTCCTGCACATTTTTGAATACAGTCTTATTTACTTTAAAAATGTATAACACTGGGGTCATAATTTGATAAATAAGCTTGCAGCTAAATTCACATCAGGAGCTCTGATTTCTTGCTCGGACAGAATTGGAGCTGTTAATACTTGTTGAAAGCCTTCTTAACCACTCAGATAAAGGTGTTGGCTTCCTCGTCTCATTTGTAACATATAAGCAGTAGGGCACAAATAAGTCACACCCCAAAAGAAAATACCTGCGCTTCACTTTCATTTTCTGCTTTTTTTTTTTCTGCTTTTTTGTCTCACAGAGCCCGTTTTCAGTTGAAAGATATACCTCTGTCCATGTTTGTTAAACAAGAGGCTTGATATCAGAGCGTTTACATAAATATTCTGTACAAACAGAATAACTGCAAAGTTTAGCTGCCATGCTCCCCAAGCATACATTTATGTGTGCAGCGAATGTTGATGAATTTTACAAATGTCATTTTTTACACTTACATTTTCAAGCGTTCATGTTGGGCAAGATGGTCACTAACACATTTTTCATTTTCATCACTTTAATCATCTAATGGCTTAATGGCTATTCTTTTTACCTTGACACCTTGAAGTGTACCATTAGACACCTCTGCATGTTACATGAAACATTTGTGTGCACAAAATAAAACACTACATTTGGTATAGTCGTGCAATTACCTGTATAAAAATACTAATGCTCACCACAGGTATTCAATAGAAAATATCAATGACAAACCAATGACACGCACAGAAACTATATGAGAAACACATCAAAAAGAGGCTTGATCTGTCACCTTTTAAGAAAAAGTTATTAAATTACTTTCTTAAATTCAGAGGCAACCTTTAATCTGGGCCATGACTGTATTTGATCTCACATGTTATGACTGGTGACAATATTTCTAGTCAGAACTTGTAGTGGAATGTACACTAGCTCAGTTTTGCTGTGAGAACCAGCCTTGCGATGAGAGTTTACTCTACTGAAACTTGGCAAGTGCAACTACAAAAAAGAGCAATTAAATAAGCATGGGTTGATTCACACAAGCAATGAATCTTTTTGATATGTTGGTGCCAAAATCGATGGCAGGTCACAATCGCAATTATGGGCAACAATATAAAGGTTTTTTAATTGTATGGTTTTGGCCAAGGCAATAACATCTTAATTAGCCATGCACTCTAAGCCACACAAATTTGCTTGCTTAACGAGTTAGCGTAGCAGCAATGGCTTCTCCTCTCCTTCTCCTGCGCTCTCTCGTGTTGAAACACAACCAGAGGAAAGCAAGAGAAAATTACTGTTTGATTATGTTTCATGCCGTTTCTGTGTGCATGTTTACGGACTTTACAGAACCCCGGAAACCTCTGTTGCACCTAGTAAGAAGGCTGGAAAAAGGAGGTTGAAAATGGCAGAGAGTAAGGAGGACAGGTGGCAGGAACGAGAGGAGGAGGACATCAAACCTAATCCTCTCAGATTCTTGCCAGCCAGGATCCCTGACCCTACATTTGACACCATCACAGCATGGCCAGCTTTTCTTCTCTGGAGTCTGTGGTCAGAACATTTTTTGAAAATACAAATGCTAACCCTGTAAAACAAAAGCTTGCTGGGATGAAATTCAAGTGGGAAGTGCTCACAGTGAAGGACTTTTTCATATTTTTGCTATTGTCATTTTCACTGGCCATGTGACAGTCCACCACAGGTCAGATAATTGGAGGCAGGAATGGCCGTACAACTTTTCCTTCCCAGGTAAAAGATGTCAGGGACCGCTTTGTGGCCATTTTGTGGTCACTTCTTCTGAGTGACCCAAAAGAAGATCAAGATAATGAAAAGAAAAACATTCCGGAATACGACAGACTTTTCATGACGAGATGGTGGACCCCTGCAGAGCCAATTTCCATCCCTATCAGAATCTCTCCATCGACAAGCAGATGGTCGCCAGCAAAACCTGCATCAGCATAAAACAATACATCAAAAACAAGCCTATTCTTGGTAGCGGCTACACTCTGTAGAGCGACAATTTCTACACAAGCCCCACTCTTCACTGATTTGTCCCAAAAGAACATTGGCTGTTGTGGCACTATCAGGAAAAACCGTATTGGTTTCCCATAGACCCAGACCTACGATCTGCCCAAAAAGGCTGAGCTGGGGTGCATTTGTTGGATCAGGAATGACAAAAAAATGGCCTACAGTGGACATGAGGAGAAATGTGAAGCAGGCTGGCGCATGGGAATTCAAATCCATACCTGATCCAGACTGCATCACAGACTACAAACACAAGGGTGGTGTGGTCTGATGCACTGGTGGGATTTTACAGCGTCCACCAGAAGACAATGAAGTGGTACAAGAGGTTTTTTTTTCTTCCACTTCCTGGACATCGTTGTAGACAGTTTCCTAGCTGTTCAAATTCAGGCAGGACCCCACTCAGAGAAAAGCCAATGCATGGCAAAATCATAATCAAGAGTACAAACATGCTACATAAATACTGACTGTTTACCATATGAATTGTGTTTTGAGTTGTGTTTGTGTATTTAACTGGTACCATCAGAGCACGTACTGCATCAAAAGCTAAATATAGTATCCAAAGTCACTTGCACTTGCAAAATTGCAGTGTAAAAAGCTCCAAACAGATAAATGGAGTATGAGGAATACCACATAACAAAATGAATGCACACAATGTAAAATTCTTTCGACCTGTCTATCTCTGGTTTTACTGTAGCTATAACCCTTGTATACATACATATATATAAAAACATGTTTATTTTGTTGACATGAAGTCTACAAAGCTCCTGGTAGTAAAAATTCTATGACATTGTATCCAGTGCAGTTGCACACAGATCTTCTTCCACACACGTATACTACAAAATACACTAACAGGGAGTGTTAGTGGACTGAGTCCATCATGCCAGAGGGTAATATTACATCTACAAGAGATTATTATGATGGTTGCCACACCTTCAAAGATTCAGTATGAGGTTAGCACGAGTGCAATATTCTCTCTGTGTGATGAACCCCTCTAGGTCAACTGTATTTAATTTAGCCGGTACTATCAGTGCGCTAAGGTAGCACTTTGAATATTAATGGACTGCATTATACCAGTGATTAAATCCAAAAGATTTTCCCCTTCTAGAGAGATTTAAAAAAATTTAAATAAATAAATCACTACAGATGACTCTTTTTTAAGTAAATTATAAGGTGTGTCTCTATTAATAATGAATATACTGTATTCATTTCTTCTATGAATGTGGCATAAGAAGGATCTTTCAGCACAGTGAGTGTACCAGGTGCTACGCCTTTCTTTAATTCCAAATATTCTGCAGCCACACCTAGCGCTACAATAGCCAAAGGGTAAAATATATCAGAGACAAAGCTGTACTTGAAGGAAGCATTCTTTTCTACTTTCACAGACTGGTGTTCAATGATATCCGTGTGTGTGTGTGAGAGAGAGAGTGAGTGAGTGAAGAACCTAATTTGCTGGTTAGTTGTGAAATTGTAATTGCGTGTAGGTTTAGGTTAGGCATTAAATGGTAATGGAAAAAGTTAGGGGTGATGCTTTGTCTCTGCTGTCCAGATTGGAAATGCATGTGGTAAATAGCTGCACAAACCTGTGAGAGCGTGCATGTTTTTGTGGGTGGGTGTGTTTGCGTTTATGCTCATCAAAGCAGAGTGTAAATAAGATCTAGGAGGGACAGACCACACCTTAGCAACAATAGCTGCGTAGCTGCATCCTGAATGTATGAAGGTAGACAAATAAGCACTTCATCCAACAACGGCTTGAACTTTGATGGAACAAATTGACTGCGTGCATGTCATTCATCACAGTTTCCATTAGAAATACTGATATCACTGACATCATTCCACACAGACACATTGACAGCAACACAGCAACACATTATCCATCTGTGATCAAAGCCATGAGCACTTCATGTCTGCAGCAGCACACAACCAAGACAAGGTCAGCGTAATCAATACTTTATTTTTTTCTACCATTTGAGCTTGACCAACAGATGTGATGTGACGAGAATTTATCTTAGTGCGCTATGGTCTATTCTAAAAGTAATACTTTTAAAAACATATTACTTATTACTTACTTTATGAATTACTTCATAATGTAATATATTACTGTGATGCATTACCCCCCAACCACTGTCCAAAATCTGTCAGCATGCACACAATCCACACAAGATGGTCACATCCATTGATTCAACACATCACTAATATAACTGATTACATGAGTGGGGTTAAAAATACAATGAATTCTGTATACATTAAGAAAACAAT
Organism: Solea senegalensis; assembly: GCF_019176455.1. Taxonomy (NCBI): domain Eukaryota; kingdom Metazoa; phylum Chordata; class Actinopteri; order Pleuronectiformes; family Soleidae; genus Solea; species Solea senegalensis. Next base: position 16,745,020 of record NC_058031.1, read on the forward strand.
GCTTTTTTATTATGAGGTAATTTCCTTCTTTAGGGCTTCATGGTGTAGCTCACAAAAATGATATTTGAAAACCATGGAAATCTATTCATTACTAGTAGTAGTAGTAGTAGTAGTAGATAACTTTATAGTCCCTGTGGGGTTGTTGGGTTTCAGGTGGTACACTCAAATTTCATGAAGTGACACCATCATTGTAAGCTACCATGATTTTGTTTATACAGCTTTTCTTGCATGAACGATGTGAATGCCAAATTAACTGTGACACTGTGTGTTTTGTATTTGCCGATGGGAAATGCGACAACAGATGGGGCCTTTCAATCTTTAAACTCACTGGGAACAGTTCTATATCGCTATAACAGTGCTATAGGCAATAGGTATCAAATGCATCTAAGTTTATCTTTCTGGACCTTAGAGCCAAACAGGCTACACGCCATTCTTCAGGCCCTGCAAGCAAGTAGTGTTCAGTGCTGTTGTACTGGACACACTGGGTCATTGTTTGAAGACTTCTCGTAAATAAATTGAATTTACGCATTTAAATGCATTTTCTACGGTGGCTAACAGGGGCAAACGTACTGCAACGACCCAAAACACATGCAGGAGGAGAAACGAGCTGCATATTCACAAATGCTGCAGATTTTCGGACTTACCGGTGTTTTAGGACTTTGCTGGCGTTTTGGGACTTACTGGTGTTTTGGGAATCCGCAGTGTTTGTGAATATGCAGCTTGTTTCTCCTCCTGCATGTGTTTTGGGTCGTTGCAATGCGTTTGCCCCTGTCGACCACTGTAATTTTCAGATCTTATCACAAAAAAAGATGGTGTAGGACACATGTGGCCACATTCTTTTGCATACATGAATGACTCTTAAACTGTCCAAAGCCTGGCCCTAAAGTATTTATTTAGTTCTCTGGGATCATTTGTTCATTTATTTGGGGCCACTGTCACACTTTAAGTTTTAATCCTGTTTCATGTTATGACAGGGACACTCTACATTGACCGTAGGTGTGAGTGTGAGAGAGGCCTCGCCTGTGAGTGTGAGTGAGACCTCGCCTATCGCCCTGTGTCAGCTGAGATTGGCACAGTGCCCCTCGTGACTCTCATGTGGAGGATAAAGCGGTAGAAGGTGGATGGATGTTACAGCAGTGTGAGTCACAAAACTCTTCACACAAAAACACATGGACAACAGACACACTGTACAGTCAAACTCTAAGCACCTCTGGTGTATATGTTCTGTATCGTGACTCATACTACGACTGTATGTCCTGCATTAGTTAAGTGAAAGACAAACACTACACATGAATATTAATAATTTAAGTGAATTTTATTCTTATATTCACTTTGACTGTACTGTGCATGTATGCCATGTACGCCAGAGAGGAATTAAGTCTGAGAGCAGGAGACAACTTGCCTCATTTCAGGTATTATGTAATGCATGTTTTATCACTGGCAGCTGCTGCATAATCAAACTGCATGCTTAGGGAGCAATCGGCCCTGGGGCCATGATTCACCGATAAAAGTGGAGCAGCTTTTACTGTGAAGGTCCACCACATACAGTGATACCTGGCACATATCAGTTAAGATTGCTATGTTTCAGGACATGTGCATAGCAAGATAGCTGTTACACCCAAGTTAGGTTTCATCCATGTTTTATTGATTTAATTCCAAGCTGTCAGAATGTCACACCCTGAAATACCTGAAGGCAACTGATGTTTCATGTACTCTCTGCAGTACTTTAAAAGAGCTAGCAAGCAAGCGCTAAGTCTCTTTATAGTCTGGATTAATGCTTTTCATTGAGGCAAACAAAGGACAACTAAAACTGAAAGTCGGCATTAGTAGCTTTTCATTAACAGTTGAGTTGAGGCTGATTAAAACCAATCAGGAAGTGGCTGATGGTGACGGTATCATCGTTTTGAAAGACTAAAATGTAGCTTTTGTGCACAAAAATGTGCAGCGGTAGTTTCCACACAACATTTTCTTTTGCCTGCATTGTGGGACATGACAATGGTCGACAATGGTAACCCTACTAAGTAATGATGTCTGTCAGTCATCAGCAAAATAGAAGATGTTAAGAAGAAAATTATTTACCTGAGGTAAAACATTCAAAATGCACAGCATAAGTCTTTTCTTAAGAAATTGCTGTTTTTCCTTGCTTCCCCAATGGCATTAATGTTGTCAGTGAGCGTGAGTGTCTGTGCTCCAGGCTGGTTCTCGGCACAGCCGACTATGCTGCTTTGATCAGTCACACAATCAAGGTGCGTTATAATTTCATACCCACTTATTATAATACATTACAATAGGTGATAATAACAGGTCAAAACTCATCATTTAACATGATTATGGGGCCTCTTTGGGAAGACTCATAGATTTTGTATCCAGACACGGTTGACTCAGTTACAGTTGATTAATGCTGAACAATGATAGACTTAGACTTTTAGATCCTGTGGAAAGCACTCAAACATACACAGTTTAAATCCCTCATTTCTATTAAACTGTGATCTCAGCCTTTTTGCCTTGGCACATTGTGTAGTGCTTGAGTGATTTATATGCCTCCTCCATTTTGCTCTCAATTAAGGCTTGGTTACCCCAGGCAAATAATGAGCCAGTTTTGTCAGCAAAGAACGCCAAATGCCCCAGGGTAAAACCGCACCCCCAATTTTATCTGAAATGTACAGTGGATTTTTACATTCTCTCCCATTCACTCCCTCACACATTCAGCAGGATTTACCTGCAGGTAGAGAAGAATTAGCCACAAAGCCTGGAGCCAGTTGACCAGTTATGCACTGCTGATAGTGAATATTAAGTTTATATAAAATGACACACAAGTTTATATAAAATTGTGTGTTATAAATAAATAATTGGAGAACTTTTCTTCAATGCAGTATATTTATTTTACACACTTTAATGCCATTCGGACACTAAATAAAAGTCAGTATGACTAGTACAAATGACTTGCACCAAACGATTGTGTAGCCTATATTGTCCCAAAAATGACTCCAGAACACACAGAGACAGTTCTCACTCAGGCACTTATGGACTAAAAGCATCCCATTGCATCACGTTCTGTTAAATGCAGTGGACTCATGCAACAATTTAAAATGAAAAACAATTGAAAAAGCAGAAATAGTGATGCAGAGAGACTTTTCCTCATTTTGAGTTAAATCCTGTATAGCCTTTGTCACCTTGGTGCACTTTAGGAGTTTCTGCATCTCACACCTCTGCACACACCTCAAAACAAGCACCAACATTGCACACTCAGACTACTTTCATAAAGTATGTTTCCTATCTGCTAAAGAAAAAGGACACTTGACTCACAATATTATGAGTAGCTGAAGACAGGTTTATACAATCGATTACTAGCAACTGACCAGCAAATTTCAGTTTCTTGTGGCATTTGTACCACTCCCTACAACATTAATGCAAGCTCTAACAAGACCTAAATCAAACTGTAATCCTCTCTAAGATTCTCCTTTTTTTTCATTGGGAGTCAAATTTTAAAAGTTATGCTGCTGCCTTGCCTGAACCTGTTTTCTGTTGGCATAGGTGAAAACAAGCCTAAGCTACAGGCACCAGTGTAAAAAGAGCACACACTGTAATACCTGATGGATGAGCCTAATTGAAAAAAAAGTACTGAGAAGGATATCACTCTGACAATATTACTTGAGTTCACTAAAAAGAATTCCACTGTCACTGTTCAATTTCTTTTTTTTGTGCCCATATAATATTGAAGCATGTCCTGGTAGAGAGGGGGAAAAGAGGAAGAAAGGAATGTTATAAAATAATACACCACATGAAGAATTCCAGCTTCAAGAATTCCGGCATCCAAAATGTGACAAAAAGTCATTGTTTAGTATGTCGTCCAAAATCACCCAAAAGGTAATAGTTCAGTATGTTGTCCAAAATGTGACAAAAAAGTCATACTATAGTATGTTGTCGAAAATTTGACAAAAGAGTCATACTAAAGTATGTCATCCAAATTTTTACAAAAAAGTCATACTATAGTATGTCTTCCAAAATTTGACAAAAACGTTATAGGTTAGTATGTAATCCAAATTTTGAAAAAAAAGTCATTATATAGCATGTAGTCAAAATGATGACAAAAAAGTCATACTATAGCATGTCGTACAAATTTTGACCAAAAAGTTATACTATAGCATGTCTTCCAAAATCTGACAAAAAAGTCATACTATAGTATGTCATCCAAAATATGACAAAAAAGGCAAACTATAATATGTCGTCCAAATTTTGACATAAAAGTCATACTATAGTATGTCATCCAAATTTTGACAAAAAAGTCATACTGTAGTATATCACCCAAAATTTGACAAAAAAGTCATACTATAGTATGTTGTCCAAAATTTTGACAAAAAAGTCATACTATAGTATGTTGTCCAAAATTTTGACAAAAAAGTCATACTATAGTATGTCGTCCAAATTTTGACAAGAAAGTCATACTATAGCATGTCGTCCAAACTTTGACAAAAAAGTCATACTATAGTATGTCTTCCAAAATTTGACAAAAACGTCATAGGTTAGTCAGTCAGTCATCATCTAACCGCTTTATCCTCCACCAGAGGGTCGCGGGGGGTGCTGTGCCAATCTCAGCTTCATCGGGCGATAGGCGGGGTACACACGGGGAGAACATGCAAACTCCATGCAGAAAGGCCCTTGTTCCAACCGGGGCTCGAACCCGGGTCTTCTCGCTGCAAGGCGAGAGTGCTAAACACTACACCACTGTGTGGCCCGTCATAGGTTAGTATGTAATCCAAATTTTGATAAAAAAAGTCATTATATAGTATGTAGTCAAAATGATGACAAAAAAGTCTTACTATAGCATGTCGTCCAAATTTTGACAAAAAAGGCAAACTATAGTATGTCGTCCAAATTTTGACAAAAACGTCATACTATAGTATGTCATCCAAAATTTGACAAAAAATCATACTACAGTGTGTTGTCCAAATTTTGACAAAAAAGTCATACTATAGTATGTCATCCAAAATTTGACAAAAAAAACAATACTATAGTATGTTGTCCAAAATTTTGACATAAAAGTCATACTATAGTATGTCGTCCAAATTTTGACAAAAAAGTCATACTATAGCATGTCGTCCAAAATTTGACAAAAAGTCATACTAAAGTATGTTGTCCAAATTTTGACAAAAAAGTCATACTATAGTATGTTGTCCAAAATTTGACAAGATCCATACAATAGTATGTCATCCAAATTTTGACAAAAAAGTCATACTATAGTATGTCTTCCAAAATTTGACAGAAAAGTCATACTACAGTATGTCTTCCAAATTTTGACAAAAAAGTCATAGGTTAGTATGTAGTCTAAATTTTGACAAAAACGTCATAGCTATGTGAGTCATACACTTTGACAAAAAAGTCATACTATAGCATGTCGTCCAAACTTTGACAAAAAAGTCATACTATACTATGTTGTCCAAATTTTGACAAAAAAGTCATACTATAGTATGTCATCCAAATTTTTACAAAAAAGTCATACTATAGTTTGTCTTCCAAAATTTGACAGAAAAGTCATACTATAGTATGTCTTCCAAATTTTGACAAAAAAGTCATACTTACAGTATGTCGTCCAAATTTTGACAAAAAGTCATGCTATAGTATGTTGTCAAAAATTTGACAAAAAAGTCATAGGTTAGTATGTTGTCCAAAATTTTGACAAAAAGTCATACTATAGTATGTCGTCCAAAATTTGACAAAAAGTCATACTATAGTATGTTGTCCAAAATTTTGACAAAAACGTCATAGGTTAGCATGTAGTCCAAAATTTGACAAAAAAAGTCATACTATAGTATGTTGTCCAAAATTTTGACAAAAACGTCATAGGTTAGCATGTAGTCCAAATTTTGACAAAAAAGTCATACGATAGTATGTCGTCCAAAATTTGACAAAAAAGTCAAACTATAGTATGTTGTCCAAAATTTGACAAAAGAGTCATACTATAGTATGCCTCCCAAAATCTGACAAAAAAAGTCATACTATAGTATGTCGTCCAAATTTTGACAAAAAAGTCATACTATAGTATGTGGTCCAAAAATTGACAAAAAAGTCATACTATAGTATGTTGTCGTAAATTTTGACAAAAAGTCATACTATAGTATGTCGCCTAAATTTTGACAAAAAAGTCATACTATAGTATTTTGTCCACAATTTGACAAAAATGTCATAGGTTAGTATGTAGTCCAAATTTTGACAAAAAAGTCATACGATAGTATGTCGTCCAAAATTTCCAAAATTTGACAAAAAAAGTCATAGTATAGTATGTCGTCCAAAATCACTCAAAAAAAGTCATAAATCACCTGAAAAAGAGCTTTAGAGACAAACAACCATTCATCACATTCACTCTCACACCTTCAGAAGTCTATCAATAGTAGATTACCCATGACTTCACAGACCTCAGCCTGATTGACTTGGTCAGTTGGTCAATTTAGAGTTGATTAAAAACAGATTAAAAACATCAGCAACAACAAAAATAACCAAAGTTACGCAATACAGCTTTAAGGGATTTTCAAGCCAGTCTTTTCAACCGGGTTTCCCTCTCCATTCATTCACGTCCATACAGCTTCTTGCTTTGTTATCACAGCCTCAAAAGTGTGTACCAAACACAGTAGCGGTCCAACAAATGATGTTGAGATATTTCACACATGCCGTGTTGGCAGCAGAGGTTAAAAAAAAAAAAGAAAAGAAGAAGAATTGTTTACACAACAGCCTGATTTTTCGTATTTCTCATTTATTTATATTTCCTGATTGAAATGTATTGTAAGGTCATTATTTGTCATTCATCACATTACATGGCATGATGCACCAGTTCTACTACACCCATTTACAGGAGGAATACACGGAAACATACACAAGGTTTTACAATGGGGGAAACAGGGAGTTTAGCTCATTGCACTTACAACAGTGAATGGAACACTTTGAAGTCATTTTTAGACTCTCAAGCTTTTTCTGTGTTATATTTTCACCCTCTCTTCATCATTCAGTGGGTTTATTATTATTTTTTTTTTCTCTCACACATCTCCATTAACCAGGTCTTTCTCTCTCCATCCTCTTGAATACATTTGTCCACCCAAAAAAAAACATCCCTCAAAATTACATGGAAGCCAGAATATTTTTTCCCTTTTTTGTTTTTGCTATCATCTCATTTTACAAACACAACATGTATAGAAACTCTACACAGACCAATGTTTTTTTTGTTCTTTTTTTTTCTATTTAAATATCCAAATACAATTTTTTTTTTCTTTCTTTTTTCTTAAATGAGTTTGAAACAGTCCCGCACGAGCCAGCCACACAACTACACAATGAGATCTTTGTTATTTTTTAATGGTTCAAATCAACAACTGCGCTCTGGTTTTGTTTACGCTGTGCCGCGCGCGTGTGTGCAAAGGCCTTTCTCACGTGCCCCCGTGTGTGTGTGTGTTAGTATGTCTGAGATTTATACATGTTGTACAGAACATGTCCTCCATGGCATTTACATGCTGTTTTCAAAGCAGACTCTGGTTGGCTTTTGTTTGGTATTTACACTGGGGAGAAAAACTAAAAAAAGATTAAAAAAGGATGTGTTTGGAGGGAGGGGGGGTTGGTGTTCAGGTCATGCACTTGTAATTTTACACTCATGATTCGTTACGGGTGAAAGATGAATAAACGCTCCCTAGTGGTTTGACAATGGAATGATGGGTTTTTGCACATCTCAACTGTATTCCAGTTTAAAACTCGTTCTCTGGCCTCTGACTATACGACGACTGGACTGTCGGCGCGACCAACAGCAAGAGCAGCGGTGGCGACAACTACTGCGCTGCACGCTATGCTACCTTTTGGTTAAGAACACACACGCACACGTGCGCACAGTCTGGGTTTCCCAAATGCGTTCAAAGCTGCTTTCAAATGCAGTCAAAATTCATTTTTTCTTTAGTTTTACTCTTGTGGCACTAAAAGGTTTGTCCTTTGACAGTCGTCCTCACGTGTATGACAAAGAAAATGTACACCTACTCGCCACAGAGAAACACCGGGAACAAAAGCATCCTTATTGCTGAGACTCCAGGCGCTGGATTCAAAGACAAGCCAAGCATTCTAGGATTTGAATTATTTGAGAGGCCTCCTCTGTTGTTCTATTGCCAAGTAATCAACAAAAGAGTTCAAAAAACTAAACTGGGAAGGAGGCTATTGTGATTTAGAACGCAACACTTAGAGCGTTGTGCGTCAAACACCTCTGAGAAACCAGGACTGTGGCTTTGTGATTTTTGCCCACTGGTGATTGCTGTGGTCTGACCTGAAGTCTACTGTGTTCCCGGGAACAGACAGACAGACGGACACCTTTGCACAGCATAGACGGAGACCACGACTGGCTAGAGGGCAGTAACAGGATGGCTTTCGTCAGTAACTAGTATTGTAGAGTAAAAGCCCTTGCTACTATGCATATTTAAGTCACCTTCAGTGGCTGCATTTACACTGGAGCAAAAAAAAAAGGTGGTGGTGCCATTCAAACATTAGCCGTCCCTTTATTTAAGGAAGGATTGGCGGGGAAAGCGTGGACGCAGCTCTTATTTCTCCACTGCGATGCTTCATTTAGTCGGTGTGTGCTTTCCTGAGGAAACGTGATTGAAGAACAACTTTTTTATATTTTTGTAAACTTCCTAAAACATTTGATGTGTCATCAAGGATGTCGGTATTGAAACAAGTTTCCTAAAGCTGAAATCAACCAAAAAAGAGATTGTTTTCTGGTTCGGATCGTCTCATTTTGGCTGTGCATATTCCAGCGATGATAGAACATCTGTACAAACATAAATCCTCAGTCCGTGTCTATGGAACGTAAAATCTCTCTTCTTTCTTCAGCCGTATCTTTCTATCCACCCCCTTCTCTCTCTCAATATGATAAAAATAAATTCTCACACGCATAAAATGATCTGATAAATCTTTCACAAAATATATATATATATCTGCACAGGCGCAGTGATTTGTTGAGCTGTGCTAAAATAAAACCTTTTGAGTATCGGGGGAGTTATGGGATGTTTTCATACTGCAAAGAACATTTTTAAAATGTGAATTTCCATAAATAATTTATTTTTATATATCTATCTATCTATCTATATATATATGTTCCCTTATCATAGCATGCTGCTACCAAACTGTGGTGTTTTATGAGGTACACATATTTTTGCACAGTGTATTTCGATGACATCTCGTGTCGTGGCAGTGCACCTTGAGACACTTGCATTCATTTACTTTTTTTTTCGCAAAGCACAACAACCACCTATAGCTTATAGATTTTGGCCCACGGTCATAGAAAGAAAAGGAAAGAAAGAGCGAGGGGAAGCTTTTCATGATCACCCCTGAGCAGACACCAGTCATAAAAGGGAACATATTCAATCTATTTTATTATCTAAATATGTCATCTATTCATATATAGCTATATATTGCTCTATAAACAACTGTTGTCTATATCCATGTGATTAAAACTCTGACAAGCTTCTGTTTTGGACGTGAGGGATATTTCACTGCTGCTGCTTTTGGGGAAAAGGCTAATTCTCATTTTGTAATATGAAGAATTGACTTTTGTTTTTTTTGGTTCGGTGGAAAACGAAGCGATCAAACTTTGTCAGCCCATAATTCCAAAACCGTCCTGAATACACATTTAGTAAAGGGGAAAGGGGGACCCTGAACATGCCAGGAGAACACAATACATAAACCTCTCTTATTATTATTATTATCATCATTATTATTATTGTTATTATTATAATATCCTAACTTACAGGTGACTTATACACAGACAAATTCACAGAATCTTCTTACTTGGATCTATGAGTAATGTCAAAAACAAAACACTCTTGACATTTTGAACAATGTGATAAATAATTATTTGCGTGACTCTTCTTTTTTTTTTTTTTTAAATAAAAAAACAATTCTCCCTCTTTCGTCATCATGCGTCTGTTTTCCCAAATATGATAGATTGCATAGAACGACTGGAGATGAGAGGTCGCCTCTTCTGCCCACCATATTTGTTGATTGAACTTGTGTTTTTTTGTTTGTTTCGTTGTTTTTTTTTTCCTCTTTTCCACGTGAGGTGATGGTCATTAAATACACGCATACAGACCTCCACACACATACATACAAACATCAGGAACAGGAACAATATAGAGGTGACTTTGAGGTTTTTCTGCGCCGGGTGGCATGCGAAGGTTTCCCAGCGAGCGTTCACACACAGACAATATACAGCAGAAGTTGGTTGGTTCGTTGGTTTTGCTTGAAGGCCTTGCGACGTTTTTGGCCCCCGACAGAGTATTTTTTTTTTTTGGAGTACTGAACCGCAGATCCCACAATGCACTGCAGGAGCGACAGCAGGGAGAACACTGACCTGAGAATTTTCCAAGACAACTGACAGTCTGAGAGAGGGGGTTCAGGGGGTCGGGTTTGCAGGTTCTGGACGCCACCACAGATAGAAAATGAAGAGTTTAAAAAAAGGTGAACGACTTTGTGACACAACCAAGTGTGTTATTTTTGGTTCCTCAGTCACACGAGTGCTGATATATACATTTATATATATATATATTTTTTCTTGTTGTTGTTGACACCATTAGTGAGTGTGCTTTCTCGTGCTCTGTGCACATTCTGACAGACTGAACACACACACACACACACATGCTGATACACTCTGATGTGCAGGGAGCTTGATGAAGCCTTTTGCAGACTCCTAATACATAAACGTCCATCTCGGAGGGTCAGAAGAATCACATCCAAAACCCGAAACCCCCTTCCAGTGACGACGCGGGGTCCAGTTTCCCGTCGACTGGTCTGCGTCTCAGTGCCTCTCTGCTGCCCTGCAGTGCTTTCACATTAGGCTCGGCCGGTCGACGACGTCAGTGTTTCACTGTTGGTCGGAGGAGAAGATCTGGTCGGAGTCGAACCCGTGGTGTCTCGGCGAGCTCCTGCTCTCCGGCGTGCTCGCTCAGCGGTGGTACAATGTGGTTGTACGTTTGAGATGGTCGCGCTAAAGTGAAACTCGTGGTAGCTCAGTGGTCAGTTGGACAAACAGGCAACACGTTTCTGTTTCCACACAAGATTGTGCTCTTAACGTTCTCTCCCACTATTGCTTTTATAATTATTGATCCTAAATAAGAGTCGGGGGGGGGGTGGGGGCCTTGATAAAAAATAAACATAACATAAATTAAAAAAAAAACGTGAAAAAAAGAAGTGAAAAAGTATAAATGAATGTCACTATGGCCAGTGTTCCAGCTCCAAAAAAAAAAAAAAAAAAGAGCACGATGAAAATGTGTTTTACATGATGTTGTTAAAAAAAATACAAATAAAATGAAACCTTCACAAATGATTAAGGCGATTCTGGTAACCTGCGACATAAACAAGAGGCAACGAAACAAGAATAACGAGAATACGATAAATGGTAACGACTGGCGACAGCCGCGATGTGGGTGGAGCGTTTGGAGGAACCCCGCCTACACCAGCACTGCAGGTAAATGTTGTTTCAATGGCTTGTAATGGCTGAAAAACAACCCAACCACATATACTTTGATACCAGTCAAATGAACAAATATAATAACAAACAAAATAAATAAATAAATAAATAAACTAGAACGTCTCTCACTCCTGTGGCCATGTTCCTGTGTTGCTTCAGTAATCTCTCTTCTTCTTTGTCGTTATTTGCGTCATCGAGCTTGGATTTTTTATTTTTTTTTTTTCCCAGTGTCTTTATGGCCTTGGTTAAGTCATGATGAACAGTGTAAGGTCTTGGATATAAAGTTTCATGCATTCCAAATTCCTACTTTTTGTTGTTGTTTTTTTTTAAATCCACAATACACTTTTTTTTCTGTTTTCTTTTTAAAGACATGGCAAAGTTGAGGATCGTCGGGTGGGGGATTAGAAAGAAAGAAAGGAAGAAGACTCGGCATTCAAGAAACACAGGGAGGTGAGGAAGAGGGGGAGCAACAGGTTCAGTTCCCATCTGGAATGTAAATAGAAACCGTGGAAAGAAAATGCTCGCCGACGCACTCCGTCTGTGTCGGCGACATCGCTGTCGTCCTATTCATTCAAAAATGACACTTCCCTCTTGTCAGGTGATGTAACAGGAGGTCTTCAGTACCAGAAAAACCTGCAGGACTTTAAGAGAAAAAATAAAATCCATTCCCACTTTTTTTGTTAACTTTGAGACGAGATAGAAAAGAGGAGAGGAGCTGGTTGATTGCAGTTATTCCATCTATGAGCACAGGACTGTCACACAAAGATTCTGACGCACTCAGACGCCACCTTGCCTGTGGTTAAGTTACCATTCTCCAGTTGTAGAATAAGATCATCCCTCTGTTTTCCCTTCATCGTGGTTTTAGAGCTAAATCCTCTTGGACGTTGGTACATGGACTCCGATGGTGACATCTGTGTCGGTCTCTGGTGACGTAAGTGTCCCCTGTCTTTGCTTCTGTGGGGAAAGAGCAGCGCAGAGAAACCTCTGCTTCTCTTCTTTGTTCACTGAAGGTGCGGGGATGGATTTCACTCCTACACGATGTGGATCCAGAGGCTCTGCAGCTGTTTGATTTGAAGTCTTTGCCTGAGAATGCTGGATGAATGGAAACAGTCCTGCTGAAGGTGGATGTTGACCTGGAATGATCTGTAAAATAAACACAATAAAGAAAGAAAACGCTATTATCAAATCGCTACGGCTGCGATTTCATCGTTCAGTTATTTGCCAATTAAAATGCAACGCATACATGTTGGAACAATTCATATCTTTCAATTCTCACATAGCGGTTCATTTTTTTCATATACTTGTTTTAAATCTATAACACGGTAACTGTTGAACTGAAGCTCGACTTTTTAGATTATGCAGCATTCACATCACAATCAAGAAGTATTATGCGGACTGTTCGCCCACATGATGTTGGCAATGATTCACGATCATTATCTCAAAAATAACGATGTTCTCAAAGGTTTTAATGATGTCTTCATTACAGAGAACAAAGAAACCAAGAAATATTGGCATTTAAGAAGATTAAATAATCATAGAGACTGTTTTATATTTAAATGTTTAAGCATTCATGGATGACCATGGATAGAATTTCTTTATGACTTGTGCTCACAAAGTTCTCTGTGTATAAAAGAGTCGACAATAAAGACTTTTACAAACTCTCCACTAACAAAGGGCTGTATAGTTTCCTTGTGTCATGAATTACAAAAACACATACATGAAGGTGACGGTAGCATTGAGCTGAGACGGTGTAAAAATAAAGCTGGCCACTAGGTGGTGCTTAAGCTGAAGAAATGCACCATGGACCTAGTGAATAATTAGATTCAGGCTCTCAGGTCACACAGTAGCAATTATTGTGCACAAGTCACAAAATTTGTGTGTTTTTCTTTTCTTTTTGTTCATAAAAAAGAGCCAAGTGAACTTTGACCTGTGACGTTATTTCCAAATTTTTTAACATTTATGTAGTTGGGGAAAATGAAAAACAGTTTTCATCAGATTGCACAGGATGCTGTGTGTTCTCAGGGTTAATGATGTGACTGAGTTGAGTTGAACTCTGTTTTTACCAATAACATTCATTTGGGTTTCACTCCAGGTTTAAGAGCCTCTTCACACTTTGTTATTTTAAAACTGCATACAGTACATGTGATTCATGTATCATCTGGATGTGTGACTAAGAAATAGTTATACCATATGGTTGCTATAGCACTGATAAAACAACATATCTACTATATTGGTGGACTAAGACAGAACTGTGTGTAAATCAGGGTTTAAAATAATAATAAAAAAATTCAATCTCCTCCGTAATTAATAATATGGATGATAATACTTGCATTGGTCTGTTTTTACCAATTTGTCTTGCAACATTTGTGAAGATAAATGAGTAAACTGTATTTATTGTCAGCAGTCACCGCTCACAGAAAACGCAGTGGAAGCTTTTTACTTGAACAACAGCAAGCATTTTGTTGTCAAATTTATCAAACAGAGCTGCCGGAGATTCTTAATTCATTTTTGTTTTTTGGTGTTTTTTTGTTTTGTTTTTTTAAATCAAATCAATGTCACTTGATTTATGCTCATCCACTAAGCGCATCTCTGGATAATGCATCTGGTTGAAGCGTTGCATTTATTAATTACAGGAAAATAATTCTACCCTCTGATCCTCCTACATCCGCCTGCATATACAGTACAAAATAAACAGTGGGGGCAGAAGTCGAGGTGAAAAGAAGAAAACCGAAATTCCTGTCACCTGTGGGTTTTTTTTTCATGTATTTGACCTTTGACCTGTGACCTTGTCCTCCTCCTGCGTGACACCACAGTGTATAGAAACATAATATCAACACTACCACCACCCAAAGCCACAGCTGCCCTAAATGAACCGCATTTGTAATTATCAAAATCATTTTGTTATGTTTTATTTTTTCATGGTTAATACACCAGTATGTAGAAGCTCTTTAACCAAAATGATATTTTTAATGCTGAAATACAACAGAAGTATTAGTTTGATGTTAGGCTTTATTAACCCACCAACCCACATTTTGGCCGCTTTCCTCCATTTCTATGTTTAAACGTACATAAGAATGTACAATAAAGAGTTTCTTATATCCTTTTTTTTCTCTAAAGATGAATTTTATAAACACACCTGCGCATGAAGTACTCAAAATGTTTAAAATCGGATTGAATTTGTGAAATGTGGAAATACGTCACAGTTCAAAGTTCTAAACTAAAGAAAAAACTGTCTATTTTGTGACTTCTGCACGAGTATTGCTCCTTTATATCACTACTAAAAATGTGACATAAAATAAATCATAACTTTGACTCAACAACACATAAGAAGACGAAAACAGCGACTCCTGAATATGTGACCTATAAACCTTTGTGTGTCCGCAAACTGTCGGGTGAGTGTCAGGTGTGTGTGTGAGAAAGAGAGCGAGGCAGAAAGTGCAAGACATTTGTAGAGGAGGGATGAAGGTAGGAGCTGCAGATACAGAGCAAAAAAAAGAATAATTGGGTAGACTGTTACAGTTACAGAAGGCGTGAACGAGACAGCTTTAGAGAGAGGAGTGAGGATTGACAGGAAGTGAGAGAGCAAGACCTCAGCAGCAGTCAGTGAGCACAGGTCGGCACAGAAGACACACAAACGGTTCAAAAACGCCAGCTCGTCGTGCAAATAATGCAACACTGTGCACACGAGGGGTATTTGGTGATATATCCTTGTCCATCTTCGTGCAATGGGATAATTGGAGGGCAAGCATCAATATAAAAGACAGAGGAAGCGACATTATGCTGTGAATAAGAAGACAAATCCTGCACTTCAATAACAAATATCGTGATGTATCACTATGTGACTGTCATGCGATAAACTGACAATCACAGAACCCTTGTATCGGGATTATTATTGGTGTCGTGGACCGTGTATCGTATTGTGAGGTTCCGTGGGATTCTCAGCCCTAGTGCACACTCTGAAATACAACTGCACCACGCGCGTACGTCTGCACTGGCGAAAAACACAAAGAAGCCGGTGTAAGATTTTCCTTGTGTTGCTGCTTCTATTTTTACTGCCTCACCACCACGCGCCACACACACACACACATCTGCACCTTTTCTCAGAGCCATGAAATGAACTGACATCAGTGTCAGGAAATATGATAATTATGTGTGGCTCATTTGCATTTCCTTTATTCACCGAAGATTTAACGGCAAAGCAATTACTCTCAGCATATTTCATACTGTATGTTCAGACACTATAAACAAATACAGCGGATACAGTGGATGTGTTTTTTAATCACAGAACACTCAATAAAGTTATTCAGTTTTAGCAGATTTAACGAGTTTATGTGGGTCACTATAACACGCCATGTGTAAGACTATGCTGTGCTCATGAATATGGCATGAATTAGTCTTGTGATTATAAAAATGATGAAACAGTTATGAATACCATGCATGTATTTTATGTACTTCAACTTACACAGTAATATAGAATATACTGCCCAGCCTCCGTCATAATAGTAGTGTAGTAATTGCCAGTTCAGATTTCATTTATATTAATGTCTAAAACTGGATTGTAATTGCAGCTGAACAAAAGGAGCTGGATCTCAACCACACTCAATTGTCTGGACTGATCAGCCGATTGAATTGGGAGCAGCGGAGCCTAAATTGTTTAAATGATCTAGTAAAAATCAGTTGTTTGCAAGATTGAAAAACTCACCAGTGTGCTCAGCTCTCCTCTCTGCTCCCCCAACTCCCCTCTCTCTCTCTCCTTCCTCTCTCTTTCAGTAAAACAAAGGGCAGAGGAAACTTCACAGGTTTTTCTGGTACGAGGCCTCGTGACTTTATCGCTTCAATATTTATATCATCCTGCAAATGCACACACACACACACACACACACAGATTTCACATTAGAGAGATCAGCAGTTTTGTTTGGTGCCGTTTGTTGTGGTTTAGTTTCTTCTCTGGTGTGACTGTGTTTGTTTAGTGAGCGCGTGTTTTGTTGGTTTGGTGCTGTTTCGCGTGTGGTGTGTAACACACATAACAGCCAGAGGAAATGAAGGGGGGGGAAGGAAGGGGACACACTTGGACACAGACACATTGTTCTAGGAACACAATACTGCCTGTTCCAATGTGAACAACTGAGCTGCCCACTCTGCTCTGCTGACAGCACGATTGTCAACGTCCTGGTCGACTTTGATCTTGCAGCATCTCAAAGGTTTATTTTTATACCTCATGTGTGAGATACAAGTTCACCGACGTGAAGGCGAAATGTTTCCATTTGCTTCTAATACATGAAACACTGAAGAAGAAGAATACTGCTGCTGTGACGCAGGTGGCTGCTTTAGTCTTTGCTTGTGTGTCTTCTCCGTTGTACAGTCACGCTGTGGGCCAAATTCAGCCTTTTGTCCATGTGATTGAGGCAAAATGAAGTTTTCTTTGGGAATAATGAACTCACAAAACAAACTGCTCCACTGAAATAAATGGGTGTTTGTGTGTCTGGGCCCTTATCTTTCCTCTGATAATTAGAAAACCTACCTTAATCTTAGCACCTTAGAAGAAAGAGGTGAACTTCTTGCCAAAACCGGTGATAGCTGCGGAAAATTGGACAGGAAAAGGACGTGTTAACGTGCGGTGTGAAGTGAGAAACTTGACAGAAAGATGTGTTGGCATTCAGGAAAGATTGTTATTACACTTTGGAATTCATTTAATACTTGATTTGGAAACATTTTATTTTGTCAATAAGTCTACGTTTAAATAAAATCATAATTAACATATAGACACTTATAAGCTCTATCAATAATCCACTTATAAGACGTCATAAGATGCTAATTCATTTATAATACTAAAAGTACAATAGTATAATTGTTTGTAATGTTCATAATGTTACACAGATACTTCTTGTAAATCTTTGCCTCAGCTTTGTGTATGTAGTTTTCATTTTAGCGGATATTTTTTTTGTCTCTTTGTTTTCATTATGTTGTACTCATTTGCATATTATGTACATTCAAAGCAAGTAATTATAGGCAAAAGCAGTTGCACACATGGCTTGAGTGCTTTATTACTAAAGACCTAAAGAAGAAAGTCTGGAGGTTCTGAAGTACAGTATGTTGAAAACCTTTAATGTGCATACAGTATTTTCCAAATTCAGTCATTTGTCGTTGTTAAATTCACCGTCCAACAAGAAATATCTCTTAAAACAGATGTTTGGAGGTTGATATGTACAGGAAGTCATGAAATAAGGAAAATATTACAGTACAGTAACAAATATAAGTATACTTGATTATATATAAATGTGTATATATATATATATATGTATACAGTATATATATATCTCCCAGTTTGTTATACCTTCTCCCAGTTTGCCGGCCTGCTCAGCAGCTCCTCCCGGCAGGATCTTGGAAAACACGTTGTCTCCCTCCATGCCCGGCTGACCTGCTGCTGCACTGCCAATGCCTCCTGGTCTCGGTGCGGCCTTGGAGCCTGGAGACAAACAGTCAGTGGAAGACGAAAACAAAGACAAAAAGATCCAAAGGAAATATGGAATCAGTATATCAGTATCAGTAGAACGTAAACAGTGTCCGCCAACTTTGCTAACAGTTACGCTATCGGTGAAGTATTCCTTTAAGTTTATAATTGTTATCATTTTTTTCTTTACTTATGATAACTTTCTTAGTCCAGTGTGTAACATTTTGTTTAAATTATTTTCATTTGGCAGAAATGTTGCAATGAGTGTAAAATCACCTGCTTGTATGAATTGTAATTTTTTTTTTTATTATTATTTATGTCAAAAACTCAAACAAATGGTATTTTAAATATGTTTTATACACCCAAAATCTTTTTGTTTTTCTTTATTTAAAATTGTTAATACACTATTTTAACATGCAGTAAACTGTAAATAACAGCCAGATATTGAACGTTATTCTGGCAAAATAACATTTTCTGGTCCTTTTATTGTTCAAATGAGCAAATAAAAGTCCAGACAGACATTTTGAGGCTTAGGTGTTAAAGGGTTAAAGTCCTCCAGTAGCAATAGTTGCCCTATTTAAGTTTTCCTCCAGCCCCATGACGCTACAGATTCAGCCACTTCAGCCTGTTACTCTTGTATTGTCTTGTTCTGACCAGGAAAATTATGGATTTATCGTAACTGACTTACTAAGTTAAAGTCCTCAAAGGCAAATTTATTCCCAGAAAGACTGAGCATGAATAAGTGCCTGTAGGACAGGATGTCTTTTAACCCAACATGCCAAAAAGAAGTGTTGGAAATGTCAGAAAAAAGTAAAGCACATATATATCGATTGGCCGTTTAATTACCAAGGAGGCGTCCGTCTATAAGCATCTACTCCTTTTACCTACCCGGCAAATTAACTAAACCACTAAATACCATATTGACTAGTGTGACTTGGCATATTCAGGCTGATCAAGTGTCATGGCGTGAAACCTGTGTTTTCCAATGTGGGATTATCTGAAGATAAATCTCAGATTAGATGAGACAGCACACAGCAGTTACATAATATGGACACAGTGGTTTGCAGCTGGCAAAACATGGGGATGTGTGTGTGCGTGTGTGTACCTATGCCTGTGAGTGGGGGCTGAGCTGCTTTTGAAGCCATGACAGGTGCTGCCTTTGCTCCAATTGCTGTCACAGGGGGCGTGTCGATCTTGGCCTGCAGAAAAAGATGGAGGAGAAAAAAAAGGGAGAGAATGTGAAGAAAAACACAAACGCCTCAGTGTTTACCCTCGTTTACAGTACAGCATTTGAAATCAAAACAGAGGAAGCTGGTGAATCATGAAAATGATTCACAGAGACGTTACTTTTGGTACGAGGACGACTGAGAGAGAGAGAGACGCTCGCCTCCAGTGTTGTGACAGTTTACTGACCAATAAAAATGATAAATAGACCTTGTCAACACACTCAAATCTGTGGGAAAAAAGAATATCAGTTACCTATTTCTCCTTTCACAGAGAGCAGTGCCTTCTCTAGGAAAATCATATGTGGTTATGGCTAAAATATCTAAGATGGGGAATGAATTTCTGATTACTGCAGCAGATAGCATATTGACACAGCTGCCCTCAGTAAACAGGGATTCACACACTTGATATGAGGATTATCACATAATATCATACAATAACATTTCAGACACTGTAGCCAAACAGCTAAACATGGCACATGATACATTTACTGCGCTACCAGAGAACAGCCTCAGGGAAGATGTACAGCAGATCTTTCCTGGAAACCATCACAATTAGTTATTAACGCGTGTGAACGCAGGAAATATGGCCCATTTCTCTGTATTTATTACTACCAGTGTCATCTGTTTTCTCTTTTATGAAATAAACCTGATGTGACAGATTCAGGACTCTTACCACTTTGTCATATATAATTCTAGATTTGTTTGCCACAGACTCCAGTTTAGCCGCAGCAAAGCAGACGTGAAGCCTTATCATGCAGAGTGCAGCATTTTGCCATTCAGAGCCACTTAATCAATGCTTTTAATTACACAATGGACCGAAACATGAGGGTGCAAGTGAAAGAGTTTGCAGACTGAATAATTGCCCATGCCAGAATTTACATATACTCTTTATGGCTTCCTGTCACAATGAAGCTTTCAGAATAATTTCAGGAGAACTTGATATCGCACCGTATGAATTATTTCAATTTGCTCTCAGTGCCGCAATATGGAAATCATGAAAGCCTTTCAGCAGTGGAAGTGAATGTCATGAATAACTTTGAAATACTTCCGTAACGGTTCACGATACCTAACGTTTTTTCATTATTTCAGCGCCTGATCACAACTCACTCTCATTTCAGATTTACTCACCATGGTGACTGGTGTGGTTCCCACCGGACCCGTCTGCCTGGTTTGCCCCATAGGTCCACCTGCTGGTCCCATCTGCCCTGGCTTAGGCTGGCCTTGCCCCATGCCCATGCCCATGCCTTGACCCTGGGTTGGGGTCTGCTGCTGAGGGCCAGATGTTGCTAAGGCGCCAGGCTGACCTGTCCTTGCAGCTGATGTCTGAGCTTGTTGTTGGAGCTGGGCCCTCTGTCCTGGTCCCCCATCTGTTTGGGAACCAGGACCCCCCTGTCGTCCTGATCCTGTGGGCCCACCAGCTGGGCCCTGAGCTCGTGAAGAGCTGCTACCAGATCTGGAGGAGCCTGAATGGAGGACAGCGTCATTAACAGATATTTTGGGAAAGGTTTGCACTTATTTTTCATAACTTAAACAAGAATTAGAGATGGTACAAGGAAGGCCGCAAGACTGAGCAACCACATCACACACATACTATGAGAGAAAACAGATAATTTGCAGTGCCCTAAATCATACCTGACTATCACCACAAGTCTGAACCTATTAGGATTGAAAAAATATAGCAGGGGCCAAAGACACTGTCTAAGCTGAAAGCCAGTCATCTAATACATTTTAAATTATGAATTAAAGAAACTAAGAGAGAAGTCAAATTTAAAATAAAATATATGTTAAGATTATTAGTGAACAAATACTAAGCCTGTTTTCTACGTCCATCTTTTGGATGGACACGACTGTTTTTTTTTCTTTTTCATGAGCAATGATCATACCAGACATTTAATGCGTTTGCTACCAAAAACACAACCATGGAGATCCTCTGAAAAGTTGCACTTACTGCCGTTAATTTAAAAGCTGTTGATCCCTGAGGAGACAGTTGATTTTCAAAGAACATCAAACTCCATCCGCACAAGGGATATTAAATATTTCTGCCTCAGGCTTTCATAAGAAATTAACAGGAACGATCTCAACTACAATGCCTGAGATGCCTAATGTCTGTGGCGTACATGAACACAATCGACTATATGCATGGAGCGTCACATACAACTACTGCAAAAATATAAGCCAGCCCCTTTTACTACCAGTCAGTTGTCTTTAAGGGGAAACTTTCCAATATAGATTGAAATCATCTATATTGTCTTATCGTATTTGTATGCTATTATTTGGCCTTACAGCAAAAAGCGCCCCAGTCCGATCCTTTCTGTGTGGAGTTTGCATGTTGTCCCTGTGTGTGCGTGCGTTTTCTACAGTTTCCTCCCAGTTGAAAAACATGCAAAGGTTAATTGCCCTGTAGCTGTGACTGAATGATTGCTCGTCTGTATATGTTGGCCCTGCGATGGACTAGCAACCTGTCTAGAGTGTAGCCCGCCTTTCGCCCTATGTCAGCTGAGATCGGTGCCAGTAGCCCCATAACCCTCATGTGGAGGATAAAGCGATAGACAATGGATGTCTGTAGTATTACAGTAAATTTTAGCCCACTGATTTACTAAAAAGTTTTGAAATAAAGTTTCAAATGTTTGCAAATAAGTGAATTATTTTACATTAAGACATTTTGGCTTATCTCATCATTCTGGATGGGTTCCAAACGATCTACACTGAGAAGAATTTGAATGAGGTCGAATTTTTTTAATCCTAAAATGAAAAGAGCAGGTCATTTTGCCAAAATGACGTAACAACTAGCAAAAAAACACCCATACCCTTTTACTTTGCATTATTGAAACAATGTCAAAGCCCTTAGTAAGTCACCTTCCAAGTAGACAGCCAAGTTTGAATCCTGTCATGTGAACGGTAGGACAGTTATGCAATCGACAGACAGACAGATCAGATGGAACAGACGGATGGAAGTGTAATATACTGTACATCATACCTTTGTTGTCTTTGAAGAGATGCAAAATCAATTAAAAACTGTATTGATTTAATGTTCAGGTAACAAGTAGTTGGATAACATGTGTTCTGTAGTGTCAAAGACTTTGAGATTTACAAAAAAAATATTAATTAATAATCATTATAATAATATTATAATAAAAATAATAACTTTGATTTACACTGAGATGTAAACCTGATGTTGGGTGAAAGGATGTCCTGTGTACCTGCTGGTTGGCCCTGCATGTCAAGTGGCTGCTGGGATTTGCTGCGTGAGGATCTGTGTGGATCTCCCTGCCTGGAGGAGCGCTGGCCATGATGGTGTCCGGATGGATCCCGTGAGTAGTCAGAAGCGTGGTAGCCCCCTGACCTCGATTCTCCACGCCTTCCCGAGGAAGAAGATCTTCCTGATGGGTCGTGTCTCAACGATGGGTCTTTGGGGTGTGCCTTGGATGACCTTGAGGACCGTTCGTCTGAATGACGTGACGAGGTTGAGTGACGACTAGTGCTACCATGGTGCCTGTGGTCACGGGACGAAGAGTGTCGCCCTCCATGGCCATACTCATCCTGGGGCCACAGGTCTTCCTCGGGAGGCTCATCATAGTCATGGTAGGTATGTTTGACAGCGTGCCGGGTTCTCCCAGTTGAGTGGCTCCCGCCGTAGTGTCGAGAACTGGAGCGTGGCTTCTCAAACCAGTCTGTTTCTTCCTGGCCCAGGTGGTAGGCTTTGGAAACCGAGAGCAGATCACAGTCAATCTCCATGTCGTTTGGAGACAGCGGCATGCAGGCTGAGAGAAGAAAGGAGACAGGAAGAAGACCAAACGCATGCAAAAGAAAGGAAGAGGAAGGAGAAGACAGAAAATAAAATAAAAGGTTTTACATCCATGCAATATATACACGCCATAATGCCTTGACACATTAAAGACTGTGTAAAGAGGACAAAACAAACACTGCTAAACTGGCCATTGTGGCAGATGTTTTGGTGCTCAAATTATTTTCAGCTTCCAAACAACTGCCCTGCAAAAGAGCAGTCTCTCTTTGAAATTATTGATGCCATGAGTATGATTATTGCAGTGAGGCAATAAAAAGTAAAGCTTATGTAGAATTGTTTGTGAGGGACAGTTTTGCAGTGTAAACAATAAATAAATGAAAACATATATAATACCAAAGACATAATTATATATAAAACCCTGTAAAGACAACACAATGCATCTGTGTCGTGCAAAGAAGACCTTTCAAGTGAATCAGTGCAGCGAACGAAGAAAACGACCACGTCGAAGAACCATGCGAGTACTGGACAGACAGACGATTGGACGAACAGGCGGAAGTACGGACAGGCAGGCAGACAGACAGACAGCAGTCCACTGATAAGAGAGCTCCAAGTGACTTAGGAAGAAGAAAACATCAGCATGCAACAGCTATCACTGTCTTTCTTTTTCTTTGCTAAGCCTAGCCTCTGGGTGGGTGGGGGACGTTTAGATAAACGGAGGGGGCAGTAGTAGGAGGGCGTTCATCTCCCAGAATTACCTTCACTGTCTGACACAGCACAATAATAATCGTCTATAATGTATGTATCATCCGATTTGTAGACATGTGTCCTGGGAAGGTCCCGTATGTGGTCTTGTACATCTGGCAGCGAGTGGCTGGAACCATACTGGCCGTCATAGCAAGGATATTTACTGCTGCGACTGTCATATGGGTTGGGACCTAAGCTTGATGATCGACCAGAACCCATGAACCTCCCCAGTGGACTGAGGGGACTCTCCTCTTCAGAGTACTGTCGGGTTGGGTGGCGCCCCTGGCTATAGCTGGATCGGTAGGAGCGATCATCCCTTTCATAGGATCGGCTGCGATAACCAGAGTAGTCCCTGGCTGAGATCTTGTCCATGCCATAGCCAGTGGAACGGGAGCGGCCAGTGGAGGTGTAGTAAATTCGATCATCGTCGTCCACCATCGAACCACAGTATCGACTGCCATGAGTAGTGCCACTGCCACCATCAAAAGCACTCCTCTTGAAGCCATAATCCTCAATCAGCTGGCGCCCTCGAATGTGGGAAGAGGAGTATGTCCCACCTGTTCCGGAGGCATAGGAGGCCAGGTCTGCCTCAACATCCCGAGCCTCCTCAATGGGAGAAAACTTGGAGATTTTTTGCTCCATACTCCCCAGTTTTCTGTGCTTGCTGCGCTTGGAGGACATGACAGCAGGAGCCATAAGGCTTCTGGAGGATGGCGAAGGTTTCTGTACCCCGGAGCGAATGCTGCCATGTTTGTAGTCATAGTCATAGTAATAGGAGGATCCCCCACCCATGCTAGAGCTCACGCTGCTGCTGCTGCCCCCTAGAGGTCCGTGCCTGTAGCTGCTCTTACCCCTGCCATGGTGGTCGTACAGCTCTTCCTGCATCGCTGCTTCCTCCTCGGGTGCCCTGCCATACGAGGAGCCGCCACTTCCCCCACGCGTTGTGCTGCCAATGGTGCCGCTGTGGCTATGGATGTCACCTGGATATCGCCCACTGCTGCCATGATGCATCATGTCCACTGTCGTCGTGCCCAGCCCATCTTTTGCCGTCAGCTCGCTTACATCGTCGATCATCATGTAGTTCCTTGGGATGTTTTGCTCTAAGCCAGGAGCCCCGTACATCCCCTCTGCTGTGCTGTAAGTTGAGGGACTGTCTACAGAATGCCCATAAGCATTGGAAACTGTAGAAGTGTACTGTCCATACGAACTGGCTGTGGTGGTAGTGTAGCCATAAGTATTAGCAGTGGTTGTAGTATACTGGCCATATGAACTAGCTGCAGTTGAAGTATATTGTCCATAAGTGCTGGGTGGCACAGTGGCATACCCACCATAGCTGCTGGAGACTGGTGCTGAGCCATAGGGGCCATAGGAGCTGGCCATGGTTGTTGTTCCAGTGTACTGACCATATGCAGGAGCTGCACTGGAATAAGTAGCATCCTGGGCTGTGGTTGTGACCACAACTGTGGGATTGCTGATTGTCTCATAGTTGGTGGGCATTTTGTGTTCCAGATCGGCTAGTGAGGTCTGCCTCGGTCTTCCAGGATGGACAGTCAGGATATCGGCTTGGGGCTGCACAGGGTATGGGGCGGTCTGGCTAGGGTAGGACACAGCACTGGGATATGGTGAGCTGTGGGTGGGGTATGGAGGTTGACCTGGTGGTGCAGGCCCAAAACCTGTCTGCCCTGGCTGAGGCTGAGGTGCAGCTGGTAGCCCCATGTCTGTCTGGGGGTATGGGGGCTGAGGTTGGGGGTAGGTGTGGGAAGGATATGAGGTTTGAGATTGGTAAGCAGGTCCTGGAGGGGGGATGTGGCTTTGGAGGGGTGTAGGCTGTGGCAATGCCTGGGACTGAGACACTGTTGGATAGGGAGGCTGGTTGAATGTTGCAGACTGGTATGGCACACTTGACTGTTGAGCGGGTGCTGCAGGTTGGCTCTGGGGGTACTGACAAGAGAGGAAAGATGAGGTTGGTGGGTACTGGGCTGCTGTGTTCAGTTCACCAGTGAACTGGCTGAGGGGGGCAGTACTTGGCCTTGTTGTCAGTAGCCCATTGGTCTCATGTGATGCAGCAGCTGCTGCTAAACGCAGATTATTCAACTCGCTATCAGACATATAGTCCCTCGCATCCCCCATACACCTCAGGTAGGCAATATCCCTCCTCTCCCTTTCCTTGACCAATGTCTCTTTCCTTTGGTGGATTCCCAACTCTAAGTATCTCAGTTTTGCATCAATCTCCTTCTCTTCCTCCTCCAGTTCAGCCTGCTGCTTTCTCAGCTTGGTCGACTCTTGCTCCACAGCCTTGAGCTCATGAGTGAGGTCTTTGAGGAGGCTGGCTTTAGCTGCCAGGCCAGACCGAGAGCTGGGCTTGAGGCTGGGCACGGAGGGCAGATAGACCTGTTGAAGGGCAGGTGTCATCATGGGCAGATGAGCTGATGCAGTAGTCTCCTCTGGAGGAGGGCTGGGCAGAGTTCGCTTGACCTTTCGGAGCAGTGAGCTCTGTTGAAGGGCTGCCAGCTGGAGACAGAGACAGGGAGGGAGCGATGGGAGCACAAATGAAGTATGGAACGAAATGGGTTGGAGAACAAAGGAGTGTAGAGAGTGATTAATGTGATTACAGTGAGCAAGTTGAATAAAAAGAAATGTGAGATGGAAAAAAGTCAGGGTAAGAAAAGTTGTGGAGAAAATAAGATATGTTTTTGGAAACAGGGATTATAGGATGGCCCAATACAAAATAGGAACATGATGAAGGAAGAAATTATAATTAAGAGATTTAGGACAAAAAAAGAATGAATATCATTGTGAGGGGAGCGGTAGGATGAAGTGAGCAGAGTAAAGGGGGATGATGTGAACATGTAAGATGAAATAAAAATGAGTAAAAAATGGTAGAGAAAAGGAAATATTGTTGAGGGAGGTTAATTCAAATGAAGTGGGGTTGAGATGAACAGAACAGGGAGGGGAGAAGAGAGGAAAACTCAAAGAGAAAAAAAGGTCAAGGAACATAAAAACAAGAAGAGGACGCAACGGTAGGATATATACAGAAGACAAAGGAGACACAAATAGACACAGAGACAAGGACAACAGGAAACAAAGGTGGATTTGTGTTAGAAGACACAAATACAAACTTATTAACATGGCAACTGTTCTACAAATCAATCTAACAAATTAATTATATTTCTTTTAATAAAAACAATTGAAAGATAGCTGTCAGCCCCATACTGTGAAGGAGTCAGAATATTTATATTTTACTCAAATGCATACAGACATTACATTTTTATTATTTTCTGGTGCAGCTATATATGGAAATGAACCTACAAGCAATGTGTTTGTGTAATTTTGTTCAGTTGAATTTGTTTTCTTGGCCTTGAATTGTGGACTGCTTTGACTGCTTTTGCCTCTAGCTTGCTCTGAAATGAATGTCTGAGTTAATCTTTTCTTTTTTCATATGTCACAGCATTTGGAATTTGAAAATAGATCATGCTGTGTTGTTCATCATGTCGGCCTGTGTGTGTGGAGGCGGTGACGTATTTAAAAAAAAAATCCCCTCAGGAACTTATTAATCATATAATCCAAGCATGTGGGCAGTGAAAATATACCCCTGACACTTCACAGCATTGGAGGAGAGAATATTTTATAGTATGAAAAATCACACAGCTACGATGACTCAATATTGATGAGGGGAAGTTAGACCATGACACTTATTAATCGAGGGGCTTTAATCCAATACATCAGCAATTCATCTTGCAAGCACTAGTGCAGTATTGGAAAAATCTAGTTAATTACAGAAGCATCACTTTGACAGATTTGACCACAGAACAAACAAACAAGAGTTGCAGTCAGGGCTGGAAGTAAGGCTAGCTTAAAACACGATATATATTCCACAGTCAAAATACATACATAATTGGTAATTACGTTAATTGGAAACTCTAAATAGGGCTGCTGGCGACCTGTCCAGGGTGTACCCCACAGTTCATAGTCAGCTGGGACTGGCTTCAGCCAAGTTGCAACCAGTAGTAAAGTCACCCATCAGAATCAGAACTCCTGTTCTGAAGCCTCGGGTTTCACAATTGGGTTAGCGATTTAAAAGGGGAAGTTCACAGAGGTCATCTGCAACCCGCTTTGTTGCTGTTCCCCCCTAAAGCACAATGTTGGTGTATTATGTTGGTTACACAGTGATTTCAGTCAAGTTAAAGTATTTTAATAACTAGATGATTGTAAAAAGTAAAATGAAATAGCTGCTTTGTGTGGTGCAGCTGTGCACTACATCAGCAGAGATCAGTAGAGAATTTCTCTCAAGGATAATGAGTTCCTTATTAATTCAGTCTTAGAAATTAATCATTTTACTCAAGAACATTCTCACATGAGAGCAGTTTACCACCTGCCATTGCTCCCTGTAATAGATTTAATGCATACAACTGTAATTTTGTAGATGTATTGCTCCTGCTTTATAAGTAAACACGCCATACCGATACTGAAGTACAGTTTTTTTCTATGCCATAATCTATCAAAGTAATTCATCGATGTCCTTATCATGGATGAACAAAGGTATACATTTAGCAGATGATCACCAATGAATATTAGGGTGCATCATCATCATTATCAACGTACAAAAAGTAAAATGAACAAGCAGAAACATTTTCAGTCTACCTTGTTAAGAGTTAGTTGTAAGTGGGCAAGTTGTTGAACACGTTTCTTGGACAAAATATGTAGAATAAAAGTAAAGTTGATACTGCATATTGGTTTGCTATTTGGCATTTGTAGTAAATTTGGAATGGGTGAAACCTAATAGACTGCTTGCCCTAAACGATATAGAAAACAAAAGAATCATAAAATATGAAAACTCCATAACAATCAGTCATCATAACATTCACATAAAACATTCATGCACTCACAAAATAAAAACTGTAGATTTAAAGGCATTGTCCTGTAGAGGTCTTTCAATATTTATGCCTTGTTATGCAAGTTTTGACTCGACTGAACAACATAAAAGTCAAACTATTGTCTATGTCTAAAGCAAGTGCAGTCCAAGGGCTCCCCATCCAATCAATAACCAAATATGTTTTATTCTATATTTCTACTTCTAGATTTGTTTCTCAAATGTATCTGATGTTGAACCTTGAACATGAACTTCCTCTGTGGACTCTGTGGAGCAAAGCAGTGGAGTTCACCACATCAGCTGTAAGTGAATTATATTTGTTTTTGACTGAGCACATGCACTTAAGAAATGTCCATCTCCTCCTTTAAGGGAGGTCAAAGGTGTTGCAGTTAAATGTCAGTACATTTTATTCTCTTGAGAAACACTTGAAGTAACAGTGAAATACTCCGCCACTGCCTCAAGACAGGAATGTGTTTGACGCCATCTCATTTTCAGACCAACACTCACTCACTCACACACAGTGGATATGCTTTTGGATGGTTTGTGTTTGTTAACAACAAACAGCTAATGCAACACATGCAAATGGCCTATTTTTAGCAAAAATATTAGCATAGTATGAAGCTTAGTAGAAGCATACGTAAAAGCTTCACAGTAGCTCCGTGTTCATTCTGATTGTTTCTTATTATTATTTTATTTTAATGTGTAAAAATAACAGCATGAGTTAAGTGACTTTACCTGGCTCTGAAGGGCTTGTTGTTGATACAGGGTCAGCCTGGCTTTGGTGTGTTCATCTGTAGTTGGGCTAAGGGACTTAGGATCTGACAT
The DNA here is from genome assembly GCF_019176455.1 of Solea senegalensis. Taxonomy (NCBI): domain Eukaryota; kingdom Metazoa; phylum Chordata; class Actinopteri; order Pleuronectiformes; family Soleidae; genus Solea; species Solea senegalensis. The sequence goes on from NC_058031.1 coordinate 16,774,366, forward strand.
GGATCTTTGGGTGCTCTTGATGGGTCGGGGCATAGATGGGTGTCGCTGGGGGGACTCAGCTGTGTAGGACTTCTGCTGTGGTGTGACATGGGCCTTGTTCAGCCGCTCACTAGACAGGGAAGTCTCCAGCAGGCGGTGAGGGGACACCGGGGAGACAGGAGAATAGAGGACTTGCGGAGATTTTGGATTTGTCTGCTGCTGCCGGATGATGCTGGAGATGGACTCGTTGTGGAGGTGGTTGTGAGGCTGGTAGTTAATGTCAAGTGGGTCAGGGCGACGTCGCTCAAACTTGGCTGCATTTGCTGCAATGTGCTGCTGCTGGCGCTGCTGGGTCAGAAGGTCTGATGTACCGGATTGTTGTGTTCCACTACTCGTGGAGGAAGAATAAGGACTGACTGTAGTTGGTACACTAAGTTGTGGAGCTACAACACCTTGTGACTGGGCTTCTGGGTCAGTTTGGCATGCAAGAGACTGCCCTTTTTGGGTTCTCTCAGGACCAGAGATGTAGTGTACAATCTCCACTTTATTTGGATCTGGTACTGTCACATGGATTGCTGGGGAGACTCTCCCTAGGTGCTCTACTTCTGTCTGGCAAGACATTTCCCTGATGGTCTGTACAGCAATGCTGGTAGATACCATCTTGGACATGTCTGTTTTTGTGTCAGGAGCTGTACTGGTTGTAGCAGTAGTGCTGTTGCTGGCGGCATTGGACTCAGAGTGCCTAGAGAAACGTGAGCGTCTTCGGCGGACCGGGTGTTCTGTCTCAGTTTTCTCGTCATCGTCATCTGTCTGGACTGAGCAGTCAACACTGCGACCTCTCCTCCGGGTGCGATGACGCATCATATACCTGATGATTAAGAGAAGATAAAAAGAAAGGATTGAAGTAATGCTTTGTTAGTCGTTATTTTTTCATAGTAATGTTTTAAAAGAACATGTTTTGTATTCAAAGTATGCATATACTGTATATGTTTTCTTTCCTGAGCTGTAGGTCTGAGCAAGTTGGAGGTGGAGTCTGGATCCTGCTCCCTGCTGACACACCTGCATCTCATCAAGCTAATTAACGAAGCTGCTCTTAAGGATGTCTCTGCTAGATTTTCTACGTCTCCAGCATGGTAATCAGGTTACTCGTTGTCAGTGCCTAGCTTGTGCTGCTACTTGTATTTACCAGTCTTACCTTGTTTCTCCTAGTTAATTCCTCGAGTTCTGGAAGTGACGGCTAGTCCTGTGCTACTGACCTGCCAACCTCCTTTGAACCTGTTCCTGCATATGACATCCTGTGGATTGCTCCTCTGCCTGCTCACCCTCGTACAGCTCAAGCAACCTCCAAGTACAACCAGTGGCTCCCCTCAAAGTCCTGTCAAGTATCTACGACAGTAAGATTTAACTTCCTGACATACATACCCTTGTATGAATTTATCTATGGACAATCCTCAACCTGGAAATAACATATCTCCTTTCTCCCAGAGGCTCTCACCTCACTCCTGGACAATCCCTCACATCCACTGACCCCTCGCATACCAGCAACTGTTCAAATAAACCTTTTTATCTAAAACTCAGTCTTGGTGATGTTCTGCTTTTTTTTCCACTTAAACTTGGCTCCATGAGCCGCGATGCATTCATTGTATCAACTAACACATAAAATAAAATTCAGTCACAATCGGTGACACTCTCCATATCTGTCAGTGTGAATACTGAATTTCCTGCATAACTGTGTGAAATATGACATGTTTCTAGGTGAAATTATATTCAGTTATTACGACCAGCCAAATTGTTGTACATACATACACACTTTCGGCGCAAACATGGCTCAGTGGTAGAGTTAGTCATCCTCCAACTTTAAGGTCAGGGTTCATTCTACAGCTCTGCATGTCAACATGATGATTGCTAATGGTGGCTGTACCAGTAGTGTGTGAATGACTATGACAGAAGTGTAATATAAAAAAAAAATGTGCAAATGTGCTGTATGAATGTGTGTGTGTTTGAGTGGGTGTGAATGAGTGAATGTAGTGTAAACAGCTTTGAGTTGTCATCTAGACCACAAAGGTGCCATACAAATACAAACCATTCACAGCTATCTAAAAACAGATGTGCTACCTATTGACCCTTTCACCCCACACATTCACACACATCTTTACCTCTCCTCCCCATCTTCGTCATCTGTCTGCACACAGCTGTCCACAATCCTGCGGGGGGAGCTGTAGAAGATCACACCATCACCATCCAAGATGTCCCTGCTCAGCCTGGTCATAGAGCTGTGCTTCCTGATGTTACTCCTGGTCTCCATGTGCTCTTCCTGGCTCCTCAGACACATCTCTGATGAGGAGTTGGGAAGGGAACGGGAGCCCATCTGAGAGTCAACGTAGGGGTGCAGGGGCTGTCCGTTTACATCCAGCTTAAAAAAAAGAAAGAAACTTGTTTCAAGATTGATAGGTGCTTAAAGTTTGCCCACTCACAGATCATTGATTCAGTTGAGAGTGAATGAGGTTTGTGAGTGCATCAACGTATCAACCCTAATGGTACATGAATAGATACGCATACAGTACATGCAAAGTAAATGAAATAAATGACTAAATGACATGTAATGTAATGTAAAATAAATACACCAAGCATGATGAGAGGAAAACACTGCATACAATTTGTTAAAAGTTAAATTTATTATTAGTATTATTATTTTTATCATCATTGTTGTTATTACTATTATTAGTATTATTATTATTAATACTACTACTACTAATAATAATAGTGGCTTAATGAACAGAGATATTTTTGCTGATATTATGTGCTGAAAAGTATTTCTTCCTTTTTTTTAAATGACAATGCTAGGATAGGTAGAATTGTGTCAAGGCAAGGGGACAGCCATGTGTGAGTATACAGATGTAAAAAAACATTTCGTATTAAGAGCTTCTTGAAGCATGCTTCTGTATTTGTACACTCTCTCCTGACATGTAAAAGCTTCAGGATCAATGCCAAAGGCTATCACATATGTCATACAATGTTACTCCCTTTACCTGGACGCTCTGAGCTGCAGCTGTTTTCTGTCTCTTTTGCTCTTCAAGCTGTTGCTGGAGCTGCTGTTGTAAAGACTGGATCTGGTCTAGCTGGGACTTCTGCTGGGCCAGCTGCTCCCTCTGGATAACAAGTTGTTTCTCACGTTCTTGCTGCTGTTGCTGCAAAACCTAAATAGAGTTGGTGGAAAGGAATCGGGAAAAGTGCACATGAACAAAAGTAGAGAGTGGACAAACGAGACATGAGAGAAGAGAGGATTGAGAGGAGAAAATAATGGAAATAACGACAAGATGTGTAAAAATAAAAGGAATTGAGAGAGAAAGAAAATAAAGACAAACAAGAACAAGGATGTTGACTTTTGGACATCTGGTTTTATACTTTTATAGTCACATTTCACCAATGCAAATTAAATTGCAAGACTTAAAATTGGATTTGGCATGAGGTTATTCTAAAGCTGATGGATTAGTTTTGATAATGGTTCCAAGTTAGTGGAAGTTTTATACAGCGCAAACCACAAGAATGGAAGTGAAACATAAAGTGCAGCGTGTGCTGGTCATTGTGTTTTTCAGTCGCATGATGCTCATAATTACATATTTAATGCATTTTCTCTGTTGCTTAAATGGCAGGCTGGAGCAAATAAGGAGTCAGCGGTTTGGCCTGGTAGGCTATGAGATGCATATTGAGCATTCCATCTCTAGTTCATTCTTATTAAGAAAGGCTACCACACCTGTTTAACAGAGTTAACTTGAAAGATTTTCAACTGCTTGTTCTATCAAAAAAGAGGAAAATTGCCATGTTAGCTCTCATGTTAGTTATTATAACATCTCCACAAGTGTATAAGGAGGTGAGCAATACATGAAATTCAAATGTTTCCTTAACATAATGTATATTCCTAGGTGTTTACAACATTATGTAAATTATTTTACCTCTACAAATAAGTCAGCAAATGGAATATGAAACCACTTTATAAAAAAACTTGAACATCGTGGGTTTATATCGTCATAAGGTATATGGGAAAGGCATGCTCATGCACACGTCACAAGCATCAAGTACACAACATAACATGCAGATTATAGAATTATATATATTTCTAAATCAGGCTGGATGCAAACGGGACGAAAAAGTCATCAATCCCTACATACCAGTAGTAGTTTCACTAATTGCAGAATTTTAACATGTTCCTCTAAACAGATATCTAATAAATTGATAATAAAAGTGTTACAGTACTTTCTTGAAAAGTCACCCAATAGCTTAGCATACTGATAAGAGTAAAATTAAAGACAGGGACATTACCACAGTAACAGAAAAACAATAAACACAATATATATCCAATGCAAAATAAAACAACTACAAATCATCAAACAATACATCAACAATCAAACTCTTTTTGGCTTCTTGTTTCTCCCTCTACCTGTTCCTTGATGGTCTGCAGCTCCTGGAGCTCCTTGTGTACCAGCATCTGCTCCTTTTCCCTGTGCAGCTTTAGCTCTATCCTTTCCCGCTCCAGCTCCTCATGCAGGCGCATTTGTCGAAGTTTCTCCAATTCCACACGCTCTCTCTCCATCTGCAGAAGCTGCTCTTGCTGCCGATGCAGCCTCTCTGCCTCAGATTCACCCTCCTTGTGTATGGCGCCTGGTGGAGGAAACGGAGGAAGGCCCCCTGGAACAGGCAGGCCACTGGGAGGGCCAGAGGGGCCGACAGCGTGTGATGTCCCTGAGGGTGGATAGGCATGGGCTGCTGGAGGAGGCTGTTGTGACTGCTGAGCATTTGTCACTTGTTGTTGTTGATTGTTCAGGTGTGCCTGAGACAGGTTTATTGGTTGCTGCTGTGGCTCTGTTGGTATGACAAGTGTTCCTCCAACTGAGGTGACTTCACCTGATGAGGAAGACACTGTGGCACCTTTACCAAGGTAAACTGGTTCGTCTTGGACTGCAGAGCTAGCTATTGTCATGGAAACAGACACAGGAGCACTTCCTGTTGCTGAAGTTGTTGCAGCACCACCAGTAGTGGCAGTGGCTGATGTTGTTTGAAGAATACCTGGTGATGGGTAACGGACAGGGGGTTGTCCAGCTAAGGACATTCTAGGGTTCAAAGGTAGCCTGGTTAGACTGGAGAGGGGCACAGGTGTCATATTGGCAGAAGGGTATTGCCTATAGACCCCTCTTAGTAGTGGGTGTAGAACAGATGCTGGCTGGGTTGTGATGGGAAGTGTGGAAGCAATTGGGGTCTGAATGGTGGAGTAAATCATTCCATCAGAAGACCTAATAGCAGCAGGGTACATGGCTCTGAGACTGGCCTGTCTGGCATTGATGAGGTTGGTTAGTGCTTGACTGTGAGAGATTGGCTTCCCATCTAGTCCAAAGAGGAGGTTTTGTCTTATGCCAAGACCTGCTGCAAGTCTGGAGGACCCAGGCCCAGTTCCTCTGCCTAATGTGCTATATTGCATCAAGTCTGGGTTACTGCCAAACCGATCCATGGAATTGAGTGCTGCACACATACGACTGATCTCCCTGGCAGTTGTAGCACTGTACTGAGCTAAGTTAGCTTCTTGGAAGCCAGCAATGTCACGGGCTGAGTAGCCATAGTCTGAACTGATGTTTGACAAAGAATTATATCTTCTTATAGGCAGTGTTTGGGTTGGAATGTCTCCTCCATGACGCAGATCTGTATAGGAGCCATACTGCATCCCTATATACCCTCCGTAACCCTGCTTCATCGCAGTTAAATCCACAGCAAGTTCTCCTGATACTTGGAATTGTGGCTCTAGTTTAGAATGGTACGACTGTAGCCCTGCTTCAGCTAGGTTTGTATCAGACATTGAAGGCTGGAGCTTACCAGGGAAAGGTAATGTGTAGGCCTTCTGCCCATCCATTGGATACTCATGGTACCTTGCAGGTTGCGTTTCTTGGTCTGACTCATAGGTAAGGGGTGGTGCAGAAGGAGGCCTTATGCCCTCTTTCTCAGAGCCACCAACACAGCTTCCACCAAATGGAATTCTGTAGACAACATCACAGCAAGCTGGTTGGTTGTCAGATTTAATTTGGCCACCTAGTTGATCCAGAGCATCCTGTCCTTCTTCGACCTTTACTAACTGAGTTACCACCCTGGCCTGCTCTTGTCCTCCATCCATCTGTACGATCATGCTATGTGGTGATTTACCACCTACCATTAAACCAGGAGGACTGGGCTGCCCTTTTAGCTCAATGGGGCCAGTTCCATACAACTCAGGGTTAATGGCTGGTAATACAGCACTGACAACAGCTGGGGTGGTGCCTGTCTGGCTGACTAGCAAGTCCTTTTTATGTAAAGGTGGCACCTGGCCAGCAATGTTGAACCTGACCAAAGGAGGTGGTTGTTGCTGCTGATGGTGCTGCTGTAACTGCTGTTCAAGAAGCTCTTGTTGTTTTTGCAGTTTCTCTTGTTGTTTCTGCAGCTCCCTCTGCTGCACACTGAGGTCTTCCAGTTTGGCATCAATTTTTGGTATTGACGGGTCAATTGGTGGTGAAATTTGTGGTATGTTCTGTGAAAGACAAACAGCTGAACCCATGCCTTGGCCGAGATCAACCCAGGCTTGATGAGGATCACCATAGACTGTGGGTTGTTTAGGCTGGGTCATGAACATTGAAGCAGCCACAGTGACACTCACAGTGGTTGGTGTCATAGTCTCTTGGCTGTTCAAGTTCATGATCAGTGGCTGTACAATTGTTGAATGTCTGCTACCCTCTGATCCGCCATGGTATTTCCTGCTTTCAGTGGCCAATGAGGTGAGATCCATTCCTTGGTCAGTCATGATTATAGGGGCCGGTTTGGTGGCTGTTCTAAGGTCCACAACACTTCCACCTTGGATCATATGACCTTGTTCTACTCGTGACGTGCCAGGAACTGTGGATATTCGACAGAGGGAGATGTTATCCATTGACACAGACCCTCTGGTATAAGTACTGGCTGTGGTGACCATACTTGTTCCCACATTTACCTTCTCAATTCTTTGTGTGTGGTAGAAGCTACGTGTAGGAGAATGTTGGAAAGGTGGTGTATCTGGAGGACTACCACATGGGGAGTAGGTCTCAAAAGTCGATTGTCGGCTAAATCGAGTTGGTGAGGAGAGAGGAGAAGTAGCAGTGTTGACTGTCATTGGTCTAGCTGGGCTTGGAGGTGGGGAATATGGGGCATCCTGGGAAGACTGCTGTCTATACAACCGGGGGGAAACAGATCGATGTGATGTTTGTGTTCCCTGAGCCATCACTGGAGATGAAGGCCCAGAGCCAGATGACTCCAATCGCATGGCTGAACTGAATGTCTGTGTAGAGAATTCTGCTGTAGCCCTTCTTGAAGGTGATCGGGTGGGACTCTGCAGTGGAGGTGGGGATGGAGAAAGAGGAGGACTGGTGCTCCTGTAATAAGTTGTATATTTGGGAGAACGTGGTTCAATAATTCTCTCAGTAGAGGATGTTGAGCTGTCTCGCACTTGGACACCCCTGGTCTCCCCCACCCTGCGCGTGATCACTTCTCTTTGACTGTAGGCTTGAGTAATCTCTGCGATCTTGCTGCATACACTAGAAACAGTTGTTGAGGATGTGGCGGGACTGCCTGTGTGTCGGCCATATATTGCAGACTGAGTAGACGTGATAGTGTGGCTTGAACTAGTCTGTGAAATAGTTACTGCATCTCTGGCATAAACTCCGTAAGCTGCAATAGTTGTGGCAGCCACAGTGGGTGTAATACCATTCTTTCCTGCTTGGCTTTTCAGCCTATCTTTGTGACCATCCTTTCCAGAGAAATGTTGTGTTACACGTACATCAGGGATCCGCCCTCCAGTCTCAGCAAAGGAGACAGGAGCTGAGATCTGGGTGGGGCTGGTGCCTGGGGTCAAAAGAGCATTGCTTTGTTCCAGCAGCTTAGCAAAGGCTGAGCCTGTATCGAGGAGCTGCTTGTCTGGGTATGAGCTCTCTATCTCAATATCTACTTGTTCATCACTGGCCTGCTGCATCTTAGTGATGTTTTGAGATGTTTGTCGGATCTCCTCATAAATATCTGTTTCTGTCTCTGCTGCCTCGTTGTCATATCCTGTTTGATCTTGTTCATATTCATACTCGTCATCATAAGCTTGTCCATTAATGTCCTCCTCGTAATAGTGCCTTCCATGTTGTTGCTGCTGTTGCTGCTGTTGTTTTTGTTGTTTTTGAAGCTGCTCCGCCTTTCTCATCATTTCCTCATAAACTTCTTCAGCACTCTTGAGAGGTTTGGAAGTTGATGATGGTGCTGTGGTAGTAGTCGTAATAGATGACTTCTCTATTGGTGAGTAGAGAGACATAAAGGTAGGCAGATTATACTCACTGCCTGACTTGTAAAGTTTAGACTCATATCCTTCAGCCTCTGAGTCCAGACTCTGAGGGGAATATTCAGAGGCAGAAGATCGATGAAGCTCTTCCATTTCTGCAGCTTGTCTCAGCTCCTCTGTTGGAGAAGCATCTTCAATGGGTGAAAGATTGCTTGGTGGAGTCTTGGACCTTTCTCTGCGCCTCTGAGCCCTCAGCTCTTCCTTATCCCTCTTGGTCTTCCGTGCTGTACTCCTTATTCTCTGTTGTTCCACCTCTCTCATTTTCTCCTGCTCTCTCAGAAGCTCTTCTTCCTCTCTCAGTTCATCTTCTTCTGAAGAGTCTTCAATGGTGGGAAGGAGAGGGCCATGGGAGCGATGGCGTGCTTTTCTTTGCTGCTTGGCCTCTTCTAGTCTTTGTCTCCTGCTTGGGCTACTATCACTATCCTCCTCCATTGATGAAATGGAAGTAGGAGACTGACCAGAACCATATGATGATGAAGTGGGTGGCAGAGTGGAGGAGTAGTCACCTCGAGAGCGCTCCTCAGGAGATCCTGTCAGACTCTCCATCTCTAGCTCTGGTTCCCGATCAAGGCTCAGATCATTTTCACTGCTCAGCTCCATGTCTCGGCTATAGCTATTAGTGTTATTGAGTTCGATAGTTTTGAAGCGCCTCAGGCCCCCTTGTGATGCTGTCAAATCTTCCTCACCCTCCTCTACTGAACCTTTATAAACATCAGTGGTGCTCTTGGTTTCCTCTTCAAAACTGCTGGAGTGGTGCTGAAGGCGTCTCTTCTCCTTTCCTGAGTCAGAGATGATGTGCTTGTGGTGGCTTTTCTTGGGTTTGTGGTAGCCATATCCTTCATCTTCCTCATCCTCCTCTTCCTCCATCTCTTCCTCCTCTTCATTTTCTTCATCGGCACTCATCTCCATTATTTGTCTCCTCATGAATTCCTCATCTGTCATTTCTGTGGGCTCAGCCTCTTTGTCCTTCTTTTTCTTGTCCTTCTTGTCATCCTTTCCTTCCTTCCGTTTACCTTCCCAGTCTCCTCCATCTTCTTCTTCTTCCATTATGTCCTCTAATTCCTCATCAGAGTCGTACGCGTCTGGAGGGATTGACAGGGAGCGTGGACGCTGCTTCCCTCTATCATCTAAATCTCTGTCTCGGTGCTTTCTTCCTCTCCTATCTGCCTTGTCTTCAGAGAGACTCTTCTCCAGCAGTGGCCTCATGGAACTTTCTAGCTTGGTAATTTCAGAGGGACTTGGAGGGGAGCCCCGTCCACTGATTCCCCGCTCGCTTAGCTTCATCTCCTCCTCTTGGATTAGACCTGTAATTTCGCTGTGGGAGCTGGAGATGCCATCAGAGGAGTAGCCAGTGTCACTGAGGCTCTGGGGGCTGCGTGACAAGTCATGGGTACTGTTGCTTTTAGTATCCTAAAAGAGAAGAGACAAAGAAGGAAAGATACATCAGATTTGGAAAAGCTTTAGTTTTTTCCATTAAAGTCAATTCATGCAGTATTCACACAATTTAGGCCCACATAAGTTCAAAACTTGATTTTTGAAAATGTAAAATCAATATGTTTATAAAATGGAAAGTAAAATAATATAAATACATCTGTGCTATCGCCATATAAGACCATTTTTTGTTTAAATAGTCCCAGGTTAAATTCTTTAAGGAGTTGTTTAACTAAACAAAATGACTAAATTCATGGTTTACACAATGAATATAGAATTAAAAGAAATTATAAACTGCATTATACATCAGACTGACTGACAGCTGTCTCCCCTTTGAACATAAATAAAGGGCAATGTTATGACTAAGCTGTTAGTTAAAGATAAATAATAAGGCAACGTTAAAAGTCGATCGCGTATTATTTCTGAGCCATTGATGGAGGAGGTTAGTCCAAATTATTTCCCTTTTAGAAACAATGATCTTAAAATAAGAGTATGGAATTAAAATGACTGGAATTACAGTGGATGTGACACAAAAACCTTTCAAAACTCATTCATCAATGGCTCTGTCTGGGATGTCAGTTAATAACATTTTAAATCATAGACTCAAATGGACTAACCTGGTAAGGGAAAGGGGGTGGAAGAAAGAATACAAGGTTTTTAGAAAGCAACTAACAATAACTTTCACAATCAATGAATCTGTCAATCATTTTCTGGATTCATCGATTAGTTGTTTGATCCGTAAAATGCCAGAACATTTTGAAAATGTTGATCAGTGTTTCCCAAACCTTGAAATTATGACGTTCTTAAATGTCTTGTTTTGTCCACAAACCAACATTATTCAGTCATTTCAGTTTTGTGGAGCAAAGAAACCAGAAAATATTCACATTTCAATTACTGAAACAAACAAACAGACTAATTGGATATCAAAATAGTTGGTGATTCATATAGTAATTGATTAATAATCAGTTAATCATTGCAGCTCTATTTTCGATACTGGAAAGCCATTTTTCCGCTCGTCACAGGACGTCAGAGAAAACTTAACTTTGAGTTGTCAGCAATTCAAATTCAGAGCAGCTCCCCAATTGAGTCAGGTCTGCATTGCATTTACAAAAGGCCCGCAGCAGTATTAGCTCAGCTGAGGGCCTTGGTGGTTTAGCATATTCATGGCATGCCGATCATATTTCAGCAGGAGCTACAGCTGCCTCTGTCTGCAACTGTTTCACACATATCCCCTCAATGTTCGAGTCTAACTCTCTTTGTCCCCAAGGTAAGCCATGAATACCTCTCTGCCCCTCCAGCCACACAGTCTTAGCATTCTGTGAGAAGGGAATCAACAACATGCTTTCCAAATAGCCAGAGCCATCCAACACTGAAGCAGAAAGTTATCAGTTGAGCTCGTAATTCAAAATAACCAAGACATTATCTCATGCCACTCTTCTCCATGCCAGTCAGTGTTGTGTACTTTTCTTTTCTTTGTTTCCTTTTTTGCACACAGGTTGAGTTTGAGTTCAACTTTGTCAAGTAACCAAACCGTGAGCTGTGATCATCAAACTATTAAGAAACATGGTACGATTCATAAAATACTGGGTTCATTCTCATGTAGATACATAGTTTGTAAAAGAAAAGGCAAAATGATCAATAGAGGACATGCATAAATGTTCATTTAAGTTAATTTTAAGATTTTGTGTGTAAATTGTGGTTAAGATGAAACACAACGCATTAAAATCCTTCTGTAAATTGTTACCATATCACACTTTACTGTAATCATGAATTTGCTTCGATTCAAAAAGCAAATTAAATGTATAAAATAAAGTTAAAGCTAATCATAATGAAAAAGCAGAATGTCTTGTGATCTGTAAAGAGAACACATATTTCCCAGGTATCAGTTTAACCCTCAAATCAAATACAAAGTGAATAGTCTCTGTGCATTTTAAGTCAAAAAACAGTTGAGTCCATGATTTCAAATACCCAAAGTATTTCGTCCTCTCCTGACACTGAATGTCTGACATTTCATTTCATTTTTCAGTTTCACTTGTGCTCATCAATGGCTCCGTAGGCAACAAGCATGGGAAGCCCACTTTTTCAACAGAGCTGTTTCGCCTTTCAGCTAAATTCATGGAAAACAGCGTCATAAATACGTAAATGAGTGGGAATGAGATCATGCAACGGTGCAAGTTTCTGTAGGCTGACTTGCATAAACATATTTCTTTGATCAGCATGAAAAAAATGGCAGATGTTTCACTCTACTGGGGTCACAATCATTGACCCTGATATGAATACACATCACAGTACACGATGACTGTTTTATTATTATACATTATTATATTATTTTAGTTGAAAGCTGATTATTAAATATTACACACCAGTTATGGAGCTCTAACTGCATACTGTACTTGATTCGTTTTGGCCAAATTGTGATAAAGTGATCAGGGTATGGACATAGAATGACTCAAGAGTCTGAGTCTGAACCGAACCGTGGATTCGGAGACGCCTCCTCTGTTTGCCTGCTGTAATTTGCCTGCTTTCTCTGTAATGAAGAGGAATCACCTGCTCCAAGCTCATTAAACTGATGGGAAAAAAAATATGTATATGAAGCAGGGCCAAGCTTATAACAGCCAAACATACTCACATAACCAAGACACATAAGCTGCAGTAAAAGCTTGAATAATTACACAACAATAGCATGTTTTTGGTCCATGTATGTTACACTATGGTAGCATCTCAAATCCTTTCATTGGTGCAAAAATGATGTGTATTCATGTTGTATTATTTTACTAGTATATACATTTTTGCCATAGTTTAACATACATACAGTGGACTAAAATCTTACTTACATCATAGTGCCGGGACTTCTTAATTTCCTTGATTGGGGTAATTGGCTCTTTCTTCTGCAAGGGTTTGCTCTCTTTGGGAGGCTGGGTCTCAGACTCGGTCTTTAGCTTTGTCTCTGAGGACTTTGGTTTCTGGGAGTCCATGGTTGTTATAGTTGCTGTAGCTGGAGTCACGGTCTTGGTGTCAGTCGGTTGTTTGGCAGCAGCGGGTGCAAACGGTCCACTACTGCCTGTTCCAGCCTGTGGTTTCTGGGCCTGGCTCGGCTTGGACCCCTGCTGATTGGTGGGTTTGTGGAGAGGGCTTTGCTGGCTCGTCGGCACCTGGTGACGAGGTGAGCCCATTGGCTGGTGCTTTGGAGAGGGATGAGGAACGGGTAGAGGAGGTTCCTCAAGGGGTCCTCCAGACATCAGCCGCTGGGTCTGGCAGTTCAGACATAACCACTCCTTTTTCTGAAACAGAAAGAGAATAAAAACAAGATAAGACATCAACAATGAGCAATGATTTTAGGCGAAGAAAACAAAGCTTTAAGATGAAATATTGTGGGGTTTACAAAAAAGAAGTAAGAAGTCAACATGAATGCTGTTACTGCTACCATTGCTGTATGTGTCTAAGTGTTAGACACATACAGAGCATTTTGGCTGTTTTTTTCCATGACTGTTCAAACGTACATTGTATACAGAGGCTATAAGAATGTGCAATATTGAGTTTCTTATATCCTTTTTTTTTTCAGCACAACCTAGGCAATCTGATGAAACTTTCCCTTCATTTTCACCAACTATATAAACACACCTGATCAAAAAGTACTCTTTAATCTTTAAAGTCGGATTGAATTTGTGAAATTTGTGAATACGTCACAGTTCAACGTTCACTCGGCTCATTTTTATGAACAAAAAGAAAAGAAAAACTTACTACTTTGTAACTTCTGCACAATTATTGCTACTTTATATCACGACAAAAAATGCATCATAACTTTGACTCAACAACACATAGGAAAATGAGTGAGGATGGTTAAGGTTAGGTGGCTGGGGAATGCATATCATGATATGCATTCCCCAGCCACCTAACCTTAACCATCACAACCAAATGCCTAACCCTTAACCTAGACCTAATTCTAACCCTAAACCCTAAAAAAAAAACACTTTAAAGTTGTGGGGCCCAGACAAATGTCCCGAAAAAGAGAAGTGTGCATGTTTTTGGACATACAAACACACGTGGCATACACTGGGCTCAAACACACACTTGTAAAAGGCCTTGTCCCCGCTGTACCCTGCACTCTCCACTCAAAATATACTGCACAGGAGGGTCCAGTACAAGAGGCTGTTGCTGGTGGTTTCTTGGGAGTTGGGAAGGGGGAGTGTCCACGTTCATGTTACGATCAGGTTTTCCTCGAGGCCTTGTCGTGACAGTGACGTTTTGAGTTTGTGTTAGTGATCACCTGGTCATTTGAATCTAATATCTCTTTTAGCTCTTGTCATTGGTCTGTGCCAACTCCTGAGGGTAAAATAAGGCTCTTGGGCTTTCTCGGCTTCTATATTTAGAAGCCGAAGAGCCTTATTTTTCCCTGCATATCCAGCAGATAGTCATTACTACGCCTGTCTGCTGTTTGAAGCTGAACAGGTAATGCACAGTGAGGGTTGACGTGGAAGGAGCAGCCAGAACTGTTAAGTTGTGGGCCAGCCACTAAAGTCTGAGATTAAACTCACTGTAAAGCTCTGTACAGCTGCAAGAACATTTGGAGAATGATTCTCTGAATGACGAATCAGGATTCATGCAATGATATTAGATGGTTGGATTTCCTTCAATACTACATGATGTTAAATGTTGTGTCTCCTCACCACCACTTTACACGCACAACAGTTTATTATTCACCTGTCTCTCCCTACCTGTGCAGGACAGTAGTTATTGTTGTTTAGAGCTGGAGAGCAGCTGCATTACTCATCTAATGAATAATTGACAGATGCAACCCCTTCCTCCTCGACACTTATCTTCCATCTCTGCTCTTTTCCACCCACTCACTGAATCCTCTCTGTCTCTAACAGTCCTCATTTGGTCTCTTCTGTCTCTCCTCTCTTTATCTTGCTCCGGCGTCTCTCTCTCTCTGTCTGAATCCCCTCTGAGTGTTTATCTGTGGTGAGGTGTTGTACAAAAGACTCCATCTCCCTCCATCACAGTGACTAATGTTGTTTTAGGTTGTGTAGTGCATGGGTGAGTATTTAAATTTAAGATCCAATTAATGGACCCTTTTCATGAAAGAAGGAATAGGAACAAAAACAACAAAAATAATAATTATATTATAGTATATAAAATAGTATTATTGTCAGACATTTGAATGGCAGTTGCATTATTGTGTCTTTCATTGCCACCAGAGGTCTGTACTTGAAAGCCTTGAACATATAGGGACATTTTTAAAGAGTTCTTTCCTGTTGAAACCCAAATGTGGAGCAAAAGAAGTTCAACAGAAACAATGAATGAGTCAGGCTGCAAACAGGACCCTCCCTAAGGGATACAATAAGTCAGTGTCTGAGTTAGTATATTCCTCCGCTGCTTTTGCTTCGACTCTTAACACCAGCACATCTTTATCCTCCCAATATAACTGTAGCATCCATATACAGAAGACCCTTTTCAGTTGAACAAATGGCTTCAGAGCAGATTTCATTGAGACGCTGTGTTTCCTGAGCATGAAAAAGGAAGCTGTGATGGATAGAAATAAGTAACACCTGAGAAAAACTGATTTAAATGAGTATGAAAATAGCACATCATTCCTTCACTGTTGATCAAATAACACATTTATACACCAACTCTGCTCTAGAAAAATACCAGGAAATCTCATTTTTAATCTATTTCATACATCAGATCAGAAATTGCCTTTGCAGCAAAAAGACCCAGGTTTGTGATTTGCGAGTTCACATGTTCCCCCCCGTGTGTGCGTGTGTTTTCACCGGGTTTTCCAGTTTCCTCCCACAGTCAAAAAACATGCAGATTTGGGGGATTAGGCAAATTGGACACTCTGAATTGACTGTAGGTGTGAGTGTGAGAGTGTCTTGTTTGTCTCTAGGTGGCCCTATGTGATGGACTGGTGACCTGTCCAGCATGTACAGGTCACATACAAGAATGAAGGACAAAGCAAGAATGAATGAATTAGCTACTGTATCTCAACTGAATATGATGCAAACTCTTACAATGAACCTCCAAAGTGCTGACCCTGAGACTGTCATTAAATCATTCTTAGACGTAAAGTGAACTGATTTTTTTCTGGGTAAGTATATTCAGTCCAACACAAAGGATCGTGTGTGTGTCCCTGCAAAGTACGCATTGCTCCACCACTTAACCTACATAGCACCAACAATCTGCGCCTTTCTCCTCCTGTCAATAATGCTCATTAAAATGCTCCATCAGTCCTAATTCTCTCTGCAGTTCTCTTTTATTTCTGCTCATTTCATTCTAACGCACGTTATGCATCCAAACTCAATCCTCTCTCCATCTCTTGCTCGCTAAATGTCACTCCTTTTGAAATTTGCTGAGTGTTGTGGAATTGTATTTTTACTCTCATTTCTCTTACTCGTGTTGTGCACTTTTGCTGTCCGTCTTTCTTTTCGGTGTTCCATAAAGAGAAAAGCAATAGATCTGTTTTCCATTTATATCGGTCTAATACACGCGACGTCTCTTCCATCGCTCAAAGTGATTCATGACAGAAGTGTGGAAATAACTCACCACTGTGCTCAACCCCTGTATAACTCCTCAGCCATGAAGAGGCCTCACTTACTTGTCACAAAAGAAAGCTGCATTGTCTGTAGGGGAATTATGGTATTGACTTCTTTCCCTTCCCCCCTTTGATGTTCTGCTATTGCCACCGCTACTAGTACTACGCTTCTTTAAAGAAAACAAACATGAACTACAGCTGCTGTCTACTGTTACAGATGACCAGAAACATGAATATCCAACTGACAGGGATATGAATCATGCCAGTGTCGCATTATGTTGTTTTCAAAGAACCTCCCAGGCGACACAAATGGCTGCACCAAAGTTCACAGTAATCCGTCGTGTACGTATGTATGTGATATGTTATGGAAAATGCAGAAAGTTATTCTTGTCTGGATCACAATGAAGACATCACTTCACCCTTCTCTCACATCGCAGTGGTAGCGCAGTGGTTCTCAAACTTTTTATACCAAGAAAATATTGAGCTGTCGAAGTAACAGCATTATCACACGCGTTAAAACACAGTGGCGAAAACAGCTGCAGACTTTTCACGGGAGGCTGATTTATTCCCAATAAGATCATTTGCTCTCTCATCCTCCTCCTCTTCCTCACATATAGTTCACACACTGGTATAGTGAAATAAGATTAAGATTGAGCGAGAGATAAGGTGACTGTAAATTGTTAATATTTCATTTATTGTTATTATTTTGTGATTAGTTTCCTTTTCTTTTAACTTCTGTCTCTCTCCATTTGGAATACAGTAGAAAAAGTGTCTCTGGGCTTCTCCAGATCTGTCAGTCTCAGTTCACTTCAAGTGTGAGTCTCCTCACACATGAGCTCCTGCAGTTCATCTCTCTATTGTCTCTTCACCACATGATAGCGAAACATCTTCCCCTTCCTCATAGCTCTCTTCTCTCTCGCTCCCTTGTCCGTCTCCCTTTCTCTCCCTCCAACAGTGTGGAAGGGCTATTTTTACCCAGAGTGCCATTGTTCTGCTTGAACGCACCCTTCTCAGGCACTGGCTGCTGCTTCAGGCTGCACTCTACTGCAGTGCACACATGCTCTCATACTTACACCAGCACTCTCTCCCTCTCTCTCTCTCTCTCTCACACACACACACACACACGTACATAGACACATGGTTCACGTCAATGCAAAATGGAGCAGGCCTGTGCAGCTGAAGGCTAACCAGAACGACAAGCAGAAGAAAGAGGAGGTGCAAGAGGGCAGAGAGAAACGGCACAATGACACCCCGTGATAACAGAACAGTGGAAGAACCAGGGATTCAGATTTGAGTAATGACAACACTTAAAGATCTAGTGTGTAAGAATGTAAGAATGTATGACAACTACTGGTGAGGCTTCAGATCAGGGAGCTATGCTGCCGTTCACAAACCAGCAAGGATTTGTACAATTTCTCCACATTTTCACTCACTCAGTTGTTTCCTTGTTTTTCTACATTGGTTGACACATCAGCGTTATGTGGGCAAAGCCATTTTTGTGTGTGTAGTAAGCTGCTTGAAAATGCAAAATGGAGATCTGTTAACGCAGCTGCATAAACACTACGGCTCAAGATGGTGTCCTCTGTAAGAAAATGCCCTTAACCCTTAGAACACAGAGCATTTTGACTGATTTTTTCCATTACTATAGTTAAACATACACTACTGTATATACAGAGGCTATAAGAATGTGCAATATAGAGTGTCTAATATCCTTTTTTCAGCACAACCTGGCAATACGACAAAAAAAACTATATGAACACACCTGAGTAAAAAGTACTAAAAATGTTTAAAATCAGATTGAATTTCTGAAATTTGGAAAAATGTCACGGTTCAAAGTTCACTTGGCTCGTTTTTATGAACAAGAGTCATAACTTTGACTCAACAACACATAAGAAGACGAAAGGAAACACATTTTTTAAAGCCTTAATATGGGACCTATAAACCCCCCATATTACTATAATATACAATATAACTACAAAAAAATCTATTTTTAGTCTAAAGCAATTACATATATAATTGTAGTAGTATATTCAATTTCTGTCAATACACCCATCTAAATGTGACACGACACAAAGAATACATATAAAAAGCCCTCTGTCATCAATCATAATACAGTATTTATAATCTGACTTCCTCCCACAGTCCCAAAACAGCCAGGTTGACATATATATTTCTGGATTGCCTGTGGGTGTTCGTGTGAGCGTGATGTCAGGTCTATGATGGTTGGCGATCTCTCCACTGTGTTTGCCATGTCAGACGAGAATGTATCCAGCTCACCTCCAAACTGTCAAGGGATGGCCTGAATTGCCCAATTGTAATAATAATAAAAAGGTTGATCATGATTTTAATTAGCAGATATTGTTGAATGAAATAACACGTGTAACAATTGTAGTATACTGTAGTTGTTGCATGGCTTAAACCATGGCTTAAACCTGTCTTTATGAACCTTTCTTTGGCTCAAAGTGTGGCAACAAACTTAGTCATGCACAGACAGAATTACACACAGAGCTTATTTAACGTTTGTTCAGGTTGATGGGTGACCTCATTTTTCCAACATTAGCCACTGCCGTCAAATAAATATAATATTCTCACTTAATCTCATCGACATCCATCAAAACCAACAAGAAGTCTAATGCCACCCAAATCAATGTGGTGGTGCTCACAATATTAGACAATTACTGAAATGCTTCCCTTTGAAAAACTGAACATTCACCGTGATTATAGTATGGATTTTATAGAGAAAAGCACTTATTAATATCCCCAACTCACCCCTTAACCCATTAGCTCTCTAATAACAGGCCTCAAAATTCAGGAACCACGTCCCTCAGCAAAAGACACAAATGACGCATCATCACTATTATCATCATCATCGTCGTCGTCCTCCTCGCAATAAATCCTCATAATATAATACCTTACTGTAGCAATACACAGGCTAAAATATTGGTGAGCTAATACGGGTGCAGATGGGAGTTATAACTGATGCTTGGTTGGACCTATCGGTTCACTTGAATTGTAGCTGCAGTATCTGCTGAGCTGTGCACTTTACACAGCAGGCGGTAAAAGCACAAGAGGACACACACATGAATGTGCGCTGTATTGTGTGTCTCTCTGCCACATGGACACACAAATAAAAACACTCTACTATACTTTTTGTCATTACACTTTTTTTTCTTTCTTGTGGTTGTACATGTTCTTATTTGAATAATTCATAATCCATCCTCCCTTGTTGGAAGCTTTCTGGTTTCTTGACTTTCTGAGTCTTGAACCAAATTGACACAGTCAGTTTTGAGGCCGGTTTCACCACACGCTGCAGAGTTTGCATCATGTGTCTTATTGTATGTAAGGCGTTTCACTTTTATGGGACAATAAAGGCCGGTGGACCGCCCACATCAACACTTCCCGTTCTTTTCAGAACTTACTCTTGTTCTATGGCTCCACCTACCATCGATACTTTCTTTTTCTCTAAATATTTCTTTCTTTCCTTCCTCCTCTCTCTGTATCATATCCGTGGCCTGTGGTTTCCACCATTTACACTACAGTTTTGCTATTCACTCACACATTCATACAGTGCACTTATGTGCAGCACGTTTTTTCTGTCATTTCCACCAACATTCAACTTTCCAGTTGATAGACTCATATTCCCACAGTCGTATGTACGTTAAAAGAAGTGAGCCAAAGGTCAGGAACCACAACACACACACACAAACAGATTTACAGTGGAGGATTTCGTCCAACTCAACACTCCTTTCCCACTTTTAGACGGAAGAAAGCTGGGGATCGAGGGAACAGGAGGAGAGGGAAGGGAATGAATGAGAAATAACAGCAGGAGAGGAAATATTGGACAGAAGTTTAGAGGAGAGTGACACAAGCAGGAAAGTGGGGGAGAGGATAAAGTGAGACTTAATGCTTGAGGAGAGAGAGAGAGAGAGAGAGAGAGAGAGAGAGAGAGGAGGGCATGAATTAAAGGTGCAGGAGGAGAAAACATAGGAGGGGAAGAAAATAGAGGAATAAATTAGAGAAGGGGGAGGTATAGAGGAGTCAGGGAGATGCTGGGGGAGGAGAGTTGGGAGGGGATAAATTATAGGGACAGAAAACCAGTGAAGGAGAGAATGGGCAAGAGATAAATTGGAAGCAGAGAGGAAGAATGGATGGGGAGAGAAATAAATGGTAGAAAAGGGAGTAATTGGAAATACGTACTAGAGAAAGAAGACAGTACGTATAGAAGAAGAAGAGAGGAAATGAAAAGCAGAAAAGGAAGAGACTCTTCTCATTTTACACTCAGATAGGTTTCTCTTTAAATAAGTAACCTTGTTGTGAGAGACAGAGGAGTGGCCCTGAGGCTGGATATGTGTGTATCGTTATTGTGTACACATCCTGTTTTACACCTCCTTCACTACCTACATATTTCCCGTCTCCATCCGACCAACTAGCCCTTTTTCAACCGGACTGATATAAAACTCAAATGAAGTTTATCGTCCCACGTCCTTCCTCTGCTAATACCACATGTGGGAGGAACTCATTAGCATATGTTGTCATTTCCTTGCTGCCAAGATGATGAATCCTGACGCTGGCTAAAACGCTCACTAATATAACCGAATTGAAACTTAAAACAAAGAGGAACCTATGGTCTATTTATAGGACAAAGACCTTTCCTGTATGTTCCCCACCTCAATCCCCCAAAATGTTAAAGGTCCACTATATAACATTTAGCAGGCTATATTGGCAGAAATATTGAATATACTTCCTGTGAGTATGATTGTACAAGTGTTTAATTGCTTTAAAAATAAAGTTTGGTTGGTTTTTGTTGCTCATCGGTGTCCAGATCATTTGAGTTTGACACCCCTGGATTCAACGGAAGAACACACTAACTACACAAAGAAAAAAAGTCTGATATGCTAAGGCCACCGTAGTTCTCTGGCACAGTAAGGAACATGGAGGAGTCCTATGCTTGTGTGCAGCCTGCATACTCACTGTCAGATGTCACTAATTCTTCTGTAGAAAGTCATCAGTGCGTTTTTTCATGTCAGCTGAGATTGGCAGGTGACATTTTTACACAAAGTGGCTTCTGACAGTCTAGGTGTTTTTTTTGGATGTACGTATGAGGAAAATGTGTAGATAGGCTTTTGGTTCATTCAGAATTGACTGATTGCACTTTAATTAGTGACTGTTTACCCTTCAGGTTAATGAGTCGTTTTTGATGCCAAAGGGAAAACAAAAGCAATTGCCATTTGGCCAAAGGCTTGACTGTCAGGAACCACTTGCTTCCACTGGAGCTGCGATTTCACACTGAAAGACTTTGTTTGTTTGCAGAATGATGAACAAGCTAGAAGCACAGTACAACTTACTGAAACATTTAGTAAAAGTAAAATTTGCCCAAACAAACCTGGGGGCTGAGAGGTGGAAGCATTTAGGAATGAAATAAAGAAAACAAAGAAAAGGTGTAGCCATGGAGTGTGACTCACAAAGCTTTAAAAAGACCTAACCCCCACCCCGAACACAATATTGGTGCAAGTGTGTGCATCCCTGCAATAGATGCTAAACACACTGTATCACTGTACAACCATTTTTCCCCCTATTTAATAGATAATCTAATAATCACTGGGAATCATCACCAAATATGCAGCATTGTAGTTTTTTTTTTAATCCATTACTAGCTTATTGTTTTGGTAATTCACAACTATCAGCAGCAGTCAGCTGTTTTCAGTGAGGCAGTGCTGTTGATTCCATTGTGTGTTTTCTGTCCCTGGCTGGTACATTAAACAGCTGAAGAGACAATGAAAATTAAAAATGAAAAGACATGAACAAAGTTCTACCACAGAAATAAGCTTCATCTGGAGATACTGGTTACTATACCCGCTGTAAAGAGACTTCATTTATTTTCAGCCTCTTTGAGGAGTCAAATTTAACACATTTCAACCTCATCTTCAGTGGTGGGGGCCAAACCCACGCACACACGGGGAGAGCAGGCATGAACTCATGCAGAAAGACCCTTGTGCCCATGATATGGCATATCAGAGTTAATACTAGCAATGAATATATTGGGACAATGCTAAAGCTGATTGGCAACAAAGTCCTTTTTTATTGATATATGTCTCTGATTTCAGCCTTGTGTCGGAGAGAAGTGGAGAGGGAGGTGAACAAGAAGTAATCAGAGAGTAAGCTGAGACGCAGGCAACATGTCAGAGTGAAAGAGAGAAGCAAGGGGAGAAGATAAGGATATTAGTGAATTAGGAGGAGAGATGAGAGGAGGATGAGGGAAGAGAGGAAATAAGAGGAGAGGAAGAGGAAGAGACCAGCGCATTCCAAAAATGTACAGTGAATGAGTTCTGCCTCATGAAACTGGCAGTTCCGGCTGTGAAATGCTTTGCACTAGGATTTCTTTCTGTCTCTCACACTCTCTCTCTCTGTCTCTCTCACTCTCTATGGGTGTGTGTGTGTGTGTATTGTTGTGAGTGTGAGTTCCTATTCAGTGTTTGTGTCTTCGCATGAATATTCATCTGTCGTCTGTGTGTATGCTGTGTGTATGCCCCAGTGTCTGAATGGAATGATGTGTGCTCAGTCAGTCTTTCCTGCTTGTGTGTGTTTGTAAAGAGCATCATTGCCTCCCCAGAACAGACCTGACGCCATGTTGACATTTAGACAAAAACAAAAGCTCGGTCTTCTGAAAGAGCAACTGTGAGAGTAAAGCTCGCACAGAAGTGACAGGGTCAGGCATGACTGCTCCTACTGCTGCCGCTGCTGAGTACAAAAGAAAAAGACAAAAAAGCTGTGATGTACACTCTCTGAAATCACATAGAAACATATTACTGGGCTAAAATACAAAGTTGGGGATTGGGAATTTTGATTCACCAACTTATCTCAATGATGAATTGAAACGTGATTGTGCCTCTCCCGATCAGTCGTTGGTTATTGCTTATTCCAGAGAGTGACAGCAGCTCGGCTTTACCGTTAAAACGACATAAATGCTTAATTTACTTTGTAAATGGCATCTGTGACAGCTCATTTTCAAAACCCTCCACCTGGAAAAGTGGGTGTTTCAGATGCAGTTTCACCTTGGAATTCAGCAATAAAGGCTTCCTGTTCCACATTGGTTTTGGTGTGACTTCTTCCCTCACAATTTTCCACAATTTTAGGACTATTCCAATATCCATGCATTGCTATAATTGATGTATATTTCCTGATCTATTATTGGCTTATATAACTCAGAACCACCTTTTACTGGAGTAGCAAAGTGATTGGGCATTCAGCCAAAAACATAATATGCAGACAATATGGAAAAGTTATTATTAATAAGGATTAATAAAAATGTACAAATGCTAATACACACACAAACACAGGCACAGTGTCTAAAGGTCGGTGACATCTGTCCTAATGTTTGGCATTTTGCTTTAAAAGTGACTGAACTTTCACTCTATGTCACACACTTTCAATTCAGGGGCTGTGTAGATGAGAAAAGATCAGTAAAGTGTCCCTTCGCCTGGGTGTCAGCCAATTTGGCACAAGCCACAAGTTGTTATAAAAAGCCTTTTTATACTTGTTTGAAGAAGTGATGCTGCGTAGCTTGATATGTCCCTCTCTTCTAGAAATGTACATTAACGCTGCAGCGAAGCAGATCAAGACTATTTATCTGCACACCCATGCTTTGCAGGGTACAGACAAGCCCACATGTGTCACCCTCCTTATTCCACAGTCAATTAAATTCATACACATCAATTCCTAACAGCTTATGTAAAGAAGATTATATATTATTATTTTCTCTATCTAATCCTTCATAAGAAAACCATGCAATTTTGGAACGGGGAAAATAGAACGGGCCAAGGATCGACCCCTGTGGAACACCAACAACACAGTCTAAGCATGAAGACCTAATGCCAACACACACTGTTTCCTGTGTAAATATCCTCTGCCCGACTACAATATTTACATTTAGGCAGATGCATATTTCCAAAGCGACTCACAAGTGCTCAAAATGTTATGATTGTAAGAATAATAATACTAATAATAATAACACATTTAATTTAAAAGCGCCTTTCAGGTCACTCAAGGACACTCAAGGACTACAAACAGAATGAATTAAATAAAATCACACAATTAGCTAAACCAAAAAACACATAAAATCAACACAATAAAATAGGGCAGGGAGGTTAGAGGGAGTAGGCGGTCTGGAACAGGTGAGTTTTGAGTCTTGATTTGAAAAAGGGGAGAGAGTCACAGTTACGGAGGTCAGGTGGTAGGGTGTTCCAGAGCTGGGGAACAGAGTGGCTGAAGGCTCGGCCCCCCATAGTGCTGAGGCGGGCAGGGGGCACAGAGAGGTGGATGGAGGAGGAGGATCTGAGGGAACGAGTAGGGGTGATGATGTGCAGGAGGTCAGACAGGTAGGGAGGGGCAAGGTTGTGGATGGCCATGTATGTGTACAGGAGGAGTTTGTAATTGATGTGGTGTTTTACAGGGAGCCAGTGGAGGTGCTGGAGGACGGGGGTGATGTGGGGGTCTTTGTGATGATACGGGCGGCTGAGTTTTGAACCAGTTGGATTTTATGGAGAGACTTTGTAGGGAGGCCAAAGAGGAGAGAATTGCAGAAGTCAAGACGGGAGGTGACGAGGCTGTGAGCAAGGACGGTGGTGGAGTGGGGGGTGAGGGAGGGACGGAGTCTGTTGATGTTGTGGAGATGAAAATAAGCAGTGCGGGTAGTGATGTTGATGTGTGAGTGAAAGGAGAGTGTGCTGTCGAGGATGACACCCAGACTCTTTACCTGAGGGGAGGGGGAAACTGAGGAGCTGTCAATGGTGAGAGAGAAGCTGTTAGCTTTAGAAAGGGTGGATTTAGTGCCGAGGAGGAGGATTTCAGTTTTATTGCAGTTTAATTTAAGAAAGTTTGAGGTGAACCAGGTTTTTAATTCCGAGAGACAAGAGGTGAGGGCCCCTCCCTCACCTCTTGTCTCTCGGAATTAAAAACCTGGTAGGGTGGAATTTGGTTTGCAAGAAAGGTAACGCTTTCATGTCATCTGTGAAGCAGTGGAACTGGATATTGAATTTACGCAGGATGTGGCCGAGGGGGAGGAGATAGATGATGAAGAGAAGGGGCCCCAGGACAGATCCCTAGGGCACACCTGAAGTGACTGGGGAGGGTTTCAAAGTGAAAGATTTGAGCTGTACAAACTGAGTGCGGCCTGTTAGGTAAGAGTGAAAACAGCTGAGGGGAGTGTGGGAGAGGCCAATGGAGGACAGTCTACTGAGGAGGATGGAGTGTGAGATGGTGTCGAAGACAGCACTCAGATCAAGGAGGATGAGGATGGAGACAGAACCAGAGTCAGCTGCAATGAGGAGGATGTTGGTAATTTTGTTTAAGGCTGTCTCTGTGATGTGACAGGGGGAGGAAACCAGACTGGAAAGGCTCATAGAGTGAGTGGAGGGATAGATGAGAGTGAAGTTGGGTGGCGACAGTTTTTTCTAGGATTTTGGAAATGAAAGGTAAGTTAGAAATGGGGCGGAGGTTATCGTAATTGTTGGGGTCTGAACCGGGTTTCTTTAATATGGGGGTGACAGCGGCAGTTTTGAAAAGTGAAGGGACTACTCCAGATGAAAGTGAGGAGTGGATAATAGCGGCTATGAGGGGGAGCAGTGTAAATAGAAAAACAGTCATTAAGAACTATAATGCAATCAGAGGTATTCATTAGAGTTACAGCAACAATGAGAGACTGTCAGGAAAGTAAATAAAAAATAAAATCTCATAATATTTCTCTTAGCGCCTGTTTGTGTTATAATCTGAGGTCGCTTCAGTTCGTCAGGTTTGGGTTCAGGGAGCATGAGACATCGTTTTCACACTTTTTTGATTGAGGTGCACCACAGAGTCCAGATCTTAACAGCACAGAGAATCTCTGGAATATGGTGGAGGAGACTTAACAACATCTGTCCAACTCCATCTGCAAGATCTTGCAGTAATGAAAAATGGATGCAATGGTGGATTGAAATAAATCCATAAGCCTATTGAAGTGACAAGTGCTTGTTGTAGTCCAGGCAGTACAGATAGTATTAATGTAGAAAATGTGATAAATGTATCAAATATACTATGCTATGCTACTATATAAAGCTGAAACAATTTGATTAATCGATTATTAATCGATTACAAAATTAATCAACTATTTTGATAATCGATGAATCGGTTTGAAGCTTTTTTCATGATGAAAGCAAGATTTCTCGATGAATTGTGAAAATAATCGACAGATTAATCGATTATGAAAATAACCATTAGTTGCAGCTCTACTACTATAGTATTATATATTATACTAAGACAGTAATTGTGAACATGAGAGGGAATGAATGGGTTCTCCGGCTTCCTCCCACAGTGCAAAAACATGCAATAAAGTGGTAAAAAAAAATGGATGGATGGATATTGCTGATTGTAATTAAGTCCACCTTTATGGGATTTTTGAGAGGAATATAAGAAAAGAAAATCTGTACACGATAAATAAATATGATACTGTTTTCTGTATTTGTTTGTATGTGCGTGCCCGGTGGTTGGAGAAGCTGCAGTACCTGCTGGGACTACACGATGATTACATGTCATCTCTGAGCAGTGATGACAGGACGCCTGTCTACTGCTCAGATTGGCATCGATAAGGTGTCAGTGTCGATGCTCTTCCCCCCTCAGCAAAACAGAGAGGCCTGTTGTCCTCCTAGTGCAGGGGGTTGGACACTCTTTAAATGTAAACTGCCAATATTACAACTTTGGTGACATTGAGACAAAAAGATTAATTAGGCAAACTGAACACACACCTATTAACCTCATCCACTTAGATTATCAAAATAATAATAATGATGTTATCGACAAAACTCGTCAGGTAGTGCAAAGGTGGGTTTCCGTTGCATTTAGCCTATTTGTGTTTGGCTTTGATCTGAGGTACTGAATGGAGGGGACGCGGCTGTTCTCAGATCAATAACAAATAACCATTAATCCACACATGACCCCTGACAGGACAATCAATACAGAGAAGATGGTAATGGAAACTGGGGAGAATGGAGGACGGCAGCAACCATCTGAAATTACACACTGAGGACAATCAAACATGGAGGCTGACTTTGACTTTTCTTTGTTTCCTGAACCTACCGACAAATATACGATGTTAACATCGTGTGACAAGGTTTTGACATTACACTCGTGCGACTCGTTCACTTCAATGACGCATATCACAGTTTCTTTCCTTTATTTAGCCCTTTATCAGTTTTATTTGAACATGTTTACCTACGACATTGTTCTACTGAAGTCACGTTAAGCACAAATACTGAAAGTCAATAAACTAACTGCTTATCTTCAAAAAGTTATTTGCACATTCACTCTGGGTCATATTAATGTAGCTCTTATTTTATGTATGCATGTTAAAATAGTGTATTAACAATTTAAAATGAAGTAAAACAAAAACACACTGTAAGTGTACTTGGACACCAGATTTTGCATGTTAAATTTGAAATAAGAACAGTATAAAACATATTTAAAATAACGCTTGGTTGAGTCTTTGTCTCAATGTCCAAAACAGGCCAAAAAAATGAAAAGTATTTGCAGGTGTTTTTCCAACTTGTGACAAAGATGCTGATCCGCCGGCTTCTTGCAACAGGATGAGTGAAATTACCGTAATAACCACACATTGACTTTGACGCACAACTTCTCAGATTGCGGAAACCGCTGGAATTTGTCCGATAGCACGTAACTACGGTGATGCAAAGTCCGCTTGTGCAAATGCATTGTCTGCGATACGTTCTGTGTTAAAGCCTTCTTGTGAAAATGACACGACACCCCTTTGTTTTTCATGCGGAACATAATAATTAACAAAAGGTATCACAGCGAGGAGGGTATCAATGGGAAGGACAGAGTAAGGGATAGAAGTGGGTGGATGAAATTAGATAAGTGGGCTAAGATGCGACTATTTAGGTGACGTCCTCATGTTTTCACAGTGACCATTCACAGTGGCAGTACACACACACATCGCTGGGTAAACTGAAGGTGTCAACTCAACATCAGCTCTTACTGTATGTAATAATCATGTGAAGTGATGTCAACTGAGTCACAAACACCGCCTATACAATGTGTGCAGGATGTATTTCAAACTGTGCATCAGTGACACCAGATAGAGACAGAGAAGTGCATGCACTGGGTTAGTAATCATTCAGCCGCACTCAGCTGACCACAAGGCTTTTTCCGACAGAGAATAACAAACGGAGAAGATCTTGGACAGTATCAGCTGGCAGATTCCAAGTCCTCGTGTTTTTTTCTGTTTTTGAGAATTGACTTATTTTTTAATTGAATTCATTATTCCTAAAGTCAGAACGGAAAACCGTGACGAGGCATCATTTTTGATACGGCCCACGTTTGTGCAACAGCCTCCATGGACAGGGGAGCTCACTTTTTTAAATCAGGCTTTTATTGAATTTTGTTGTTATTTTTTTATGTCCATCTCATTTATATTCTGCTTATTTACATTATCATCTCCTGGACTGTTTCCATTTTAGTGCGCGCACACACACACACACTCACACTCACACACACACACACACGCACATGCACACACACTGTAGGGCAAGACTCTATATTGATAAGTACCCAAGAGTGCTGTTTGGTCAGTTACAGGGCAGAATATACTGTGATTGGTCCATGAGAAGCTTTGACTGTAATTTGATTCACAAAATTTCTCTCAGGGTTTTTTTTTCCTAATGGTTGTCAGCCTGTGTGCACAGCAGTGTTTGTGTGAGCATGTGTGTACGTGTGTGTTAGCGAGGGTGGTAGGATCGATTTACTCTCCTTCCTCCAGGGGGTTGCAGAGATGGTACGAGTGCTCTTCTCTTTGCCTCATTTTCTCTTTGCATGAAAACTCTATCGTTCTGCTTTTATTTCCTCCTACCACAAGTCTTACCCATCATTTCACAGCATTGTTGCAAATAACTATGTTATTCGCTGATTCGCTATCACTGATAAACGTGTAAAAACACACAATAAAACCACTCATACTTATTGTTACTTTTTCCCCCTTTTTCCCCATTGCACACTGTAAGACAAAACTGCCCTCGGCTACTGACAATATTAACATAATAAAATGGAGGAAAGTGCAGTATGTATTTGTGGACATGGTAATTCCAGCTGTGGACATGGAGAGTCTTGGAGTTGACATGATACATATACATCACTGCAGCAGGCGTTGGACACTTGTAAAGGAGCTCCTGCTGCTGCCTTTTTCTTTTTAATTTATCTCAGTTTTCTACACCGTGATTATAATCACGACCCATTCTCAATTTGGTTTTTTTTCTAAAAGGAGAAACTGACAAAAACAGCCTGAGGCCACATTCCACTTAATGATATTTGATTGTGAGTTACAAAATTAAAAAAGGCTGTGACTGTGATTGTGTGGGCAGCTTACTGACACAAAGTCTTAGTGATAAATTAAAATACATGTGGGAAAAAAAAAAAAAAACCCATGTTAATGTTTTTTTGGGAAACATCCACGTCGTCTTTTGACTTATTAAAGGCAAATTGTACACTGGATGTAAGCCTGACACATCTAAATGTCACTCTTTTTCTTTTAAAGCATAATTGCATTTCCTATGAGATAAGGGCAGATCCTTTCAGTGCAATAATTAAATCTTCAAATTATAAAAGGCCACCAATTATTTTGTCTCCTCCTCTAAACGTGTGCTACTGTGGCTCTTTTTTTCTACTTCTCTACCAGTTATTTTTCCTTAAGAAATCATTAAAAAAATAAAAAGTAGACATCATGGTGTGACCCCTGATACAGACCAAGGCTGTTTTAAACCATAATCTCACATAACAAGTGTTAACCAGTGTGGAAAATGTTATTATACATTAGTTTAAATTGCTCTAACACGCCAAATCAAAGTATCCTAAGAGATGTGATCCACCAGTAACAAATATTCCTCCTGACAACAGCTGAGATCAGCACCATGGACAGAGGAAACGGCCAGGTGTAATAACCACAAATGACCAGCAGGGGGGGACTGATTGCTCCTGCTGATGTAAGAGCTGTGCTACTGATTCACTGGAGTCTGGAATAATGGAACATACTATGCAGAGTAATGTGGTGCAGTTCTGTCAGAGTGAGGGAGAGTGGGTGGGTGGTGGGGGGTTTTCATGTTAGTATTTTACAATCACAATAGAAGTGATTCAGAGAAATGAGAGGAGAGAGAGAGAGAGAGAGCAGCGGTAGAATACAAACCACTGAGCTGCTAGTTTCAGCTGGATTTTTCTAGTTACACACACACACACACACACACACACACACACACACACACACACACACACAGTTGTGCCTCTGTGTGACTTCAGGGAACATTATATTGACTTACATCAATTTCCTCTAACATTGACTACAACCAACCTGAGCAGAATTTAAATTCAAAACTTAATGTCTTCATCTTACAATGTAACACAACCTGCCTTATGCCGACTTGCTTTTGAAACCACATGGACAAACAATCTCCATTATGCCAGAATGTGACAGATGTTGGTCCAGACAACACAAGTAAACCCTTGTCCTAAAACCAAATTCAACTGTGCAATTGCTGTAAGATATTAACATAAAAAACGCTTTCTTTTACGCTTTCTCTGCCCCCGTCCATATCTTGGTACAGTCCAGTCCTAACCATTTTTGCTGGTTCCCATCTCGTCCTCCTTGAGCCATCCATCTCTTTCTCTCTCTTTTCCCTCTCAATGTGTTTTTTGCTCGTTCCCTCGTGGCATTTGTCTGGACCGTTATTTGTCACCATGAATGCAATAACTGTGCAGCCATGTGTGCCTGTGCATGTTAGGATGTATAATTTGCATGTGTGCTCTCTCTCTCTGTTTTTTTTTTTGTGAGCGAGCTATTATTGTTCATCTTTGTACAAACAAGATGGAGGGTGTGTGTTTGTGTGCGTGTGGGTGTGCATGCATGTTTAAGTGCTCATTGGTTGCTCCGAGCCATGAGAGACTGCATGTATACATAGAGACACACACACACACACACACACAGTCACCATTAGTCATTATGTCCCCTGCTGAGCTGAGCAGATGAACAACATGCTAGTGACAGAGCTAATTCCACAGCCCACGCCTGAATTTACACGGGCACAGGGTTCATCTGAGCATGTGTGAGTGTGTTTTCCTCAGTGAAATATGTTGCTGTGAGATCCAAACAGGGCTCTAATATCTGCTTATAAGTCACTCTCTACTCTACCATCCTCTCACGTTTTGTGCTGATATGTTATTAAAGAAGACCTTTAATTACCTTTTTTTGATGACTACACACAACTCATTCTTGATGAGCACCGCACCGTCATTAATTGCAAACCAAAAGCCATATTGTTTGATTAAGAGAGACATATATATATATATATATATATATGTATATATATACATATATATATACATATATCAGTGAATCTGAAGTTGTTACAGCTCCAATCGCCACGTTCTCTAAAAAAAAGTTCCCAAACTGTCAAGTGTTGACATGCTTTAACCTTCAGAACACAGAGCATTTGACCTATAAACACAGTTGTGTATTATTCCCACGGCGATTTACCATGCGTGCACCTATGGCACAGATCCGTGCCGTGGGTTAATAATTAGCCCCAAACCTGTTTAATATTTTGCTTCATTAATGAGTATTTTCTTGGTGCTCTGTTGACTTGTGTTTCCAGAGGGATGGAAACACTTGAGTTGCTATAATCATGCATGTTGATGTTTGTTTATCTTTTGAAAACCCATTCATTATCACACATACATGGTAAGTGCAACAGCTTCAGAAATGATGAATTGTCAGTGCAGAAGTGAATGTGCCCAGAAAAGTGACTAAATTGAGTGTTTTGGTTGCATCTTGTTTTAGACGATGTCGGCCAGTTTCTCACTTAGCATTTATTAACGCCTTCACTGATCTTTCGCTGACAAATGTTGTGTAAGGATACATAGCCACACGTCCACAAATTTTGATAGAGCGAGAGAGAAAAGCGGCAGAGGGAGGAAAAGAGGAGAGGGATGACAACAAGTCTGAGTGAGCAGAGGAGCACGGCCGCAAGAAAGGAGTGAGAGATGAAGGCAGGAGATAATGGAGCAGAAACACATCAGGCTTTAGTATCTGAGGCAGGACAACCAGCAGAGGAACAAATAAACACCCCTACAAACACTGAGAGAATGGTACAGCCCACTTGGGAATCATCTATTCAGTGAGTGGCACAGTCAAACTAGACGAAAACACAGTAAACGGATCGAGCCGGGTGCATGGCTCTGTTTTAAAAGAACAGATTATTGTTCATTTTGTCATTTTGGCTGACCACAAGGGTTTAAGGTGAACAGTGCCGAGTGGAATATTTGAATTGTACATGATCCAGTAGTTAAACCATATAACACCACACACCACAGATTTGATAGCCTGTTTATGTATGTTTCAGTTTTGAGCATGTGTGCATGGGTGCATGCATGTACTGTCCGTGACATCTTGGTAGCTGTCAGCAAAGGGCAGCCACATATGCAGGACCATGATTTGACAGCTGATTGGCAGATGGACCCCAACATTTGTCATGGCAACCACAAGGGACATTGTCAGGCTGTCAGCTCGTACTCTCACACTGGCAAGCACGGGTCCCATTTGGGCTGCACGGTTCTCTTCAAAACCGTTAGTGAGCTTCTACAAGCTTTCCTTCTGTTGATTCAGAAAGTCGTAACAACACTCCAACTCTGTTGCTGACTATGGTTGTGTGTGTGTGTTGTCGTATTATAAATGTGTCCATACCGTCACAAAAACAAACACGTTCATACCGTTTGTCTTGGATAGGAAAAATGTGTATATGAAAATGTTTGTGGGTGCAGAGAAACCTTAAGTACTTAAGTCCATGTTTCCACACAATACACTTCGAGTCGAAATCTTCTTTCAGAGGCTCTGTAGCTAATCACAGTTATTGGTAATCAAACAACAGCTTCTCCATTAAGAGTTCAAAGTAGAAAACTTGAGCAATACAATCCCAGCGCGGGATGTTATGAGTTTCCAACTGTCTGCCAGCATTTCCTTTCCTCAAACCATTACAGAAACATTACTCGAGATCCATTTCAGAGACACATTTCTCACAGCAAACCTGCCGTCTGGTTCTCCTACAACCTCTAGGGATACAAGGTCCATGTCACTTTAAAATACCTCCACTGCAGCAAACCATAGTGACCCAAAAGATCAAGCCTCTACTTGACACAGTGCTCAAAGAGAAGCAGCTAATGCAGTTCTTCATTTTATCATTGTCCTCGGGCACCGTCTCGCTAAAAGAGTGCTTGTGTTGTTCTCTATCACTGGCAATTGGCAAAGCTGTTCCAGAGATTCAGAAACTTAACTCTAATTTGGTTCTTCTTTACTGCTATTTCATTTCACCACCTGCACGGTGATTCTCAAACAGCAAACAGATGAGCTCGAAAGAAGATCCAGACTTATAGGCCGCAGATTCTTCCCCCACAGTACAGTCCACCATTTTGTTGTTGCTGTATCAGTGGTAATGTTGTGCAGGTGTGATGTTGCCTTGCCTTCTCTGCCACTGTGGCTCGGGTTGTACGGACCTTTTGTTGCAGGGCTGATGTTTGCTGATGCAGACCATTACCAGTGTTTCATCCATCCATCCATTAACTCCCCTACATAGAAAAGGTATCAGCCTAAGATAAGGCTAACATACAGAGACAAACTCACGCTCACATTCACACGTACAGTCAATTTAGGGAGTCCATTCGATATAAAGCCTCTAAACTGTGGAAGAGACATTTTATTTGTTAATAAAAATGGACAAAGGTCTTATGCTCTCAGTCAGTCAGGAAGTAAGAGAAGTGAACATTGAATAGCCTCCAGGTGGCCGTTTGAATGAAAGTCTACGGGAAAATGAGTTGACGTATAACGTCAGCAGACGTTCATGTTTACCTCAATTTTTCAAAAATCTCCATCACAGCCCTACAACAATCAAGTAAAAAGTGACTCCAAGCAGCTTCGGCTTCTCATTCTTTCAGTCTGTTATGTTGGGGGATTCCCATTTTCTCTCTATTGTCCAAATGCCCTTGGGGCCTTTACCTCAGAATCACACATTCCAGTTTTGTGGGAGTCTCTTTTTTCTGTGAGGGGTGCTGTTCATCCGTGTGCAGCTGGGGAACAGCTCTCATCACTGACCCATTTAAACACAGTGTGGTTGCGAGAGAGTGGTGAAAGTAGGACAGAAAAAAATAAAAAGTTTGAGGCGCTGCGTGGGAAAAACGCACAGGCAAACACATGTGTAACACACCTTTGTGTCTTACCTCCCTCGAGATCTGCTGTGTTCTGCCCTTTAGGTTTGTTTCTCTCTGTCTTCATCTCTGCACATTATGGCCTTATATCAAACCCTGACCTTCAGAGACCATTAGAGCGTTTGCTCTTAAAAATATGTACGGAAATGTAGGGTTTTTTTTTTGTTTTTTTAAAGACGTGATGGCTGTAACTGAACTACAGCACATCAGTGACAAACCTGATATACACTGAAGGGATTCAAAGTTGCAGCAATAATAGTTGATTTAAATATGCCAAAACAAAAGGACAAAATACTAACTAGCATCTTAGTAATCTTGAATGAATAATATATGTGTATATATATATATATATATATACATACACATATATATGTGTATGTGTATATATATGTATATATTTTTATATATATATATATATACACACACATATATATATGCACATATAGTATATACATATACTGTATATGTACATATATGTATACATATATAAGACTACAAATACCTGGTCACACATTCTAAATTATTTTAAGATACAGACACTATTCTGTTCTTTCACTTTCTCTCACACTCTGATCAAGGACTCCTGTGTTCATTGGGGGACAAAACCATAGATAAAAGTGAGCTCATGTCCTCTCTATTGGTCTGTGCGACTTGTGACTGTGTGATTTATGTTTACACAAACTGCGAGAGACAATCGGTCTGTAGTGACAGCGAGAGACGGCTGTGTAAGAGGCAGGTGACAGAAGCACAGAAGGATGGTGGCAAATACAAGAGGAAGGACAGAGGACGTTTAAAGCAAGATGAGACAAGAGGATGAAGGAGGAGAGGAAGTACAGACGGATTGTGCGTTGGAGACAGACCAAAGAAGGAAGGATGGAGAAGAGGAAATGGAAACATGAAATGTTTTTTAACCCCTTCATCACTCGTGCGTGAAAATTGACAAAGACAAAACAAGTACCTTTCCACTAATGTACATCATAGCTGAAGTTGATCAAAACCCGCATCCATGGCAGAGTCATTTGACCGGAGAGTGAATTCCAATTAAACACATTCCCACTGGTGAAAACCTGCTTAAACCCAGGTTTAAATGAGGTTTTTGACCAGTGATAATTGGGTAGAGGGAGAGACTGGACAAGACTGATGACAGGGTTGGAGGTGGAGTGATTGAAAGGAGGAGGAGTTCACTGAGAGAGAACCAATGCAAGGTTAGCTGAGGTGGAAAACATCACTTAACTCCATCATAAATAAAGACTGGAGAGAGTGTGTGTGTGTGTGTTTGAAAGAGAGAGGAGATTCATGGGGGTGCATTAATGAAGCAACTGCAGATGACCTGAAATACCTTATACTGCAAGGGTACACTACAACTGAGGATGAGAAATACTTTAACATTAGTAAAGATAAAATAGTTTCTCTTTCAGTCAGTGCGTTTACATGCATGTTAAAAATCCGATATTAGTTGGACTTAGATCAGAATTTGGTTTTCTTAATGTCACAAGTGGTCACACAAACCAATGGTTATGTTTCTCATGTGTTTCTTGTTAGACTGGGGAAAAAGGAAGCTTGCTAGCTTCTAAAAGGACTATTCATACTGCATGAATTTACCCAGAAGTCAGTGGAGTTAGCTGCGATGAAGCATCAAAAGATGAAATGTGATGCAGTGTAGAAAGTTAAAGGATAACGAATTGCAGAATGAACCTATGGTCAATTTAGAGTCACCAAGTTACCTAATCCCACGATTATTAATCGATAACTAAATTAATCGATAACTATTATGATAGTCGATTAATCGGATTGAAGCGTTTTTCATGATTAAAACAAGATTTCCGATGAAGCTCCTTAAATGTGAGTAATTTCCTAATTTCTTTGCTCATTTAATCATAATCCTCAGTTAATCATTTTGGTTTGTGGACAAAACAAGACATTTGAGAACGTCGCCATTTCCAGGTTTGACGAACACCAATCAACATTTTTTCCAGTTTTCTGATATGTTATGGACCAAACGATTAATCGAGAAAATAATCGGCAGATTAATCGATTATGAAAATCATCGTTAGTTGCAGCTCTAACTCAAAGCAGAACAGTTATCAGAAAGTAAAACCAGGTAAAAAAAAAAGCAGCAAGCAAGAAGGAGGAGAAGTGAGGATAGCGAGTTGTTGTATTATTAATTGTAAAAGTACAGAAGTGAACTATGCTTCCATTAGTGGATCTGTCGTTCCTCTTGCTGCTCTCATCCTCTATTTTGGTTCCGACTTCTTTCTGAATGGATAAGCATGACTCACCCAGTCCTTAACCTCCTCCTCTCTCCTTCTCATGTCACCTTGTTTCTGGTCCTAAATCTCACATCTCAGTCTTTCTTTTTTTGCTGTTCTTTTCAGTTTGGTATTTACTGGTAGAAATGGAGCAAAGTGAGAGTGTTGGGTTCTTAGAGACCCTTTATATTTATTTATTTTAATTTTTTTATCTTTATTCTATACGATTCATGGTGTGCGTGCATGTACATGCGTGTGAGCAGGTGTGCATGTGTGTGGAGTTGTATGTAATTAGCATCTAACAGTGAGCAGAGTAATGTGATAGTGTGACCATAATGTATATAATCTGGTTTGCATGTGTGTGTGTGTGAGTGTGTGTGTTTGCATAAGTATAGAGAACAAATGCAGGGTTGTACGTGTGTAGTGCTGGTTCCTATTCTTGTGCGTGTGTACTGTAAATCCAAATCAGACCAGTTGCAGATGTTCCTTTGTGGCATTTGTTGGTCTAGAGTTTACTAAATGTCACACACTTGATGGAACATTATGCAGCTTCTGTGTTCTGTTAAATTCTTCTTCTGGCTGTTGCTTCGCTTCATTACCTTGTGCCTCTGTGGGTGTCTCCCTGCACATCAATTTACAAACTGTTATTCTCAGATTTCTGTCTCCAAGCGAGATAAATGAGTGGTGGAGATAGCGGGGAGAAATTAGAAGTGGGAATAAGGTAAAGGGACAGAAGAGGAGGAGACAATCCTGAAACTGTTACATGAAACAAACAAAACACTTCTCCATTAGCCCTAATGGCACCCACAGTGCTGACACCAACCTTTATGGCAACCAATCAGCTCTGTGGAAACCCTTCACACATGTGCGCACACATAATTAACGTCATACGGAGAAACTCATTAAATTACCGGTGTTAACCATTTGGCCACTGTGGCATTTGCCTGAGGCAGAGTGGTCAGCGAGACTGTGTGAGCCTGAGTGAGAAGCCACACTAATAAAACGGTTGCTATGGCAGCAAACAATTAATCTTCTGTGAATATTAATAACATCACAATAAAATTAACTGGCAGTGAAGTCAATTCTGAGGGTCGCTCTAGATTGTACGGCAGACTTATTCTGATCACGCACATCAAATACCTGCACCTACAGAGATTAAAGGCCACAGTCCTAAATCAGTGCCCTTAAGGTGTAGACACACACACACACACACACACACACACACACACAGGTGGACTGGATGTGTGTAATAATTGTTGAGACAGCAGTGAAGGCATCTGTGAAAGCCTAACTGACAGACTGGACACAGAAATGGCCTCATTCACTCATTCACTGGCAACTGCTTATTGGGTGAGTCGCATATGTGTGTGTGGGTATTTGTGTGTGTCATGGTGTGTCATCAGTCCGACCTTCATGTGGTGGTTGTTTTCACCATCAGCCACTCACGTATGTTGAACCCCGAGCTGAGAATATACTGTAGATAGAGACAGTAATACTGCAAAGAACTGACCGCCAAGAGAAAAGTGCTATAGGAAGACCACGCTGACTAAAACCAGGAAGAAAGCAGGTTAACGGCAAAAGAGAAAAGGAATGAAGGAATTAAGTAGAGAAGCAGAAAGGAGGTAAGTCAGGGTGAACTGTATGAGTTTGCTCCGAGAGACTCTGCCTCCTCCTTACATATTTTATCTCTCTGGCTATTTATATACTCACATATATATATATATATATATATATGAAATCTGGAGAAAAAACGTTGTTGAATTGTTAATAATTAAAGCAAGCCCTTCCCTCCATTTATCTTGTCCATTTTTAAATGTGCAGCACATCAGCACTGCAAGAGAGTGACCAACAAAAAAAGAAGAAATAAGAAGACAGTGGTCGGCTTTAGCATGACACACGAGCCTGGGTCACATTTACATCCACATTTAAACATATTAAACAGCATTTTCTTATCTTAACATCTAAATAACCTAATTTGAATGAATGGGCTTCGGCATTTACACCTGTTATAAGTGTTCTAATAAATACTATTATGGTTAAGCCTGCAATATACTTCATGAAACATAGATATTTACAATATTTACGGGGTTTCTATTCGTCGAAACACCTGCTTCTGTGATCTCATCTCTTCCTTGTCGTCACCCCCACACACTTTGCTCAAATTCCCCTCCTTCTTTCTCTACTGTTCCACTTCCCATCTTTGCGTGTGTGTTCAGCTTGTCTTCCCTCTGGACTGGAGGCTGCGCATGATTCAGTTCAGTTCATGTCTGGATTCTCCCCAGTCTCTAGCTGACTCTCCCTCCATCTGTTCCCACTACACCCTTGCTCCTTAGTAAATGCATCTTCTTCTTTTTTTCTAAATGTCTCATCATCCACCTTATTTTTCTCTTATTTGTCTCCATTTTAAACACTTCTCCTGTCTGGTGTCATTATAGGATTGTGGTCGATAGTACAGTAGGTGACGTCTATCCTCCCTCGCTTCGCTCCTACTTCATCTTCTCATTCTGTTTCATCCACTTCTTCTGGTGAACTGCAGGACTGTACTTCACTTCGTATACATACACACACACACACACACAACATGTTGTATTTTGAGCTGAATGTGTATGCTAGCGTTAGTGGTCAATTTCTCACGGTCTAAATAATGTTCTTTCTTTCTCCTGTTCATGTGTAGTATTCATCACTGTCCTGTGCACAGTAGTAGTAGTAGCTATATTTAACGCCGTGCATTATCTCCAGGTCTTTACTGTACTGTGTCATCAACAATGCATTACAGTACAGTACTATGAACAACTGCAATCCCCAGAGACCCTGAAGGCATCGTGTTTTCTCAAAGGAAACACGTGTTGAGACTCACTCTCAGTTTGCCTTCCTGACTGACTGGTTTATTTGCCTCTTTTGGTTTTCTGTAATCAGTTTCTTCCTTCCATTCTTCTTCATCATTCTCCTCATGCTTTATTACTGCTCCAACTTTTCCTCCCTTCCTTCCTTTCTCCCTTCCTTTTTAATTTCCTTAATGACTCCTTTCTTTCCTCATGCAGTCCTTTAGTACTCTGCATGCACGCACTGCATATCTTTCTATACCTTGACATCCTTGCATTCCTTGGTTCCTTGGTCTAGGAAAAGGTGAACATTTCAGATAAATTCCACGCTAATAATTCATTATTGTACACTTTGTGCATTGACAAATAAATAGGATGTGACGCAACAAAATAATGGACTTTAACTAGTATTTGAAAAACAAATTTAGGTGAATCAAAAGCCAAAAATCTGACAAAGGACAGAAGTTTACCTTTGATTAAAAGCCACACCTGCTTTCATTCCTTACATGCTTCCCCTCCCACTCTGTCTTATTTGTTTTGCCTTTAATCTTTTGTCCTAATTCTCTTTTGAACCAATTATCAATGTAGAGATTAGGATAGCACTCGTGTGACTGGCACTGGATTATCAGGGGTCATCTGTTTTATTTTAAAAGGAAAACAGAGACTTTGGAAATGTTAATTAACGGCCTACTTTAATGCATTTTATTGCAGTAATCACATTTAGCTTCTCCTATGCCATTCTCACACCAGGTTTGTTGGAGCTGTTGCTTAGTCAGGAAGTACAATAAATAAATGAAGTGTAATTCTGATACTTAATTTTACAGAATCACTCGGCCTGTATCAGTTTAGACTTTGCATTATGTTGACAGTGCAGCGCGGTGTGTTCACCTGCCCAACACTAATAAACTGTCTTTATGAAACATGTTCTCCTACAAAGTGAAGCTGTTTTATTAACATTTCTACAGTCAACATTGTGTAGCCTCAGGTGTATTAAACTTCCTTTGATTTTAAAAATGAAGTCAAGTTCTTAAAGTAACTTTCTTTGACTTCATTTGATTCCCAATTAAGATAAGAGTTGCTTACACTGTTAATATGGACTTAAAACCAGTTGTAACAAATTGATAACATTTTAAAAGTGAATAACTATGTAATTCGTGTGACTAACTGCGATGAAGTAAATCATTTATTTGTTATTCATATTTTAAGAACCGCTGCTGCCTTGCCATGATGGAGGTCATCTCCTAGACCATTTACAAACATGATATTAATTGCACAGAATTACATTATCAACATGTGGCCATGGCTGAAAAATATACCAGAATTTACCTTTGAATTTCTAAAAATGCCTTTATAGATACCACCCATCGCTTAGAAGCTACAGCTGTTGCAAGGCCATTGTGCATTTACCAAAATCAAGTGGAAAAAAACAAACCTGCATGTTGTTACCGAGTATTTCTTCAATATATTAGCACTAATTAGCAATAGCAGAATACTAATCTCTTCTTTGGAAATTGTCCCGTGACAGGCTCTTTGGAATTAATGGTTCAAAGTGACGGCAAAGAGGCAATGATATTGCATTACTTACGCTAAAATTAAATGAGACAGCATACTGTATTTTTTTGTTGTGAAGTTTAAGTCAAACCAAGAAAAGAATGAATTTTGATTAAAATATTAATAACGTTGGAAATGATTGGTATGAGACCCAGCTCAGTTCACTTCCAAGGTGCATGCATCACTTCATCTATACTGCACTGTCCCCACAGACCTGCAGAACATGGGAAGTTGAGGATTGAAGAGAGTAAGAGAGGAGGCCAGAGAAAGTATTGAGAACTTAATAAATAGAAAAATAATAAATAAAAATGTAAATGGATGGAGAGAGATGGAGATATTTAGGAAGACAGAGAGGTAGTTAGATGGAAATCAATAGCGCAAAACCAAAAGGGCTTCGAGCACAGAAATAGAGAGGAGTGTATAAAAGAAGGAAAAACAAATTCAGACAGTCTAAAGTCTGAAATAACATATCGGCTTTGAAACGCCGACGATGATAAATGAGTTAGAATGGACAAAAGAGAGGATTTCTCAGAGGGAAGACAAAGATGACAGGTCCTGGCCTAACTGCATCCACGCAATAAAGAAGTTCAACAGTGGAATGAACAGTATTTTTTCTGTTTGGGTTGAAGGGTATCGATTGTCTGGAAGGAGATGACTCAGAATGTGTCTGTTCTTAACTACAACAAGCAGTTATTGTACAGTATGTCTTAAACACATGCATATGTGTACACTGCTTTGCATGTATTGTATATGTAACAGTGCTCTTACCTCGACCAGATGTGGCGTGGGGTTGAAGCCACACAGGTTACACACTTGGCTTTGACACTGCGTACAGGTGTTGTAGTTGGGTGGGTCAGGGCTGTTGATGTTCAGCTCCGTTTTGCAAAGCGGGCAGTTCACTTTAGGCTTCACAGGTTCTGGAGCGGGTACAGGGGCTGCCACAGGCTCCTGCCTCTGTGTCACTTTCTGCAGATGAGCAGGTGTTTGCTGCTGTTGTTGTCCGTGTGGTTGAGGATGTCCTTGCTGCCCTTTTTGATGATGGACAGGTAATTGCTGTTGCGTCATACCTTGTTGATGGGGAATGTTCTGATGTTGCTGCTTCTGAGTTGGAGCATGAAGCCCGCCCATTTGGGGACCTCCCATTTGTGTGGGAGCATGAGGGCCTCCCATTTGAGTTGGACCATGTGGGCCTCCCATTTGAGCCATGAGGACCTCCCATTTGAGTTGGACCATGAGGGCCTCCCATTTGAGCATGAGGGCCTCCCATTGAGTTGGACCATGAGGGCCTCCCATTTGAGTTGGAGCATGAGAGCCTCCCATTTGTGTGGGAGCATGAGGGCCTCCCATTTGTGTGGGAGCATGAGGGCCTCCCATTTGAGTTGGAGCATGAGGGCCACCCATGCCAAATGGTTTGGGTGCAGCAGTTCCTTGTTGTGGCTGCTGCCTGATGTCAGTAGTTGCATTGCTGAACACCACCTTCCCTCGTGCAGGGCTTGGCTGGGTGGAGGCGGTGGGCAGAGGGTCAACACTGATTAGTGTACTAGCCTGATTGAGCAGCGATGCTCCGAAGCCAAAGAGTTTGGTCAGGCCATCCTGGGCAGGAGGTGGCCCTTGACTCTGAGGTCTGTGGGCTGGCGAGGAGCCGGCACTTCTGGTATGGTCATGGTGCCGAGCCATTGGCTGGTGCATTGGGGAACCCCGACCCAAATCGGGCTGAGAGGGCGCTTTGGCCAGACCAGGAAGAGGAACAGCCCCAGGGTGGGGAATCCGTGGACCTCCAGGCTGACTGGGGCCTCCTCTGGGACCAGATCCTGTTGCTCCAGGACCCCTGTGGGGTAGTGGGTCAGACCTCATGCCCTGCTGAGAGGGCCCTATCTGTGTCTGGGGGCCGCCAGGGCCTGGGTGTCTCTGTAAGCCTGGGGAGGCCTGAGGCTGAGTCTGCAGTCCCGGCTGGGATGATGGGTAGGTCTGAGACTGAGATTGGGGATACTGCTGGGACTGAGAGTATGGCTGGGCCTGGGAATAGGCCTGTGTCTGGCTGTAGGGCTGAGACGAAGGCTGCCGCTGCTGCTGCTGCTGCTGCTGCTGCTGTTGCTGCTGCTGCTGCTGCTGACGGTGCGTGGACTGACTCTGTACTAGAGGTTTTGGCTGTGCTGCTGCTGCTGCTGCCGACTGCGTTGGCTGAAGTGTGGGCTGCTGCGGCTGGACGATGGGTTTGGCCTGGTGGGAGGGAGAGTGAATCTGCTGTTGGCTCTTAGAGCGAGGCGTGGTCATATCAATGCCAAGAGCTCTTTGCATCTGACAGTTCAGACACAAC
The DNA here is from genome assembly GCF_019176455.1 of Solea senegalensis. Taxonomy (NCBI): domain Eukaryota; kingdom Metazoa; phylum Chordata; class Actinopteri; order Pleuronectiformes; family Soleidae; genus Solea; species Solea senegalensis. The sequence goes on from NC_058031.1 coordinate 16,817,897, forward strand.
CACTCCTGGACCTGCAGACAGAGAACAGACAGGTTTGATGTTATTATATCTGAATAAAATATTTTAAACCCAACACTTAGAAACTGTTCCAGTTTATTACATGGAAATTTCCCTCTATATTTCTCTACATCTTAGCAATATTTGCAAACTCCATTGGAATTCAAATCCGGTTCTACACTTACACACTTCATACCAAATATAATACAGTGCTTTGCAGAGCACCTGATGGAAGTTTGTTGATTAATGTCAGAAAAGTGTAAACAATGACAGATGAGCATAACACAGAGGAAAATCAGAGGCAGACAATGAAAGTAAGCAAAAGATGAAATGAAAAAAACACAATTAATCTCTGTAAAGAGCTAAGTATTAATATTGTCCATCTATCTTGCCCATAGGCCATTGAGTTTCTCTTTCAAAGCTGATTGCTATTGATTACTTTAAGTGTCACTGATGACTCAGACAGTTTAGTCCAGTAACTCTAATCATAAAAACCACAAGAACTTTCTCTTCATTTATCTAACTTCAACGCTGGACATTATGCATGAAAGTAAATGCATTTGGATGGTTAAACATCAAGTATGGTCACATTTTCTTGCTGTGAGAAACAGAAGTACAGAGAAATAGTTGTAATCAACCAGAAATAGAGAGATAGATAGAGAGAGAGAGAAGTAAATCAACCACAAATTGACTGCAGCACTGAGTGATTGCTGAGCTGAAACCACAACCTGAGTGAAAAGCATTACATCTCTCACAGACACTCATACATTACGCAGCGCACAGGTATACACTCAGAAATCAAGTGCAAGCACAATCAAGACACACAAAAAACACATAGGATACATAGTCGAACGAAATGAAGCGACAGCAGCCTTCGCCATCTACAAATAAACATGAAACATCACCCCTCCTCCTATTCCTCTTCTCCTGTCTTCCTCGTTCCTTCTCTTCTCCTTCTTATTCTTCTTCTTCTCCAGATGAGAGCTGATACTCCCTCGTGTGCGGACCTTGGCTTGGCTCTCTAATTTCTCCCGACTGCTTGAAACACACAGCTCCTCTCCAAGCTGTGTCAGCCTGCTCTCATCCTGTCTGTCCTTCCGAAGCTTTGCATGCACCACTGCAACCCAGCTGCCATTAACAGTGCTATTTTAGCTCCCCTGAAGCCAGAGCAAAGATAGTAAATCTCTGCACGTTTCAAGGGTTCCTCCCATCTCCTCCTTACCCACAATGCAATGCACAGCAGTACTGTATCACCCCGTCTGCTATCAACTAATCACCCCCCCCCCCGTTATGAGACAAGTTTACTCCTTGAACTGAGGGGAGAGATGAGGAAAGCAAATATCAGTCACATACCCTAAGTTAGCTTTTCCTCCCACAGAGCTTTTTCTGTCTGGCATTTTCTAGCTTGACAGCATCACTGATCCCATGTTGTTAACTCAGAGGCTAAACCTACCGCTGCGCCCTAACATATTCATTTCCTCCTTAACATATTCCCTTTGTAGCTCTCTCTCTGCTTCTGCTACTTTTTTTCCCCACACCATTTATACACTAATTTCTCTGTTCGTTCTCTAATCAGGTTGAAAATGTAGGTCTTGTTCCCTGAATGGCTGAAGTGGAAAGATATTGAAAGTATAATTTTGCTGTCCAGGCTCCTCCCATGTTGGGCAGCCATAATTACAGCTGATGAGGATGGCAAGAGGGAGATGGGGAGCGGCGTAGGGAGAAAGAAGCCAGCATCAGGAGAGAAGCGTATACAAATGAGGGATAAAGTGAAAGATGGAGGGATGGTAAATAGCGGAGAGAAAATGGAGAGGGAGCAAAGCACGGTGGTGAAGGAGTCAGCAGTTTGTTTTTTTTAAATCCAGGCAGCTCCTCTGCTCTCATCATGTCAAGCTTAATCAACAACACAGCAAACACAGAATAGCCACATCTGTTTCACTGTGGTTAAAACCAATGGATCCTTTCATGTGATGTTGCTCCCACGTGAGGAAGGTATGGTGGGGATGAAGAGTCATGGATTTACCCCTGTACAAACAAAACCTTCTGCATAGTTGTTGTTTTTATGGGTAAAGTGACCTCTAAATGCAGACACATATAACAGGACAGAGTAGATGAACAAATCTACAACAGGTTTGCACATGGAGGTCAGCAGGGACACAATGTCTCTGTCTTCCATCATAAATTACCAGCCTGCTGCCGAAGACAAGACACAGACAAGAAAAAAAAATCAAACATTGTCAGCGTAGTAGCCATCGCTTGACCCTCCAAAAACCGCCTCGCAGCCAAATCAAGAGTGTTGATATTAATGCTCTGACACAGATTGATAAGCCTGTCATAGGACATCTGCAATAGGTGTCTCTGTGTGTGGACACTCAGTCAATTTAATACAAATATAAATAGATGTCTGTTTTGAGAGGAGGAAAATAAGCCATGAGCAAACGTTTGACTCTCCACACTTCAACAGGACGAAGGGTAATGATAAATATTCCTGCCTGTTTTTGTGTTTTCAAACTTCTCAGTTAACACACACTTAAATGGAAATGGACACATAAATGTACTTATATGATGAATGGAATTACTATAATAGTATCCATGAAAAAATAGTAAAGCACTAAATGTGTTTCTTTTGTTTGCATTAGCATTTTTGACAACTTGTGAAACCATGCTAACATCTTTCTGAACAATTAATAAATCAATGAATAAATCAATGAATAACAGTGAAATTTTACGTTTTACGATTTAACTTTTTACAAAATGCCTTCCACACACTCGTTGCATTAGCCTGACTTAAACCAAACATTAAAATACACGTCAATCCAAACGTATTAAGGCATTAAATCAAATTGCTCAAAACTCAACATTCTCAACTGTTCTGTAGCGAGTGGACAATACGGTTTTAAAATCATAACATTATATTCCATATTCATGATATTTCAAAACAATTCAAAATAAAAGTGCTTGTCTTGATGTGGAACGATGTATACTTCCCAGTAAAAACACATTTATGATAAAAAAGACTTGACGTGAATGTAATGTTAATAATGTGGTAATTACAACCGTATGTCATTATTATGATTACAAAAAGCATCGCTAGCAAATACAGTATATTTAGTATTATCATCATCGCTGGCAGCTGTGCCTCAGCCACACTCCTGTTTTCATCATGACATGATATTAAGTGGTGGGCTGCATGCGATTGATTTGGGGCCACATGTGGCCCGCGGGCCGCCAGTTTGACACCTCCGCACACCAGCAAGAACATCATTCAATAAAATGATTCCCCACTAGTGCTTGTGGGGACAGTAATTCAATCGAATGGCGTAGTATGATCCAAAACACATTGACCCAGTAGCAACTGGATTAATATGAAGCACAGCACACTTGGTCTGTCCTAAATCGTACTTACACATAAACAGATTTTTCAAAGTGGGTCCACAGATAAACAAAGTGGAGAGTGACACAAATAAATGAATTACACTGTGTGCCAGCTACAATATCTTTATATCCGTCATAATTTATGATAATTAGTCAACTTCATTGGGCTTCACTTATTGAGTAGCTATAAGCGAGTGGAAGTTCCACAGAGCAGAGTTCACTTCCACGCGGATCAAATATGTCATCAATTTGCCACCATTTTGTCATGATAGAAGCTCTATTCTGCGACTGCCTGCCACACACCGGGTGTGACATTGACACGCGTGCACACACACACACACAGACACACAAAACCACACTCACATTGTGACCAGCTGCTGAAGTATTCACATAACACATCTCCAAACACGGAGCAGGTGTTAATGCTGTTTCATGGAGAAACCTCGAGGTGCGATTCACGACACCAGCAGACATTTCACCTCTTCCTTTCACTCAAAAATAAAACGACAAACTTCAAACTACTTTCCACTCTCGCTCTTAGTTTTCGTTTCAGTTTTGACAATAACTCCATATTCGGAAATGGTTTCTGGCAACATTCGTCTTTGCCATGACGTTGCACAGTCACGTATAACCGAGAAATTGAAATTGTGCAACCAGGCATAACCAGTCGTGTGCCGCTGGCAGCTCCACTGGAGCGTTTGGATGATTAATGCTTTATCCAGGGGCACCTCAGCAGATTCATTTAATGACACCTCAAACGCGAAGACAATCCTAGTGTGGTTTCTCCTTTCAATTGACCATGGCGCAAAGAGGCTCGAGTCTCATAAAATTAGTGCAGCAAATTGATCTCTGTGGTGTTCTTAAAGCTGCAGGCAAGGTTTTTGTACATTTATTATAATATACTGCTTTTACTGTACACTCAAGATTTGTCTCAGTTATGCCCAAGAACAAATACAGGCTTAAATTCCTTTTTTTTTTTACCTTACTTTGTCGACAGTGTTCTGCTATATTATACAAATGACAGAAATCCTCACTCACTCACTCACTCACTCACTCCCTCCCTCGTTCCACATTGAATTCTAATTGGAAAATCATCAATGGCTTTTAACTTAAAACAACATAGGCATGATGTTTTTCCTTCTGCAGTCTGCCAGATTGTCCCTTTCCCTAAACCGTTGACAATAATTATTCTATCCCATCACAACAAAGACAAATTTTTTACAAGTATCAGTTCTCATGCAATTACAACATGCCCTCTTTGTTAAAGTATATCAAATTATCCACACTGCTAATAGCGAGTGATCCAATTGGAATTGTGTGTCAGAAACATAACCCACCTCTCTGCACGGGTAGATACCATGGTTATGTTTGTGAAACACTGATGCAGGACCAAAGTTCCTGAAGTTGTGTGTTTTGTGTTAGAAGTGACGCAAAAGACAATTTAAAATTCGATTTGAACAGCCACGGCATTCAGGCTGAGAGGTGTGTGCCTGGTTTTGCTGTCCAGACTTTCAAACCCAATTTGGTTAAAACCTGGATCGGCAAAAAAAATTAAAAGCCTGAACAAGGCCTATAAGTGAAGCTGATTTCTTTCATAAAACTGTGGGGTGAAACTATATTATATTTTTACTGCACAATTACGCACACTCTCGAGAAACAGTGGTAGGTCTTTCATGTAACATGAAAGTGAGCTGGAATCAACCTGCCATGAGCTGTAATTGGCTCAGAGTGGCTGAAAATGTCACATGTGATGTGATGTCGTGTAAGAGAACGCCTGTCGTCAGCATTAAGAAGCTTTTTGTGGTTTGGTCTGGTCTGGTCTGGTCTGGTCTGAGCGGCTCACATCAGCCGTCATGAAAAGAGGCTGCACGCACATTCACATACACACATGTACACTCCATACACGTATATAAACACACAAATAATGACATGTGGTGCAGTACACGGCCTCTCATAGGGACATGCACACCGCTTTTAATAGAGCTGTCCATCAACGCAGCGTGCAGCACTTGAAGAGGGAGAGAAGGAAGGAGGGAGGGAGGGAGAAATGCAGCTCAAGGGTGGAGGTAACATGAATGTAGTGGGATAGAGATTACCAGAGCAAGACAAGAGAGGACAGGAACTTTTGAGGCTGAGTCGTGTTCAATTCACAGGCATTTTTTTTGTTTCAAAGTGCTTCTGTATCCAGTACATGATGGAAAGATGAAAAAGAGCAGCTTTAAAAAATGAATGTAAAATAAGCAATTATGCAAATGAATGTAATCTATATCAAAGCGCGATGTAATAAGCCACAATAAGTCTTTTAATGTTTTACTCTTGTTTTACTGTGCTGGAACTGTCGCACATCTCGCTTTGTCACACACACCACCACCACCACCGCCTTAAATACTTGAAACATGTATAATATAATAACAATGTAAGAATGTGGTCAAATGTTTGACAATGCAATTTTTGTGAGAGAGGATTGATTCGTAAGATCATAGGTGCTGTAATAAATGGTTGACCAGAGCCTGACATTGTGTTCACACTGGTTCACACTTTTTGGCCTAAACATTCATCGAGGAGACTCTCCGTCCTTCTGATGCTGTTTGCATACAAACATGGTCACGATTGCTAGGAGCAGTTCACAGATCAATCAGTGTCAAATGGAAATGTATGCACGTATTGCACTATGTGCAAAGACTCAAAACAAGAAGACTGTAGTGACAGATCATTATCTGTGCTGTGTATGTGAAGGGCGAAGTATATGGGATGTAACATTAGCTGTGTTCATTGCATGTGCTGCATTTATCATTTACTTTTAGTCACTGAGTGGAGGCTCTTATGCAGAGTGACTGCAGTGAGTGAGTGAGTGAGTGAACGGTTTGTCTGGCGGCTCACACTCATAGCAGCAGACTAATGTACTGATCAATATTCCACACAGAGAGAGGGCGTTCCAGGAAATATTCCCATGATGAAGCGCTGAGACTCTACAGCTAATTATGAACACACACACATGCAGATTCACACAGGAATTCTTCTTAGGGCACTACATTCACTTCCATTAATTTGGAGAGCCGAAACAAAGTGTCTTCATAACCTTAATCACCTAATGCTTAACCTTGACCTTGACCTTAATTGAGCCACACCTGAATCTAATCTTAGCTAAACTCAAGCATTTCTTTTAAAATTAGGAACCAGGTTGTTATTTGAAGTCTCATCTAATAAGGGTTGCACGATATTATCTGCACGATTTTCGATATCAGCAGATAACGACTTGAAAATGGATATATATATACATACATATATCCATTTTCAAGTCATATATATATATATATATATATATATTTGTTGCCCATATATATATATATATCCTGCCTACTACTGTACCTCTATTGTGCTGAATTCGGCCTCAGCATGTTGCAGTTGTTTCAGCCATGTTACAACATTTATGAGCGCCTCCTGTTTTACTGTTGCACAGTGCACGCATGACATCAGCACACAAGTATAGTGCCTCACATGTCACAAGCACAGTTGACCGCAAAGGTTTGTTCGTGATGTATTTTGCACAAAACTGATGCAGAGCCTTTGCCATAGCCTGTGTGGCCTAAAGGAAGCTCAAGGAGTGTCCATGGAAAAAGAGTGAACTCCAGCTTTGTTCAATTGCAGCTCTTAGTAAAGGTCAAGCCTTCCCTTGCTTTTTAAAGTTTGTGATCGGGTCATTCACGCGTTCATCTCCACCAGACTGGGTGTTAGCATCTCTGCACTGGCTCCCACTCTCTTTACTTACCTCAGTGACCTTTCACATGCATATTCACTGTCACAATCACTGAGGTCTGCAACAATAAAACATTAAACTTGCTCCCACGCTGACAGTTATTAAATCTGGACTTATTCTGCTTGGCGTCCCCTGACCATGTATACGAGTTGGCAGTTTTATATTTGTATTGATCTTTTACTGTGTGTTTTATTGGTTTTATATTCTGTTTTTATTGCTTTTTTGTTGTTGTTTTTTTAAATTTACATCGTTTCATATCCTGTTTATTGTATGTTGTTTCGCGATGTACGGCACTTTGGTGAACTCTGAAATAAATTTGGACTGGACTGGATTGCAGAGCTCTGTGAGGAGAGGCCCACAGAGTCAGAGTTCACAAAAACTCCTGCACTAATACGTCTGAAAAACAAAAAACACAAACCTCCAAATGTAACATCTGAAGAAAAAGAAGAGGCTCTTCACTCATTGAAGACCGTATAGCTCTGCAGCTGACAGTTAATTCTCTGCTCGTCCTGACGAATGGACTGCTCACAAGCACACACACACAGACACAAACACACACACACACACACACAGACACACAAAATGGCCTATATCTCAGCTTGATTACATCAGCAAGCCAAGAGGAGAAAATCATAAAACACACTCACCTCTCACTTAAATCTACACACACACACACACACACACACACACACACACACACACACACACACACACACACACACACACACACACACACACACACACACACACACCGACTGTGTCATTCATCCTTTCATCTGTTGCCTCCCCTCGCTGAAAAACTCGGCCTGGTCGATTGTATTGACCACTATCAGGCTATAATGCAAGTTGTTTAATTAAAATCTGCCTCAGCACTCTGAGTCTCATCCAGCATGATCACAGCCTGTGTGAACTCTGCGTGACAAAAGCACAAAACCTGTGCATATGTGGGTGGATGATGGATAAATGGACGGACAGACAGACAGACAGTGTACGCACACATATATGCACACTTGTGATTAAAGATCTGGGCTGTGCTGTTAGATCAATAGCAGATTTGAGTCAGACTTTAAAAAAAAACAACAACAACAATACCACTGGGTATTGTAATGGATGGATGCAGGAAAGGAAGACCTCATACAACACTTGGAAGACAGACACACAAATGGGAAGAGTGAACTGAGGAAGATGTTGAATAAGAAAAGAATGGAGGCAGGTTAGAATTAAATGGGGGGGGCGCAGTAATTGAGAACTGAAGGTGTCAAAAGAAACAAGAGGACTGAGATAAACAAGAAAGAAGCTGCATGGATGCATTTTTTTATGAGATGATAAACAAAAAAGTCATGTTTCACTTCAGTGTTTCTTTTGGTCCATTCCTATGCCACGAAACAAGTAGTCCGCTTTTTTCAGTTGTGCGGTTATAGTCGGATTAATGTTTTAATGGTCATGGCAGTTCTTTATAGCACTGCAGTATGGCCTCAGTCACAGTATCACATGATTTCCCAACAAACTCTGAATGTCTAAATGACGTGTGTACATTTTGTACATACATATGAAATAATGTATAATAAGGGAAAACGCATAGTGCCTGTATGTAAAGGTGCAGTAGAGAGGACATGTACCCTCTGAAATAACATGTGAAAATCCTTTTTGAACTGAAAAACATGCAGCAGAGAGCGTGAGAGAAACCCACAGAAGACTTAAGTGAATCTCAACGTGGCAACTGTTTATTCAAGCTAAAGGCTGTGCAACTAAATTCACTTGTTCTTGTGTGGAGGGATGCACACCTGGTACATTTTTTGACTGAGGTTTGCTTTTCGGTCTAACAAGGTTTTGAGAATCAGTGCAGGGGATAGTGCGATGTCCTTCATGATAGATTTAGATGAAAAGTCTTTCGTTTTTGATGGAAAAATTCTCATCTCCTCTCATCGCCTGCAAATAAAATGTTTCATTCTGAGTGGCTGCTTCCTCCTCCAAATGTCTCCAGTCTGTGTTGCATGTTTCTCTGAACAGGATCTGGACAACAGACATGAGTAAACGTGCTTGAGTTTACTGCACGCATGTGTCCCCAAAGACACATTTCAACAGTTTTAAGTGATTTAACATTTTCATATCTTCTTTGATTAGATTCATTAAATGACTTGAAAAAACCCCTGAGGCAGACATGATATCGATGACACTGTCTGTCGTCTTCAAGAGACAGAGAGACTGATAAGTCTGTCCACAGTGCAGACCAGTTTGTGGAGGTATGAGGTGTGAATGAGTTGTACCGCCTCCACTTCAAACAGCCTTATCGTGCAGGGACAGCACCCAGCCAGCTTTCTCGAAAACATCCTGCGGCCAGTCTCTTCATCCGCCACTGCTGTCCACCCCCCTCGCCCCCACCTGTCTTTTTTTTTTCCCCCCCACATATTCCTCCCCATCGGCGTCGTCGGCTTGTGTTTCGGTCTGTTTCAGAGAAACGACGATCAGAGAAATGTGCGGACATGCACTGATGCACAGATATGTGTGCGTGTAGAGGCCAGTGACAGCTGCAGGCTGTGTCCTTAAACAACTTCTTTCCGTTGAGACTCGCTGTTAATAAGTGGAAGTGACAAGGCTGTCCTCCCAGGAAGAACAGCAACATCACTCGTTCCAGGTAACTGGCCCAAAGTGACATTTGTTTAGGTTCAAGTGACAAAGACCTTTACATGCTGTAAATAAATTATGACCTGTTGTTTTGCATGTTATTTTGCCCACAGTCAACATTTCTTTCTTAGACATGACCACAAAAGGTCCCTAAGGTTAAGTAAAAGGAAGGGAAGGGAAGGAAGTTTGCTGAAGTTTGTCCTTTTTACCGAACTATTACAAAGAATGGTACACAGACAGTAAAATACATTGGATGTCATCTACGACACCTAAATAAATAACACTCAATACACAATACCACACCATTTCATCACTGGTGACGTTAAAAAGCAAAGGGTAACTTCCAACTTTGCAAAATGTGATGCTAAAATGCTGTCGTCTAATTTACTCGCGGCATCTAAAAAAAGGTCGAATTCAAATATCAAATTTGAATCCGTCCAGGTAAAGTTAAACGCTCGCATCTGTCTCATCTCAACGTTTGTTTTTCTTCACTCAGTCACAGTTAGAGCAGGTTCAGTCTGCTTGTCTATCTGTCAGTACCTGTGAGAGGCAGCAAAACACATTAATCATTTCAAGCAAATCATTATGAATTCTTGCACTTGCACCCCTCTGCTCGCTACTGCACTAATGACACGCCTGTGTGTGTCTGTGTGTGTGTGCACGTAGATGTGCAGAGTATGTGTTCGTCCAGGTGTGTGCTATTTGCCTCGCTCACTGTCTGTCTGTCTGCTGGCTGTAGTCTCTTCTCTCATGTTTTATGCATATGATGGAGAGAGAGAATCCTCATCCCTCCAGTTCTCTCCCCTTCCTCTCCCTCTCCTCCCCCATCCCAACCTACTTAGCTGGAATAGTCCTGTAACTTCACCATACACGGGGAAAGATAACTCCCATTCCTCCCCCATTTTTTGGTGCATACCTTTGACAACACAAGTGAAAAGGTGGGCAGATAAGGAAAGAGAGAAAGGGCAGAAAGATAAGAGGTGAGGAAAAAGAGGGAGGGATGGGGGTGATAAGAAGACACAGGGCCATATATTAACGGCAAGGTGAGTGTGGAGGGAACTGCAAGAGGTACAACACTATATGAGAGCAGAAAGAAACTCCCTCATCCACGCCAGTGTCTGTGTCTGAACAGAACAGCATGTGCTTATAAAGACTGAAACACTCACGTGTGTAAAATATCCTGTTTTCAGGGCTTTGTCGGTGCTAATTTGGATTCAACCAAGTCAATGATAAAGAATAATAGACATTTTTATATCCACCATGGGAAGATTTCTTCTGTTCTAAACACAGAATGTGATGAAAGTCCCATTCAGACCTAGTATTAACATCCATCCACAACGATCTGATCGTACCTGATGGTGGAATCACACGGGGGATTAAAATGCATGCTGTATCCACATGAGATAGGATCTGGCTTACTCACACTGTGTATTCAAATAAAATGATGTTTCTGAAAGGGGGTCATTGTATCTCTGGTTTTGTTTTCTGGTTCTAGTTCTATTTCAGTGGGCCATTTGGCAGCCATTCTTTTAAAATCACCTCACTGTGCTACGAGTGTTAGCGTCAATTCAACAGGCTGCAGCAGGAAACGGATCAAGTCGCGAGTTGAGCGCTTGCTTCTGTTATCAAAAAATCTTCCCAGCCTGTGATCTGACAGTGGGTTTTCATTATTACTAATTATGAAGCTGAGTGAAACAGAAAAGAGAACGACAGCAGCCTCAGCATGAGGCATAAGTGACACAATAACACTGTAGATAGTATTGATGCGATTTCAGCGCATTACATCTAATCATTTGGCACTATTACAGACAGCCGTACATCTGTAAACACCAAAGCTTCAGTTCAGATAACTAAGAATTAAGTGCAACGAAATGACTGATTTTCTGAAATGTTGATAGGATTCAATCGATTGTTTTGTCGGAAATGACGACACGGTTATTTGTCCCTTATGTTGATGAGTTGTAGAGATCAGCTGTCTGCTGAGCATATGCTACCACTGCTTTAAATTTAATCTGGGAGTAGAATTTTGATGAAGCGCATCTGGTCGAGTATTGTTCTGCACTTGATGTTATGGCAGGAGCATAAATACTAAAACCATTGTGTGGTATTGTACGTATAACCTTCTATTGTTTATGTGGAAATCTATTGTAATTCTGTGCGATAATTAGCAGCATAAGCCACTTTGGTAAATATTTTCTGTACAGTATTCAGTTTCTCTACACATCTAAATACATAGTGTTGATGTAAATTGCATACCTCATTTCATTTTATTTTATTTTATTTTATTTTATTTATTTTAATATTTGTTTCTTTAGGTAATCTATGCCATTCTGTTCTGTTCTGTCCTTTGTAACATGTATGCTACTGCACAAGTGAATTTCCCCATTGTGGGATCAATAAAGTACAATCTAATCTAATGTAATCTAATCTAACACAATTGTATGATTAAAAGAACACAAATGTGTTACTGTGTGTTAAGGTAGTCCTGGGAGCAGGAGAAAACACTTGGCCAGCTACGAGTGCTCGCCGTGAGGACAAAAACAAAAGTGGTTACTCAACTTTAAGTTTCTGAAAATAAAGTTTTGCTAATGATTCTGTCATAACTTTGGTTATGGTCTGGTTTGGTGTGGTTATTTCCTTTTTAGGGGGTTGGAACAGACAGTGAAATCTGTGGCCTGAATGGCCTCCTCCCATACGTTTCTGTGTTTGTGTGTCCAGTGCACGTCTCCTGGTGACGCTGATAATGCTGTTGCCATCACAGCAGCTCTAATACGCCCACAGAGATTCTTATATGGCAACATACAAGTGTCACCTGGTATCTAAGGCATAAACACACTACAGTGACCTTTTCTGGGGCTGATTTTCTTTCTATGAATCATAGAAATAATATTCAATGGCAATAGTTGTCTGTCAAAGTTTAAAAAAACAAACAATTAAAAAAACACTATTAAGGACAAGGACTGAGAAAAGTAGAGGGCGTATTGGAAGGAAGACTACAGAAAGAAAAACTGGAAGATAAATCAGACGACAGCAAACGAAAGAAAGAGCTCAGAGGAAAGCTGAGGAGAAAGACTGCTTCTGTGTGACTAATTGGAGAGAGGAGGGTTGTAACAGAGACGGGGTTAGAGATGTTATTCCCATTGGGAGCACTCTTAGTCAGAAAGAGTCTAGTAAGAAAAAAGAAAAGGAGCACTACTATTGTGAAAAGAATATTTCAATTCAGAAAGCGTCTCTAGCAAACATCTATGACAGACACTGATATGTGAACATAAACTAAATGAAAATATTTTCATTTATGTTATCGTTTACTGTGTTGTGTGTGTGTGTGTGATTTCACAACTGAGCACCGTCGTGACATTTCCTCGACAGAAAGCAGCAGACGAGCTGCTGATTTTAAATAAACCACTTTTATCTACCCACATAAGCTAACTTCCATGCAGCTGTGACATGCATTGACTAATCCCCAGGGGAAATCTGGTTAGATGTAAATAAATGTCCATATTGTATGTAGTACGTGCACTCTTTCATGTGCTGATACTATATGAGGGCATTAATGTGCCTACATAGGGGAATTTACATAAATAAATGCGCACATTTCTCTTCTCAAGCACATTGGTCCATAAATGTGTGGGGGCATCCATATGTAAATGTGTGTGTGTGTGTGTGTATGTGTGTGTGTGTGTCTCCACTGAGCTGCCGATGCAACCGGAGGCTTTCAAACAGGATTTCCACCGCTTGGTGCAGGTTTATGCCAATGCTGGAGCTTTTGATTTGCCGCTCACTCAAGGACAGCCAAGCATAACAGACTGCATCCTCATACCACAGAGGAGGAGAGACTGGAGAGACGGAGGGAGGAGAGAGGAGGGCAAAGTAGGAAGAAAGAATTATTAAGCTACAATGAATGGGGCGGGGTTACTGAGTAATGGACTGAAGAAAGAAAGAGCCACTAGCTCTTGGGAATCTGGAAAATAGGGGGGGTAAGGATATTTGCAGTGGTACAATTCAGTTGTGCTGAAAGTTTGAGTTTGAGAAGTGATTACTTTCAGCACTTTATGAAACTTAATTGCATGTCAGGATTCACGCAGTCACTTTAAATTCTCACTGGCAGCTTGTTAATGAGTAGACTAATAAAAAAACATTCCCAGTTTGATCAGCATTATGGTTTTACTCGAGGCAGTGTTTCTGCGACTCATTTCGTAATACTGTTATTGATGTAGTTAAGCTCTCCGACAGCTGTATTGCAGTGTTACTGTGCAACTAGTACTGTCCTTCAACTGTAATACAGCTGGCACGGTTTCGGCTCGGCGAGCCATTCAAAAGCGATCGTATTAAGATTTCCACAGGAGTAGTTAAACCGAAAGGTTAAAATGGTTCCATCCTTATTCGTTGTCTTTATTCTATGAGTTGCAGGAACTCAAATGGCTTGATGGGAATTCCTGTCGCCTGCACAATTACCTTTATACCTGCTACTCAGTTCAGAACATTACATTTAATGAGAGTATATTGGCACATTCTTAATAAAATGCATACAAATGAAACGTGAAATCCCCGCTTGCTGTATTTGAAGACGATGTAGAATCTGTGTACAGAACACATCTTCCCTTGTTCCTCGCATCAGTGCAGTTCAAAGTCTTTTAAATAATAATAGGTTTGTTGTGAAACATTACAGAGAGATTTGGGCGGCAGTTGTTACTCAAACTACAGAGGAAAAGCGGGAGACAATGAAGCACTGATGAGCTCACAACAGGCACTCTATTTATTTCAGTTCTAGGTATCGTCTCGGAATTATAATCATTACGCTCCCGTCTGCGCTGATGAAAATACATCTCCTCATTTAGGCCCACGTAGTCACGTCAGTCATTCCAGAGAAAACATCAGCACTGGCGCAATCCTCTGGAACACAACTGCCATTAAGGTGATAAATATATATCAAGTCTTGTGCAAGAAATGTAAGCGATAATTACGAGTGTCATATCTGTAACTTGTTATCAGTGGCATTATTATTGTTGTCATCATCAGCACTGCTGTAAGGAAAGGGGGCGGCCCACTTCACACATGCAAGTGTTCATCACAAAGTGAGTTTGTTCTATACGTCCAGATAATGACTAGTAATTACTAGTTAAGAAAACTAGTAATAACTTCAGGAAGAGTGATTAACGCTGATGTCTGTGTGTGTGTGTCTTTTCTTTTCATTTATAATAACCTAATCTATAGGCTGTCTGTGGACAGTGTCATAAGAGCGATGGCATAACCATAAGAGTAGATAATGTTGAGAAGCAGCACGGGATTATGTGAGCCGATGCATTGTTGTCTTGTTTCTTCATTACGGGAAGAGAACACACGAGAAGAGAATATTTCCACGGCGCTTTGCCCCAAACGACATTTAAAGGATGACGTCATTAAAATGTGAAAAAATGAAAGGATCTGTTACCTTGAAGAGAAACTGAATAGTATTTGGAAATGTTATGGCTAACATATATAGATCATTTGGTGCCATACTACTCAATATTGTATCTTTAATTCTTGATCATTAATTGACCAGTAAAATGAATGGTTAAAAAGTATAGCATGTTGTTTACGTGATGCTAGACGATCACATGACGTCTATATTTACGTATAGATATTATGTATAATGTTTTGTTTTTAATAATACAAACTCAACATTATTTCACTGTCAGAGCTGCAGCTTACATCCTCACATGTCTGTGAGAGTCTGTGAGTGGATATGTTCTTTTTTCTGTTGCTCCAGCTGTGAGTTAAATTCACCGTGATAAAGTCGTAAAACAGCTCTTATGAGAAATGGGCTGGAAGGATCGCCGGATCAGACACGACCTGTGGTGATAACATGTACTGACGTCCTTTACCGTGTCCATGTGAATCTGTCTATATCCATGTACCTTGTTCTTGTTGTTTTTCCTCAGTCCCTGTCAGTGTCATGGCTTTTTCCAATCAAATTGATTTCAAATAACTGACATAAACCATGGCAACATATTCTCAGTGCTCCTGTTTAGCATCATAATGTGCACAATTTGAACCAGACAGAGTAACGCTTAATATATGATATTGTATAGTATGAATGGAATTATATATCCCACTTTTTATCTTTCTAAATTGTTGCTGCTTTTGACTTTTATCAGGTTTACTTGTAAGTAAACAAAAACAAGACCAACGCTGTTATTCGTGCTGTTTCCAAACAGTCAGACATGAATGATTTGTTCTGATGAAGCTCAAAAATGTTCAGTAATTTATGAGTTGCACATAAATAGCTATTAATCTGCAGAAAATTGAACAAACTGTTCATGCATCTGTCTGTTACACATAAACACATGCACACGCGCGCACATAAAAACAATGTGTGACAGGCAGATGTGAAGATTGGAGAGACGGGAACAGAGAAGCGCAATTTGCAGATTTTGCTGGAAACTAATTAATCCAACTAACACACACACACACACACACACACACACACACGCATTTCCATTAGCAGCACTATGTGCACGCTGAGTCTAAAATTAGTGCACAGTCTGTTCAACAACAAAGAGGCTACAGGGAGGAAGACGTGCTGCCAAAGGGCTTAGATAGAAAATGGCTGAGAGGGAGAAGATCAAGTTAGTGTGAACGACAGTTGCCACAGGAAATGGGAAACCTTTTCAAGTCGCACTTGTTTACACGCTATGATTAAGTGACTTGATTTGAACTGCTACCCATGCAGCAAAGATCACATCTATGGCTGCACAAAACAATAGAAATGTTTTTAAAATACCAACATCATGTATGTATACGCCTGATGTTTACTTTATGTAAACACTTCACATTGTGCTGCATATCCAAGTAACTGCTCCAATATCAACCTCAACACTGGCCTCATGAACGCTTCTACATTTGGACAGTAAAGCACTGCCTGAAACACAAGAACAGATGAGTTTGATGCTAAAGGGTGTTTTCCAACATTTTCATAGCTTTTTATCATACAAGTGGATAAAGAAGAAGAGAATACAGGACCAGCGATTTCTCTTGCAACAACTCTTGCAGCTAGCAGCTGCCCACTCAGGGCACTTTGGATAAAAGCCTCCATTAAATTGCTTAAATTCCATTTCACTATGGCCTGTAGAGTCATGTTTATCAACATCCACACATCAAGGTTCACACGAAAACACACTGTGTGAAGAATAAAATTAAACTTAAAAATAATGAGGTAGGCTGTGATATCTTTTTTGTACAGCCACGAACTGCTGATACGCAGTATTTTCCTTCTCTAAGACTGAAAGCGGCTAAAGTTCCATCCATCATTCATCATGGAACACACAGAAAGCTGTGTTACCTAAAACCCACATTTGCTGAGTAAAAATCTCTCTGATTCTTGAACCCCCTCAAACACTGATTACATAATTCTCCTTCGATCGAGTCAACACAATTTAAACATGACGTATATGTGCGACTCATTCAACAGCTTTGAAACATTGAAAATGAAACATCTCTGGCCTGTTAATATGAAATAATCTCTTCAGCTGTGCGGGTTCAGCCTGCTAAACGTGATGTGATGCAAATGGAATGGAAGCATAGTTTGTGGGATATGAAGCCTGGCACTGCTTATTAGATTATCAGGACACACAGCGCATTGATTAACTGTGATAATAAAGGATAATGTTCAGTTTAAGTATTAATCCATAGCAGCAGACACAACAAGGCGGGAGCGCTGCCATGCAGCTGAGGGACTTTTCTACAGGTTTTTAAATGACAAAAGTTTGGCATTTAAAGTTAAATAATGCAGTAAATATGAATTGATATTTATATATTTGAGTTTTTTTAAATCTAAAATGGGGGGGTGGTGTCTCTTCTCATTTTATTTATTTTTAAAGGTCCAAGCGTACATATTATGCATCAAATTTTACAATCTAAATAAAAAATATTCCCACGATTCCGTATTTTTTTTTTTTTACCACCGCAAACTCTGTGAGGTAAATAAACATAATGTCACACACTAATGTCAAGAAACGTTGAACTAACCGCAATAGAAACCTGTACAAAATGCAGTAAATCAGACGCACTTCAAACTTAAAGATAGGTTAATGTTTTGGAAAAAATAATAAATTCTAGGTTTTTTTTTTGGTTTTTTTTAAGATGATGATTGAACTTTATGCTGATGTGTTGCATTGCATAATATGTTTTCCATTTTTCCTGTGGGCTTTTGCCCTTAATTAACATAATCATTTATTGCACAAGGTTCTGGCATAAACTACAGTAAGACAAGAGGCTGTGTGTGTGTGTGTGTTCATTTGTCACATGTACAGTCCATATCATATAAGTCAGAGGCTTATCAAATCATCCCCTATATTTTTTTAACCTGCAGTAATCACTTTGCCAAAGTCTTATGTTTTCACAGATGTAAAATTCAAGTAGCATATATTGTTTGTTAAATAACGGTTATAAATAAATACATGAAAATGTAGGTGTCTTCTATTGCATAGAATGAAGCTGTAGCATAAGCTCAGTCAGGAAGAATAAAATGCTGCATGCTTCCCTCATAGTCTCATTCACATACGACCGGCTTACATAACGTCCTCCTGCATGTGCATTGTCACTCCCCAGCTATCACTTCCCGGGGTGTTAAGACAACAACACAACCACTCTTGTTTGGGTGCTGCTGCATCATCTATTTTCTCACACTCTGGAGCAAATCCCAGCTGACATAGGGTGAAAGGCAGGGTACACCTTGGACAGGTCACTGGTCCACCGCGCGACCAACGTACAGAGAAGAACAACCATTCATGCACACCTATGGTCGCTTTAGAGCATCTATCAATCTATCCATCCATAACCCGGGGCTTCTTGCTGCAAAGGCAAGAGTGCTAACCACTACACCAACCGTGTGGCCCGCTTAAGTGTGTCCAATTTACCTCATTCCTTAACCTTAAGTCTTCTGCCTAACCTCAAACATAACCTGGTAATGTCTAAACAGAACCCGGCCACATTTCAAATCTTAGCCTTAAACTTAAAGTTTAAGTTCCACAGAAATGAGGTTCAGCCTCATTAGTACCAAGTTTTGGTCCTTAAGGGAAAAACTGATCTGGACAAGGTCAGTGTTTCAGGTATATAAACAAACACACACACACACACACACACAGGCAAGTGTTGTGTGTCTTGTCTCTGGACATTAATTGAGATTCTGTCAGGGACTCTGGAAGGAATTACTGCCACTTGCTGTGCCTTTACACTTGCTGTCCATCACACACAGACAAAGACCTCCACTACACATACACACACATACACACGCACAGTTTTATGTGCTGTCTTGCTATCCTCCTTTTGCTCATTCATTTATTTTCAATTATTTCAATCATTCAGTCTTTAAATTAAATTATCAGGACATACACATAATTAAAGCTTGTCATTATCTTTTTATTTTCACCATGCGCTTTCATTCTACCTCTCTCACTCTCTCTCTGTCTTCATAGATCTCTCTTTCCTCAATCCATCTATCTCACGTCTGTCGCTCCCCTGACTCATTCACTTTATTCACTCACTATAATTGAATCTCATTCAAGTCAAAAGTGCGTTACTGGCACGCAAAAATAAAACAAAAAGCATCACGCCAAAGCAAAACATCTCCCTCTAGCCTTTCTCTTGCCTGACAATAGGCCAGAAAAATCTTCTTTTCTGTTACAGTAGGACCTGTTTTCAAAATCCAACTTTCATTGTTCACTTTTTCTTGCTGTGATTTATTTAACACTTGTTTGTGCTCACTGGATTAAAATATTATTCATACACAAATGTCTCTTAATATAAATCCCCATTACATTTTTATTTAGTCATCAATGTATTAAGGTTACAGTGTAATAAGTATTATTAGATTACTGATTTCCCTTAAAGTATGTGGTAAGAACACTATGACGTCATTCCTATTGTTACAGACAATTACTGTAGAAAAGTGAAGACATAGAGAGTTAAGAGTTTAAACGTCCAGTGTGTAACATTTAGGAGGGTTTATTGGTAGAAATCGTACACCTTAAAATGTTCCATACATTCACATGAGCACAGTCAAAGCTGACCTACCTCAGTGAGGTGTGGGTTGGGGTTGAATCCACACTGGTTACAGACAGTGGCCTTACACTGGGTGCAGGTGTTGTAGTTGGGTACAGCCGGTGGGTTGGACAGCTCTGTGGTGGTGCACACTGGACACAGTTTGCTGCTTGGCATGGGAGCAATCTGGGGCACCGAGTAAGGTGAGGTGGGCGTCATGCTGCGGTCAGGAGAAGCCGATGGAGATCTGCCTGTCCTGGAGCCACTGAAGTCGACTTGGAGGTTTCTACGAGATGCATGCTGGCCAGGACTTTCATGGCCTCCCATACTGGACCCAGTACGGCCGTGACCCGTACCGAGACCAGAGCCCTGGCTGGACTGCATATGTCGGGGAGGAGTCGGAGTCTCATGAGTTGCCAGGCGGTAAGGCTCGCCAGCTCTGGACCCTATTCCTCCACCTGTACCCATACCTGCTCCTATTCCTCCTCCTCCCATTCCCCCCATTCCTCCACTTCCCATTCCGGCCATTCCTCCACCTCCCATTCCTCCACTTCCCATTCCAGCCATTCCTCCACTTCCCATTCCGCCCATTCCTCCACCTCCCATTCCTCCACTTCCCATTCTGCCCATTCCTCCTCCACCCATTCCCCACCTCCCATTCCTCCTCCTATTCCACCCATTCCTCCGCCTCCCATTCCCCCTACTCTTCCTCCTCCCATTCCTCCTCCTCCTATTCCTCCCATTCCTCCTCCTCCATGTCCTCCTTGTTGCATGGCAGGCTTGGGGCTACCCATTTGGCCCCTAAAAGAAAGGGAGAAAGCACAAAGGAGAAAAAAAAGAAAAAGCATTATCATCTATCAAATGGGCAAATAACATTTATTTCCCCCACACACACATACCTTAACCATAACCAAGAATTGAGTTAGGCTAACCTAAACCCAATTCTAACCCTAACCCTAAAACCAGATCTGAACCCAAAAAAGCAGTAAGGACCATCCAAAATGTCTTCACTTTGCCCAAATGTCCTCATTCCGTATGGTTTATACGGTTTTTGCCACAAATACAAGAACCCACACACACACAAAGTCTTCACCTTGTGGCGCTCACAGCTCTAACAAGATAGTTAAAAATGAAATGATTCCTGGGTAAGATACGGCAGGTTTTCTTAGTCATGCCAATTAATGGTCAACATCACAACACCAGATGCTGTTTAGGCTCACATTAATAATTGTGCCTTGCAACATAATCTCCTCCAAAGAAAAACAAATGCTTTTAAATGATGCCCATTGATCTTATATGGCTCATCAACTGGATACTGAATTTTCTATCTGGGACATGTTTCAGCATCCATGTCAAGTTCATATATCCATGAAGTGAAGATGAAATTGCGTGGCTGCAAATGTCATCTTGGAGAAAACAAGACTCGTGAGCTTCAGCTAGACAAAACACAAACTACATAGTTGTGATTCTGTGATATGTTGCCCATCTGTTGTGAATGGCTCTTTTGGCATTTTGGAAAAGTGAGGGTATCGATAACATGAAAAGCCTTTTTATAGATGGAACATATATATATATATTTCCTACATTTGAACAACGGAGAAATAAACTTATCCCATTCCTTCCAGAGGAGTCACCTATGAAATCTGTCCTCTCCTTGAGAGGTGCAGTTGCCTTGATTTATAAGTGCATTGCTAATTTACAGAACCTATCCCTGGAGACTCTGAGATCCATGTGGGAGACAGACCGGAGCGGGGGTGGGGGTGGTTGGGGTATTTCACCAGAACAGTGGGGAGCAGCGCTGCAGGGGGTGCACTCTGCCTCATTATGTTAGTAAAAGTAGTAGAGTAATTCAATTTAAGGTGTTACATCACCTTCACTTCTCAAAAGCCAAACTCTTTGGCACTGTCCTTGCTTGTCCACTTACTGGAATACCATCTTCACGACTCTGGCAGACGTCTTCCAATTGCTATCTTTGGGGTGGCAGGGGTCAACAATAAGAATCTAGTCGGAGTCGGTACTAAACGTCGAATAACAAAATCTGTCACTCTGTTGGCCAAAAGGAAGTCTCCCCACTACCCGAGCTGGACTCCATGGATGCAGGATGTGTTGCACCATCTCAGCCTTGAGACACTTTTCACACCTAATACTGTAGTCCGCTAGACTCGCTACGATTGGGGACTACTCGGTTCAAACCGGGGTTGCAACATTCAACAGGTCCAAGTTTGCTTTCACACTGCACTTCAGTGAAACAAACCGAACCTTTTGAACCTTGAACCTTGTATCCCCCTCCTCGCCTGAGATGGCGCTGCATCAACAATTACTGAAGGAGAAGACGAGACAAACAATGAACAAGAAAAAAAAAAACTCGCTCATCTCCACATCAGAGCAAAACATGGAGCTGCATCAAATCCTATCGTTTTATGTGAGCATACGACACATATACACTGCACCAATGTGCTCAGCCATTTCTCCCAGCTATCGTTCTACACACGCATATGTTTTACCCACAAGGCCCTGCGTTGTAGTCTGCTTCCTGCATTTGGTTCACTTGAAGCGAACCGAGACCTATGTTTTTGGTGCGGATCAGAGTTCGGTTGCACATTCACGCCTATCCAAATAAACCAGGACTTTCCGAGCTAATAGACTACATCATAGACTACATCGAAGATAAGCTAATTACCTCAGTTCATCTCATTTCAATGTATACGCAATATTTGCTGCAACCATTATTTATCTTAAGTTCCTTGACAGAGTCTCACATAAAGACAAGTATCAATACACATATTGGTATCAAACTGACAAAATACAAAATACAAGGACTTTTATCTATTTTTAAGTATACACTTGATATGTAACTTCTGTAACTGCCCACCAATAAAAATGTGTTTAAAAAAAAAAGGGCAAAGCAAAACTTGCCTACTCTGGGAAGCCTAACACTGTTGTTTCTACTGCTGCACAATGACAATAAAGTTTCTTGATTGTGAAAAACGTGAATCTCCAAAAAAAAAATCAGTCAGTCCATCACAATGCATACCATAACATAATCCATCCTTGTCCTTCAAGCTTCTTCAACAAAAACACATCAGTGAAATTCGATTAACGACTTAATTGCTGAAAGCTTTTTTTTTTTTAATTATTCATATTCATATACTGCTGGTGGGGCAAAGTAAGTGTAATGAGAAGAGTTGTTTATTGCCGACTGATCGTATAATGGAAAAAAAATATCTATCTGTCACTGTATTCTAACACATTCAATTACCTGCACCGGCAGAGACGGAAAAGCAAAAACAATAATAAATGAACCAGAAAAAATAATTACTGTTTCATTCACCGTTTGCTGCTGAAAGCTGTGATAGGAGCTGTGAACATCCAGCAGCATCAACAAATTAAATTGGAACATAATAGTCAGTGGAAAGACACACATTCACAGACACACATACCTCTGGCAGTAAATACCACACTCCTGAGAGGAGGTTAAAAAGTACAGACCAATGCCTTAGGACACTATCATTCAATTATTGTGACATTAACCCTTAGTGCTCATGTGGCACTAAAATGAAGAAAAACATCTTTTTCATCAGATTGCCTTTTGACCGACAACATGAATATGTGAACATGGTTGTGCCTGTTTTGGGGAGCAAGGTTTCTCATTTAATTCTAACCATTCTCTTTGGTGACAATGACTGAATGAAACTAGCCTTGGTGCATTGGATTTTCTGTTCTTGGACAGTCAGGTCATGAAAGTCGCTCACTCTTCTTCGGCCTCCGACTATTCTTTCTTTCCATTTAATTTATCTTTTTTTTTTTCAGTATTTTTTCCAAAAAAACATTTTTTTTTTAGTCCTCCTTTCTGTTAAGTCTCTCCTCTCTTCATTGCCTCTCTGCCTACTGCCATTATTTTTCAGCTGGCACTGACCATGGCCTCGCTCCCCTGATGGTTTTCTTTTCCTTTGTTCAATCGCTCCTTTTTTATTTCCACTCTCTGAAGGCAAGTGAACCTTAAACGATCCTTTGTGTCTTTCTAGCAACAATTTCCCCAATCAAGGAAAAGTCCCTCTGAGTTGTGACTGACAGTGACAGAATAAAAAAAGCTTTACATCACTCCTAACATGATTGTAAAACTTCAGATTCAGGTTCAGGTAAACTTGAAACCTGAAAAGATAAAATGTGGCTTTTGCAGGACAGAGTGATGTTTTTGATCTAATAGCAAGTTTTAAATCCATCTCTATTGTCTCACAATGAAATATTGCACACCCTTTAAACACAATTGCAAAGAGCAACACAGCTGTGTGTCCTAAATGTCTGAAGGAGTGTTATCGCAGGTCGTTCCTCCCTGCAGCTGTTAGACTGTACAACAAACACTGCTCTCAGTAGACCACACATCACCAGGCTCCTCATTCCTCCCTTCCATGTGCAATATACTGTAAATTTGCATAAGTGCAATATACTCATTCTTATACAATTTCCCATGTTCAACCTTTGTCTATTTATACTGTAAATATCAAGTCCATACTGTGAATATTCTGCAAACTGTCTACAATGTACATTCCACATTCTATTTGACCTCAATAATCTTAGTGTTAATATCTTTATATATTGTACCTTTTTGGTAATGCATGTTTATTATTTATCATCTTTATCTTTACTGTCCTTGCTGCTGTAACATTGTAAATGTCTCCACTGCAGGACAAATAAAGGACTATCTTATCTCATGTGAGTACATGTGTGAGCTTTACAAAGAAAAAAAGGGTGATTCAACAAAACGTTTGAGTGTGAAACTGAGGAAGAAGGTAGAATTAGAGACTTACAGCTGACAGGGACATAGATGATGGAAAATGAAAGAGAGACGGAGGAAAACAGTTTGCAGTTTCATTTCCCGTTAGACTGTAGCCCATATTTAGGGTTCTCTTCACATACTTGTTCATCCACCCAGTCCAAGGACACACAGCAACAGCAGTTTCTTGTTTGTATAAATGTCTGTCTGTGTGTGTGTGTGTGTGTGTGTTCAGACGGTTCAAAATTGGTTTTGCTCCAGAAGGAATGTTGAAGAAACTAGTTCATTGTGATTATAGTCCTTTATAGACATACAACTACAGTTACATTTCCCAAAATGTGAGGCAAAATATTCACAGCATTAAAATGATTTGTGTTTCAAGCCTTATTGACCTACTACAGCTTCATTTACATACAATGTAATCTGATCAGCCCCCGCCCTCAACATTAAGTAACTCCGTGGTTAAATCTTTGATGGCACATTCTGAATGCTATCTCCCTGGAGAATAATATTCTCAAGGTCAGCACTGCAACAAATAGCATAGAATAATCCACATGAAATGAAAAGGGGAAAACCAAACAACAGAAAAAAGAAAAAAAAAGAAGAAGAAGAAGATAAGGAGACACACAACAAAGAGACATCTGGTGACTCATTCTCATTTTCAGGAAGACACCAGCACTAATTGCTGTGAGAAAGTGAGTGTCACATTTGGACGACATACTAAAGTATGACTTTTTTGTCATATTTTGGACAACATACTAAAGTATGTCTTTTTTCTCTAATTTTGGACAGCATACTAAATTATGTATTTTTGTCACATTTTGGACGACATACTAACCTTTGACTTTTTGTCACATTTTGGATGAAATACTAACCTATGACATACTTGAAATTCTTGGCCATATTGCAGGCAAATGCGGAAACACAGATATAAACACACACACAGACACACCAAAAACAATACTTCACTTGGGGTGAAGTAAAAATCCCCAAACCAAAGTGCCCATAGAATAGTTTGTGGAAATGTTCTGCGTCTTTTCAACACTACTTATGAAAGACAGAAACAAAAAAAGAAAGAAAGAAAGAAAGAAGTGGTGACGTCAACTCACTTCTATCCCTCAGGCCTTGACCGAAGCTGTGCACAAGTCTGATGAGGCCCCAGAGTAAAACCACTTTAATCACCAGTGAAATCAAAGCACCGGTGACAGCAGCTGCCTCCAGTGTGTAGATGCTGTCCTGAAACCACTGCGTTATCACCTGTAATTAAAACACAGTGTTGTTCTACTGCAGACATTCAGCCAAGCACAATGTACTCAGAGTGAAATCATTTCTCTGTCAGTCACCCATAATTAATGCAAAACACACACAGGAATGGGAGTTCATCCGAGGTGAAGTGGAATTTATAAAAATGCTGCTTCTGCTGCCTTCCAGTGTGTCGCGGTGGAAAAGTAACAGAATTCAGAAGAGTTCTGAGGTTCTGTACCAAACACTGATCACATGATAAAGGCAGGTATTTGGGCTTAATGTGCAGGCTGAAGTAGAGATGGAGAATAACGGCATAATGGTTCATGAAAGGAGGACAAGGGAGAGGACAAGATGAAGGAAGATGATCCCTAAAGGGAGAAGCTGAAAGAATAAGGGATCATCAAGTTTTTGGCTTCTTATGTGTTGTTGATTCATTCATGAACATATTTTTAGTAGTGATATACAGTAGCAATAATTGTGCAGAAGTCACCAAATTGAGCTTTTTTCTTTTCTTTTTGCTCCTAAAAATGAGACAAGTGAACTTTGGACTGCGACGTATTTCCAAAAAAAAAACATTTTGAGTGCTCAGGTGCGTTTATCTAGTTGGTGAAAATTAATTTTTTTTTTCATCAGATTGTCTAGGTTGTGCTGAAAAGGATATTAGACACACTATATTGCACATTCTTATAACCTCTGTATATATTGTATGTTTAACATAGTGATGGAAAAAAGCAGCCAAAATGCTCAGAATACTCTGTGCTCAAAGGGTTAAATTAGCAACTTACATTCCTTAGCACAAACCTAACTCAGTATAGACCAACTGAATGTGGCAAATCACAAAGGCCTCGGTGTAATCCTGGCACCCATCCTTTGTCTACAGAGTGTTCCTCATTATATCTTTGTTGAACCAAACCTAACGAGTTAGCAGCAGAGGACTGATAACACAACTACGCAGTCCTCCCCAAGGTCAGCTCTACGCATCAGCAGAGGAAGGCGGCAAACATCTTGACCTGACGTCTCTCCCCTCCCCACTTTTCTCCAAAACCTTAGATATACCAGAACTCTGGAATTCAAAGGCAGAATGACAGAGGACGCCCAACTGCAAGATTTTCTTTTTTGTGTGTGTGTGTTTAAAACCTGTCACTAAGGTGAAGTCATATTCACCGACGTTGTGAGGAACAGTTGTCTGGTAATCACAGGACATGAAATAAAATGGACCATGTGCTTGACGTTTAAATCATTGCTGGACATTGGCAAATGTGTAAGAAGTTTTTAGTTCGTTTCAATATGGACTAAATCTTCAAATAAATACATGTTGTGGACATCAGCAACATCTTCTAGTGTCTGTTATTCACTGAAACATGTCATAATTTAGTGTTTAATGCTTAAGTAATTATTATTATTTATTTAGTATAAAGATAGCACAGGTACTGGCAACATGATATTGTGTAGAATAAAATGATTGTGATTGTGCCATTATTAGTTATGAATACACTGTAAATAATTTAATCTAAAATGACTCATCATAATCCGTTGAATATAAACGTTTGAGTTTTATCAGTTTTTTTTTAACCCAGTCTCCACTGCAAGACAGCGAATGAGGCGCCTATGTATTTATATGTTTGTGCCATTCACCTGAACATTGGATTGTTTTCTTTTAATAATTGAAGACACAGTTCTTCTGTTTATACTCAACAATCATCAACGGTTTACTCTGAGTAGAAAACACAGAGCCCAGATCATTATTCATATGTCCGTCTGTATTGCTAAATCATCAAACAATAAATGATGAAAATATTTAGTAAATAAAAGAAAGCAGAAGATGTTAGTGATTATCTATTTATTTTTAATATATTGAGTCTATATTAAAAGATCTGAAAGCTGGACTTAAGTTTCACACTTTTCCCTTGTATATTTAGATTATCTTTAACATATAGTACATTTTACTTGGTGTCCTGTTGTTATGTTGTTCCTCCAGGACACAAATGCAGCAACGAGTAAGTGAATATAACTTTGAAACACTTTTAATAGATCTTGTTCTTCCTCTACTTCTTCACCACAGTGGATCATCTGCCTGACATATATTGTTCTTGTTTAACAAGAAAAAAACAAACTCTAGACGCTAGACATGAACACTAGACTCTTGTGAGAACAGCGAGGAATTCCGACCATCATGAATTGGTGCAGAACAGATAATCTAAACAGAGTAACCGTCATCTTGTGAAAACTTCATTAGGTACACTTACTAAATAAATACATAAAGGTGCGCGTGTGTAGATCCTGTGATGTCACTGATGTGGGCAGAGCTGTGCACAGCATGGGGGGGACAAGGTCCTGGAAACCTCTCATCGTAGACACTGCACTGTCACGGTCCTCACACACTGAAGAGAAATCATATTCTGCACTCACCGTATACATTAGATACACAAAGAAGGCTACTTGAGGGAGGTTCTGCACCATGAAGACCCAAACCAGGACCTTGGCTTCCTTCAAGACCTGAAAAACAACAACAGCCTGTTTTTAGCCTGTTGCTACTTGCACCCTGAGCTGTTAACTATTCCTCCTACATAATATTTAGGGCAACGGTGGAGAACTCACTGCAACGACGCCTACAGCGGCAGTAAGACAGGCCCAGACGACTCCCACACCCAGGATGATGGAGTTGTTAGCAGACATGGTTGAATCTGACGTCATGATCAGGATACACAGACACAACTGAAACACATTATTAACAGGGTCAGTCAGCGGTTGAGCTGACACACAGAGGTTTTTATGTGGCCCAAATATTTTAAACTAATATTTGCAAAAGATTCAATTCTTCAATTTTATCCTCACAACTTAGTAAATACATACAAAGTGAACTTTGTTGCACAAAACCCTAACCTAACCCTCTAAGTAAATAGTTAGGACCAGAAGTGAAAAGCACTTGGTGTCAAAAAGAAAAGAAACAAACTCAATTTGACATCTGATAAAACAAAACAAAACAAAGAAACAAAATCTCTTGACGAAACGGAATGCACACGTACCTGAGCCTGCAGGTCAAAGGTCACCATGGAGAAACACAGGTTGAGTAAGAAGTACTGCTCCTGAAGCCTCTCCAAGGCCCCGCCCACACGAAACGCCATCATGTTGGGCCTCAGGATGAGCAGCATTGTGCAGAACATGAGCACCACGCCCAAACACATGATGCAAGCAAAACGCACCTGCGGCACAAAGACACATCACTGCTGCTGACTCATCCAACCAAACATCCAACCAACCATCCATCCAAATATATTTCCATCCATCCATCCAAACAACCAACAAACCATCCAAATATGTTTCCATCCATCCAAAAATGATTTCCATCATCCATCCATTCCTTCGTTCATCCAGATATGTTTCCATCCATCCAAATATCTTTCGCTCCCTCCCACCATCCAAGAGTGACACCATGTGGTGGAAATGGTTGTAACAGGATGGAAGAATTTTGCTTCACATTCTCTAAAACACACAGACATCACTGTACTGTACCTTTTCTTTACATTACAGATAGGATACATATAACATATAACCCTAACCCTTTAAGTGAACATTT
Organism: Solea senegalensis; assembly: GCF_019176455.1. NCBI lineage: Eukaryota > Metazoa > Chordata > Actinopteri > Pleuronectiformes > Soleidae > Solea > Solea senegalensis. The sequence goes on from NC_058031.1 coordinate 16,847,267, forward strand.
TAGAATCAAACACAAAACTAAAAAAGAAAAGAAAAATAAGGTGATCTCAGTGTACAAACTTGTTTTTATGGACATAAAAGTGTTGGGTGTGGTTTTCTGCTGCTGTTCAAAGTCCACATCACAACCTTTGAGGATCAATAATAGAATGACACAGTCTTTTTTGTTTACCTATTTTAAACGTCGTAGCTGTTATTGATTCATTTGTGTCACTGTTTAACACATATTCTGCTCTTGTAAAGCAGGGTTTCCTCAATCCTGGTCCCTGAGAGTCATTGTCCTGCATGTTTTAGAAGTTTCCTTCGAAATGAATGGCTTGATATCAGGCTTCTGCAGAGCTCACTGACGAGCGGACATGTGAATCAGGTGTGTTGGAGCAGGGAAACATCTAAAACATGCTGGGCAGCCAGTGGGTCCTCAGGACCAAGGGTGGAGAAACCCTGCTATAAAAGGAAGAATTCATCAGGCCAAAACATGACTAAAGTTAAAGTTTTTTTGTTTGTTTTTTTTTATCTTAAAACTTTCAGTGAGGTTTAGGACTGTAACTAGGGTTTGGGTGATTCATTTGTCTATTATTTTCTCTATTAATCATTTATTTGTTTGGTCCTTGAAATATCAAGTAATGTTGAAAAATTAAAATGAACCTACCAGCAGCTCCTGCTTGCTCTTTGACCCCAGCACGACAAAGTTGACCACTGATCGAATCATGACGACTGACACAGTGAGCACAAAAACAACCAGCTCCTGTCTGTTCTCCTGCAGGACGCCACGGCTGATGTAGTAGATGCAGAACACTGCAGGAGACAGACGCACACAATCATCATGTGTTCATTTTCATCATTTCAATCTACCAGCCGTGATAACAACCAGCTATAATAACCAACTGTACTAACCAGCTGTAATAACCACATACATGTGTTGAAAGAGGTGCAAGTTCAGCAAGCAAGTTGTTGCTTCACTGTGTTATGACAGGTTATGAATCACTTCCTTTATGCAGCACAGGAACTTTGTCTGAGTTACACAAAATCTTAACACCATTATATTTATCTAAACCCTTCTCCTTTATGTTTCTTTTGCAGCAAAAGAGGGTACATTTCAAATTATGATTAAACCTGATGATAATGTTTCTTGTCCACATGTGCTGGGATACACATAACTGTCATGTGACTTGATACAGACTATGCATTTTCACATGTGAACAGTTACAGTATATCTGAACTGAAGAAGGACAACAGCTCAGACTCTAGGAACTTGTTTTGTGAACTAAAGTACTGCTGCTTTTATTATTTTGGAAACATTTTATAGACCAAATGATGAATCTACAAAATAATCTATAAATCCTAGTGATAGCTATAGGTTTAACTATAGAAATGAAAAACTGGAAACAAAATAGATGTGTCCAGAAACGTTAGTCTTTATCTGATAGTTACTTCATGTTTGTAGAAAATGAGGCAGTTGAGTCATGAATCACCAGAAGTGTCCGTTGCATGTGTTTACACTGTGATCATTTCATCACAGTTTTCATCACAAGGAAACGTGTGTAATCCTTTGGCCCTGCTGCATGTGAAGGAACTCACGTATTCCCACCAGCTGGATGAGAGACACGGTGAAGTTGTCCTCTTCAGACTCGTCTGTGTGCATGCGCTGCTTGTAGATGCTGGTCAGCGTGAGGCCCAGCAGCGCCAGCAGAGACGCGATGGTGAAGCAGAAGTAGAGCTTCACCAGGCATGACAGCTCTGACCAGGGCTTTATCTGCAAGACATCAATGACAATTAAAAGGGACTGTGTTAAACCTGTGGGGGAAACTAAAACAGCTTCACATAGCAGCACGACAGCTGAAAACACCAAGAGGTGCACGTGAAGAGTCTGGATTCTACTGCTAGACGTAGACCTGGATGTTCAGTGGAGTTCACAATCATATTTTTTATCTTGGTCATGATTTTAGCTTTATGTTATCAAGTGACATTGAGAATGTGTGCTCTGCCAACAGCAATCGAGCACTCACTTAACAGCTATGTGACTATGTGTCTGTGTTAATCTTCCTGGATGAATCTGGACAAGTAAAAGACAGATGAACAGTGCATGTGTGTGTACACATGAGTGTACTTGTACTCTTTTGACTTTTCTGGCATAAACAATGACCAGAAATGGAGACCAAAACCTGGACCAGACTGGAGGTTAGGGTTAAGCTTTAACTGGTTACAGCAGGTCATGTGTCAGCCCCATAAACACAGCTGGTAAGGAGTTGTTCCCGGTTTCATGTCATGACATAAGACTCCAGATGTGGAAGGAAGGCAGATTTTTTTCATTTGTTGACTCCTGCGTGGCTTAGATGTGGTTACATTGCCATTCCAAAACGATAATTGTGACTATAAAAATAAAATTATTATGAAACAGTGTTTAAGTAACCCGGGGGTCAAGGGGCCTTTGACCCTCGGGAATCTTTATCAAAAAACAAAAAATTGACATCCCTGGGTTATAGGGTTGCAAACAGGCAGAAAATTCCCAGGACATTTATGATAATTTTCCATAAACTCTGTTTTGTCATGAGATGACACACATGCAAAACGCAATCATTGATTAATACCTGGAGCGGTATTAATCAATTAGAATTTTATGGAGAATCAAACTTTTTGGTCACACTTTTTTCACTGTGCTTTATCATAACAGTAACTCTGTGCAAATAACAGTGACCCTGAGCTTGACACTAAAATTTTAGCTCAGTTTCTTCCGTCACTAGTATAAAGGGAAGAGCATCTCACTGGTCCACATGGTGTTGGGATAAGTTCCTGGTGTCTCGGCCTCAGGTTTGGAGACAGAAGGTCCGGCGTCTCTTGGGGTTGGTTGGCCAACAAAGGACTGGTGAACAATAAAGTGAAAGAAATTAAACACTGAAGTTTCTTTAACGTGACACACGATGGACTCAGAGATCAAGAGATGAATATAATCAGACATAGAGAAAATAACACTGGACCAACTTTCAGAATGAGTTGCTACCAAAGAAGGGTAGCACTGGTGCTGCACAGCAAGAAGGTTCTCTGACTTTCTGTGTAGAGTTTGCATGTTCTCCAGGTGTTTGACTGCATACTTGGGTTTGGTTAAATGAAGACTTTTACTGTGGTTGAATGTATGAATGGGTGAATGCATGCATGTCCATGAATAACTGAAAATGCAGAAAGTGTGAGTGAGCCAGAGATGACACATACATTCAGGTGTTTTTAAATAATCAGCATCATCCAACTGTGATTTCATTTATGAGCAGACTATAGCCTATCATATGTGAAACTACATAAATGCTGCTACATCACTTAAACTGGTGAAAAAGGTGATTGGACAAAGTTGAAATGAAAGTTATAAAGCTTGGCATTGGCTTAGACAAACCTGTATCATTAAATCTCCTTTCCACATCATCTGAAACAATGTGAGTCAAACTTTATCATTTTGTAGTAAATAAAGTCATCAAGTCCCGATAGCACCTGTAAGAAGCAACTCATTCATTCACTGACAAACCAACACAACACACACAGTCACAAGATTTCAGTAATAGTCTGCTCAAGGACTGAGGTTGAAACAGTTTACACTGACACTGACCCTGTTGTCTGTGTGACAGCCAAACTGAATCTCTGTGGGCAACAACATGGAACAAAGGCACAATCAGTGTGTGCAATAATATTCAGGTTCTGTTTGACATGGAAAGAACTTCAACATAGCACAATCCATCGCAACTGGAAAGCTTAAGTGGTGTTTTTATTTTTGTATTTTATGATTCTTGCAATAGTTATTCGCGCGTGTCATCTACTCATGCTGCTCAGTTTCTGTACATTTTGAGTGCTAGACTAGTATTTATATGTATATCTATGTATTTCCATTTAAGTATACTATATTTATTTATACAACATACTATACATTTATATTCGTTTGACATCCTGTCAGGCAGCATGTAGTAGTGTGAGAGAAGACAGTCAACACACACACACACACACACACACACACAATACAGTGTGTGAGGACATTTTGGCTGGTCCATACAACTTTAACAGGCTTTCTGAGAATGAATACCTGGTTTTAGGGTTTGTGTTAGGTTTAGGTTAGGTATTCAGTTGGTGATGGTTCAGGTTAGGTTCTGAGTGTCCAACAAAGAATACAAAACCAGCGTGTGTGTGTTCGTGCGTTGATTTTAACATCCAAAACAGCTGTTGTTTGATAAATTGAAAAAGTTAAAACGGACTTGAACGACCCTTTAAAAAGAGAACAATTAAAAAACACTCTTATAAACAAGTGTGGGAAAAATGGAGGTGCTGACCTGATCTCGTCCATTTCCGTATGAACTTGACTGTGGGCGCAGGAGCTCACATCCCAGCGACCTCCTCCTCTTTCATTTAGTTCACTCACTTCTCTACAGTATCATTATGACAACATACTGCATGTAAACAGGAACAGAGTGTGAGCGTCTTCTTCTGCTTCTTCAGTGCTTCTCTTCTTCTACTGCTACTCTCTTGTTTTAAGGAAGCGCTGCTGCCCCCCACAGGACAAGCACTGCTGCCCCCCAGAGGACAAGAGTGGATATGACAAGATCAGGTAGATACTGTCCTGCTTGCTTTGAGTGAAATTTTGTCAGTACCTAAATGTGAATTATTTTGGAATGCTGAGTCCACAGTTCCACTAGAGAGGAAGAAACCATTTTGTTTTTATGTGGTTTATCCACACTTGAATAGAAAAATTCTTGTGTGTCATTGAAGTGGATCTGCTTTGCTTTTGCTTACCACTTTCCAGTATTTGTGAGCATTCATTAAAGACTTTTCCGTTTATTGCTAATAATCTTGCAGTATATTAAATATACAGCAAGATTAAAATCAGATTTTTTTCTCTGTAGTTTTCAAACCTGGTTGGCTATTTAAATATCTCCATGTTTCTGCTTATACACATGCATAACAAACATACATTTAACCACCAAATAATGCACAGGAGAAGTAGAGTTTAAATGAAAATGAAGACATTTACTGGCAAAATACAAAATCTTACAAGCATAAAAAAAGCATTTCACAGTTTCAGTTTTTAAAAAGTGAGGAGTTGCTGCATCTCCCTTCACTGATGTTTGGACAAAATGAGTAAAGACATGACTTAAAGGTTGACAATTGATACGTACAAACCAAACCAGTGATTTTTTTTTACTTTTCATACACAAAACAAATCCATAATGAAAATGTGTTAACTGTTCAAAATCACGGTTCCCAGTCCTCGTCGTCATCATTGGACATGGTGGGACACCTCCTCCTGATTCTTTTTCTCTTTTGGCCCTGAACAAAAACACAAACACAAACTTCACATCTGATGTCAGCTGATTAAATCTACCTGCAGTGGCTGCATTGCTGTAATGATGCAAACACAGGTAAGTTGCATGTAAGCATCGTGTAACATACGTAATTGTCTCGGGGTGACCACCATGGATATTTCTCTGCATGAAGTTTCCTCAGACCTTCTGCCTCCTTGAAGTATTTGGCCTGTTGTCTGTTTGACATTGCCTTCCACTGTGGACACACAACACACAGCGACAACTGTATGCAACTACACAGTGAGTTGCGCACACAAATATTTGGGAATCCTCTTTTTACGTTTGGATTTCTTCTCAGGTCACATAACAATAAAAAAAAATTATTCTGATTTAAAAGTTTTTAAGGTAAGAACAAAAAAATAATGTGAAGAGGTGAAGAATATTTTTCTTTGACACTGCTTAGTGCATGTCTGAAGAAGTCTTTTTCCAAATGGCGATGAAGTCTTTGTCACAGTGGGTTTTCTTTTAAAAAAAAGTGTTTTCAGATAAAAAGACGAGTACAAACATACATCATGTGACCATTCAACTAAACTGGGCATCTGTGAACAGGAAGTTGATTCTCCCCTCTGCAGGCGTTTGGTGAGTTTCAGAGAGTATTACAAACAAGAAACAATGGTGAAAAGAAAAAGGATTTTGGTGAGGTGAGACACGAACTGAGGGTCTTTGTTCACAGTGAGTTTATAAACATGGAGAAAATGTAGCCAGCAGCATTTTTAAACTTGGACGACAGGCATATCTGAAGCATTTCTGCTTTTAAAAATAAAACTTGGTAGTATAGATGCAGCCTAAGACACTCACCCTCTGGCCAAGGACTTTGTTTACAAGAGCATTATCTCTGCATTCAAGGTCCCTGGTGACATTTGGCCTCTGCTCCTTCAGAAACAGCATAAAAGCATTCGGAGGCTTCTTCACGTAGGGCTGTTTGTTCTTGGCACAGGGCTGGCGTTTATACTGGTGGTAGTTGCGCTCTCTTTTTCTATGAGAAAAAACAACAACCGCACATAAGTCATAAGTTACTGGTGTGTACGACTTGAAAGACATGTTTTAGTTTTGAAACATGTCTTTAGTGTTAAGGGTGTATTCACACCAGCCCTTCTTAGTAGAATCCTCGTTCGTTTGCTCGGAAAGTCCGCTGGTCCGCCTAGAAATGTAGGTCTCGGTTCGCTACAAGTGAACAAAATGCAGACAGCAGACTATAACGCAAGCATTGTGGATAGACACAACCCAAACATAAGCACGTGTAGAACGATAGCCATGAGAAATGGCTGAGCCCATTGTTGCAGCGTATATATGTGTTGTATGTTCACATAAAACGAAAGGATTTGATGCAGCGCCATGTTTTGCTCTTATGTGGAGGAAACAGAAGTTGCCCTGCATTAACCAACTTCAGTAATTCTCGATGCAGCGGGGAGGGGTAATACGTTAGGTTCGGTTCATTTCACTAAAGTGCGAAAGTGTGAAAGCACACTCGGAGCGGCTGAATGTTGCAACCCCCAATTAAACCGAGTCCTCAATCGTACCAAGTCTAGCGGACTATTAGGTGTAAAAATGACCTAAATGTGAATGGATCACCGGTCGTTATCAGTGAGCTGCAGATTAGGAGCCGATAAAGCTGACTTACTGTGGTGGGGAGGAGAACTGTGGAGAAGCAGGTCCAATGGGTGGGAATGACGTTACTCCTGGGTTCCCATACACCATCCCTCTGTGCATACATCAAGGAAATAAGACACTCACATTAGACCAAAAGGCAACCAAAATCGCAATTTGGCCACCATCATGTTGATGTTTTGCAACTGGAAGTTTAAAGGTGACGCCTTTAAATTTCCATACAACATAATAACATAATATACAACACAATCTACTAATTTTACATCACATTCTATTGAAGATCTTTCAAGAACATTAACTCCTCAAGACTCCTTCACAAATTAACTGAAAAATACAACAACACTTAAACACTTACAACAACACAACAGGCTCAAGGTTCTGTTCCAAACCTTGTGGCATCTCCACCGGCAGATTCTGAAAACACAACCACACAAAACAGGTGATTAGACAAACTGCATCATCTGTGTCATCTGTCCACTAGGTGTCAGTGTTTCCTCTCTCTGCTGTGTGAGTGATGCGGAGACTCACAGGTCAACAACCATTACAAAGCAGTGTGTGAAGCATGTTTTCATGTGAAGATCACCTCACAGTATTAACGATTCATCAGGAGCCTCATTAGTGCAACATTTAATCACTCCCAATATTATTCCCACCAGGAATATGACTTCAAATGGAAATATTTATATATACAATAATGTAGACAAATTGTGTCATCATTTTTCTAACCTTCAGTGGTGGATGTTTCTGTTACAAATGAAACACAGATGACTGACTGTCTGAATGTGAAACCTGTCTCACATCCAGTCACTTCACCAAAAGTAAATCTTGCCCATTTTGCTTGTTTGCTGAACTTATTAGCAACTTATAATTCATTTAAAATTGAACTTGTGCAGCAGCCAAAACACAGAAAACACAGGTGTCACTGATCACATTAATGAACCAGCATGAACCCTGAACCTGAGGAAGCAAACTGGAACTAAGCTTTCAATATTGGTCAAACATTTGACAGTTTTTAATGGTAGATTTGCTATCAGTGATATTACAGTGATGCTGCTGATGCTGTCTACTACAACACCTCTGACACCAAACAGTGAAGTTGCTTTTTCTATGTGTCTGTAGTAGGCTGAGGGGACAAATTCTGATTCAAACCTATCTTTGTGAAGACATTTTGGCTGGTTCTCACAATTTTAAAGGGGTATTTTATTGTTGACTTGGTCTTAGGGTTAAGAGCATTTAGTTATGATGGTTGAGGTTAGGGTAAGGGGCTAGGGAACGCATTGTCTACAGCTGTCCTTACTAACAATGCTGTACAAGAATGTATCTGCATGTGTGATGTATATATTAAATATCATATGTATATATGATGTGTAAACAGGGTCTTACCAGGTGTGGAAGAGCTCCGATGGCTGCTGTGGAAGCATCATATTCAGGCCACTGATATGGAAAGTACTGTCAAGAAAAAGAAAATCAGCCATGATACACACCCAACAACATTTATTTCAAAAAAATACACTGGATTCATCATTTCATGTATGAAAAGTCAGTTGTTTCACAAATTCATTGAACAGCTCGATTAATTAAATTCAACTCCTAAAAATACAAAGGGATAAAATCAATATTTTGGTGTGCTCAAGTTGACCTAAAGCTTCTAGCATTAGAGTCATTAATATATGTTGATATGACTCTATCTGTACCCTACACTTTAATCTTACCTGGCCCTGGCTGTACAGGTCATCTGATACAGGGTTTAGGTAATAGCTGCTGGGAGCAGGCAGCTCAACATTTAGTGTTGCTGCAGCTGCAGGATGCTGAAAGCCAAGTGGAGCTGCCTCCAGAGGAAGGTAGGCGTCATAAACTCCATTAAAGTCTTCCACTGGCTGAGAAGTAGTGTCAAATTCAAAATTCTCTCCTGCAGGGACAGCAGAAGGAGGTTTGGGTCCCAACATTTCACTGAGGACTTCATTGGCTGTGTGCAGCATGTCCTCTGGGTCCATCTGGTCAATAAGGCACTGAAATACTGTATTGAGATCCATGATGTGGCAGGTATTTGCTGCTCTATCCCTATCGTCTTTCCTGAGCTGATTGCTGATCTTCTCCTGATCTTATTGTCTGGAATCCTGTGACATGGGTGGGAAGATAGCTTTTAAAGATACATTCATAGAGAAAAGCATCACTGACAAAACACTACATTTACCTGACACATAAAGATACTTTGCAGATAAAGAGTTCAACATATGACCAGCTTGTAAAATATGATGGATTGTTTAATATTAAATTATAGTTTGCTCTTTAACGAAGCCTCAACAATATGTAGTAGTAGTACATCAGCATGCATGCAGCATTTAAATAGAGCTATGCTGATGTAATTAAGTATTTATGATCCAATATTATTGTCATCACTAAAGTCATTTTAAATGTTAGTAATGTTGCTGATAAATATTTTCATAAACAAGGTTTGCCTTTGGTGCCTGCTTTGAAGCACTGCAAAGGATGGCATCTTTAAAAAACTCCAAATCATACATCACAATGTGTGGTTTGACAGGGAAAAGTGTACTATGACTTTTCTGAGCCTTTTGATTAACCATGTTGAGGAAAATTACACAAAACCTTCTCATAAGAAGGACAAGGATTTATAAACCCACGTTCCCCACACTCAACTCAAATCATACGTACGTGTATGCTCAGCAAAGCTTCCTCGGGCTAACGGTTCAACTCGTAATTGCTATAAAGTCTATGTTTTTTCGCATTAACAAGGTTTGCTTGAGAAGTTCCTTCTGGATATATAATATACTGTGTGAATGTCGATGCCTTTGATCAGCGCGAAACAGATTAAAGGCAAACAAAATTCCATGGAAATCGCTTTCTCACCGTGGGAGCAGTTTTTTATGTTATAAAAAAATAACATAAATGATAATAATAATAATAACAATAATAATACATAACTATTACAATATGTACAATATGCCCGACTCCGTCTTTCCTTTAACCACAGACGAGTTTTTTTCTTGAAAAATCTAATGTAAAACTATGCATAAAGTCTGAAAATTCAACACTATGGCAACGGAAACCAATTCGAGCATAGACGTCCTCGACAAGCCTGTAAAATAACTGGACAAAATAGTTTACTCACCATGGGAGCAGTTAGCTAAAAAAATAACATAAATAATAATAATAATAATAACAATAATAATACATAACTTTACAATATGTACAATATGCCCGCCTCTGCCTCTACTTTACCCGCAGACGAGTTTTTTTCTTGAAAATCTAAAGTCAAACTAGGCATTAAGTCTGAAAATTCAACACTAAGTTAATGGAAACCAATTCGCACACAAACTATACATAATATGTTAATTTTTTTTAATAAATAAATCCTCCTAAATGTTACAAACTGGACCGTTTAAATTATGCAACTGACGTCAGTTTCCAAACAGCATCATATTTTTCAAAATTACATTACATTACATTATGTAACATTATGTGACTTACTGTGTGTCTAATACTTGTTTAGGGGCCATGATTGCAAATGTAGTAAAACATCAGGCAATAACTGCATTTCTTTATCTTCATGAGCTAATTCGGAGGTAAAATGCACTAATATTTTCAACTAACGGTCCAAAGAGTTGTGTGTTTTTGTCGAGGGTGTACGCTGTGATTTAAAATAGTTGCTTTCTTCATTTAAAAGCATTAAAACATACTTGCTGCGTAAAAGTCGTCTCCTTTCGCGCTCTGTTGATTTCTTGGTGGCTATTCGTTGATACCCTCTGATTCTCGGTTGTGTGAGGACTTCACTGCAGGGACCGTTAACCAACGCGAATGTATACCTGCGCCATTCTACGAGAGGCCTACGTCACAAAGCCACCTGCTGTCGCAGCAGTACAGTGACGTAATTCTAATTCCTCCGCTGCGTTGACTTACATTTCGGCAGGTTCTACATGTTTTCACCATCGATATTTAGACAAGAACTCAATACTTGGCGAAATATTATTAGGGCGGTAATGCGATATTGGCATCGACCCTAGAGTTGCTCAAGGGCTCTATGGCACCCCCTAAGGTGAAAACGGACAAAATTGATTTCCACCGAATTCCCGAAACTTGGTGGGAAGATGTTATGGACCAAAACAAAAAAGTGACCGTAACCATGGCCTCAACTCAACAGATAGTCGGCCATTTTAAATTCAATTTTGCTACATTGTGAATTGGTCTGAGCAGTTTGTCATACCAACATAAAAAAACAAGTTGGACTAGACCAGTGTTTCCAAACTCTTTCAGACTAAAGACCACTTAACCCATAAAAAAACAGTCACAGACCACCGAACTCTAAATAGGTAGCGATCGACGGTGTCACAAACTGGTCCACTGCTCTCAAGTCAGACAGTGCCATAAAACAAATATTTTTTAATACATTGAAAACAACACACATAAGTTGCAGGCAGTTTGAGAAACACTGAAATTAAAACACTGACATTTTAAAATTTAAAACATGATATGTTACTTGCTTGTCACTTCGCGGACCACGAGGGGTCGCTCGCGGACCACCACACATCAAAGGCAAAAAAATGGCAAAAGGTTTTGTGGATGCAAAAGGGCATGGCCTTGACAACCATCGGCTATATTTCAATGTATGCCTATAACTTCGGCATACATTGACTAATCTTCATTTGTGACACAACAGACTATTCCGAGGCTTTGCAATAATTTTTGAGGGGATTAACAAATAAAAGTGAAGACTGCTGAGTGAGGGAGACAGTGAGGTCAGTGCAACCCCTGACTTGAGTGGGGATGCGAGTGCCCTTTCACATCTGCGTGCAGTCCTAGTTTTAATTTAGTTTTTTTTAGTCCATCAAGGTGTGCTTTTCACATGTAGCGGACTACAACAGCTGCACCATAAAAGACTTGAGGTTTCCTGGGATGTGACACACAAATTTGAATATGCCACCAGGGCACAGAGTTCAAGTACTGAATGGCTTCAGGTGAGGAGGCCTAGACTGACATTCCATTTCTGGGAGATCTGTCCCGCATGAGTGAGCTTTGAAAGTCTTGCTGACTTAATATTGCAGGGGATTTATCAGACACCAGCTATGTAGAGGTGGCTGGAAATGGAGGAAGAGGCAAATTGGAGCTAAAGCAAACACGTCCTTCCTGTTGACAAGGACAGATGCTGGAATTAGTGGAAGTGGAATTAATTGGTGTGATTTTGTTGTCTTAGTTGAAGAAGACACACTAACACAATAAATATACAGTGTTCGAGGTGAGAGAAAACTAGCGTTTTCTCAGTTGTTATGTAGAGATGTCTGTAATCTCTCAGACAGAGGTAATATTGTATATATGTAAATATGGTATGCATCTTTATTTTGTTGTTTTATTATTAAGAACACAGTTAACAAAATAACAGTGTCAATCTCCAACCTTTTCAATGTTAATAATTCAGAATTCTACTATATGCAGAATGATAACTGGAATAAAACCTCTCCTTATTCAGTGTGCTTTGTATCCATCTAGATTATGTTGGTGTGATTTTTCCCATGATGATATCTGTTGTCACTGACAGCACTTTGAAGCTGAATGTCAAATGTAGATTCTCTCATCCATGACCTGGATGACAGGTCAAATCATACTTATTATCTACAATCTACTTACTTATCTCATTACAGGCAAGTAACACCAACATAATCTGAATAAATAGGACACATTATTCTTAAGACTGACTTTGTCTTAAGAATCTGACTTTGAATTGTAGAACTTATTTTGTCTCGTGGCACCTGCATCTAGTTGAATTGTGTCTCCCCGGAAACATGGTGAATCTGCCTTAAAATAAAAAAAAAGCATACGTGTGTTTAAAAAATACTCTCTATGTCTTGATTTGACTTAATTTTTTATAATTAAGATTTTTTTTAACAAATATGTTAACGTCAACAGCACGACATTACCGTAAAATAAACCATACTCATCACTAGGTGAGTTTGGTTTATTTTAATTTGTATAGGAATTTTAATTTGAAATATAGTCCACATCCGGCTATGGTTTCGGGTTCGCCGCCATATTTCTCCGGGCAAGACGATCAATTAACAGTGTTTGAAAGAAAACAACAATGTTTCCGCTTCACAAACTGTTGTGTATGATCTGCGTGTAGTAGGTAATAAAACTTTATTTTTTAAAAAACGCAATACCTTCTAATTTTTTTCTATGTAGACCTACATAGTATGGTGTACCACTGTAACATTAAAAGTGTATGATTAACTGTATAGGTATAGTATAGCAACAACACTAAAACATACAATTATATTATAATTTCCATTGTCATTATTTTTTATTATCGTTGGTTTGGATGTTGTTATCTCCTATGTATATATGTATATGTATATATATATATATATATATATATAAAATGTTATATTTTACCGCATTGACCGGACCAATATGGCGACGACGTTGACGTATGATTTCAGGGGCCAATGCAACGTCTGCGTACAAGAATGGTTAGCAGGTACAGTAGCAGTATAGAGAGGGAGTCATGTTAGCTGTCTGTGTTCTCTCGTGCTGTAGTCTTTTACTATTCGGTGGCCGCGGGCAATGGCCGACAGTAGTATTCCCTTGACGGCGCCTCCGCTTGTGCTAACAAACGGCAGCTAGCAAACAGTGTGTGTAACTCCGTCGAAGCTCTTGTTGCTGCTGCTGACTGTCGCTGTCTGGCGCTGACTGTCGTGGTGGTGCAGTCACTTTGTCGAGCGACCGATAAAACAGTTTGCTGTTTATTGTTTTATCGGTCCAAACTGAAGTGTCTCGCTTCAAGGAAAAATAAGTGTACCTGGCTCCATGTGAAGACACTGTGAGAAGAAGCTAACTACTGCACACTGATCTCGTGCTTTAAGGTAACGTTCTTAGTTGATAATGTCAATATAAACACAAACACACAAAGTCTCTGTTGAAGTCAAACAAGTTTATTGTATGTGAGCATTTGTTAAGCTTGTGTTCACTTATCTCCAGTGGGAGCCACATCACCAGCTCTTTCTGCTGTGATTCATTTCTTAAAGACACACCACTGCAGCGTGTGTTAATGTAACTGTGGTGTTTGTTTGTTTTTTTACATATATTGCGATTTTATATATGTATATACATATATATATATATATATATATATATATATATATATATATTTATATATATATATATATATATTTATATATATATAAAAACTATTAGTAATATTAACAATTACAGTCACTTTATAAATTGGGGTAAATTAAATGTTATTCATTTATCAGTATCACAGACAAATGGCAGCCACATTTTATACATTTGGTTGAGTTTTGTTGCGACAGAGTTGGACATACAAGGATTCAAAGGTGTTATTGTATTATTATCTATTATGGAGATAAAACCAAGTTGCTGATGCATTTAAAATCTTGATTTATGTTTTCATCTTCATGTGTCTATAAATTATTCTATGTAGACAATTGTATTTAAAAAAATGAAATTGAAAATGTAGATAATGACCTAATTTGTGAGGATGATCAGGTACAACATTAAGATTAATGGTTTCAATGTTTTGGCTGATTGGTGAATATATGTATGTAATTGTGATCGCATGTGAATTATCAGACCAGTACGAGACAAAACCACTTATTCGATCATCATTATCCTTCTGTTTTTATCACTTGACACCACATGGTTTTTATTCTTTCCAGCTGCTGCAGCAAGGGACCAGTCCTCGGAGCATTCCTACCGACCTCTGCACAACCGAGAGACACGCTTATCAATGTTAGGACCAATCAGAAGATAGACTAGCCTTTAAACACGCCATCAGCTCCTTACCTTCACTTTTCTCACCCACCTATCGGGCCCCTGAGGGCCACGAGGTAAGCGGCTGTGATGTCCGGGAACAGGCCTCCTACCAGGCACATGCTGTTGCACCTCCTGTCACCATTCCGCACCCGTCAGGAGCACGTGGTGCTGGCCCGCAGTGAGAGCCTGCCAGGAGAGCAGGTACTGAAGGTCACAATCACAGAGACCATAGTGCTGGAGGCTGAGTCCGGGGTGTGGAACTGGCGTTCTTTGATCTACTTGAGCTTCTGGTACTTCTTCAGCTTCTGCACCCTTTTCCTCAACAAGTACATCTTGTCACTGTTGGAGGGGGAGCCCAGCATGCTGGGTAAGGAAAAGTCATATGAACAACTTGTGTTTGTAAGGTTTGATTATACAAATTTTATATTTTATATTCAAACCATCGTCAAATAAGTTCACACTATGTTGATAAAGCCTATCAGCTCCACGTGACTCCCTCTGTGTTTGTCACTTCAGCTGTGTTTATGTCTCATATCTCTGCACACAGGACAACACACCAAATAATGTATCGCTACTATTATTATTATTATTATTATTACCGTTATTATTTTTATTGTTGTTGTTGTTGTTGTTATAGAACAACAGAAACTTTTACACTACAGATGTTGAACGTATTATTTACTATATATTATAAATACTGTATATGTGTATCTGTATATTTTAGCAATTCAACTGAATATGTACCTTGTAAGTAAAAGTACACCTTTGAGAATTTCTCCACCTTCCAGCCATGTAAAATAAAATGCAGAGACATGCAACACCTGTGTAAGAAACAACTTTATTAACATGACCTCTTATTCACAGTGAGCACATTTTCTATTTTTATTCTGCATCAGACTTTCGAACACAGTTCAAAAACACAATCATGCAGCAGTTTGTAGGCTCACTGTCTTAAGTGTGAAGTAGATCATGTGCGAACATAAAATACAGCAAATAAGGGCTTCTCTAGCCTTAAAACACACACTTTTTAGTTCATTTGAATCAGCATGTACATCTGCTTCATTACTGTGTGCGAATGGGTGAAAAACTGTACTAAAAGTGCTTTAAGCGATCATCCAAATTCAAATAGCACTAATATAAATATACAACATGTATCATCCCATGTTTCTGTAGGTGCTGTTCAGATGGTGTCCACCACAGTCATTGGCTGCCTAAAGATGTACATTCCCTGTTGCCTGTACCAGCACAAGACTAGAACTGAGTATCCCTCCAACTTCATCATGATCATGCTGTTTGTTGGACTCATGAGGTGGGTTCTAAGGGTCAATAGTTGCTTCTAAAGGCCCTCAGGTGTTGACTTGCACATTAATATTTTTCAAATCTGTATCCAGCCAATATGTGGGTTTCCATCAGCATCGTTTTCTCAATTTGCACATACAAACACCTGAATGGAAACACCGAGATACGTTTTTATGCTTGAGAGAGGTGGAAAAGTTTGCTACAGCTATTGATGCTCTTTATTTACATCATTTTCTAATGTAGGCCTTCACATCAGCGACTGAAATTCACTGTGCGGCATTGTCGCTTTCATTTTCATGACCATCATTGGTCAAATTTTGTCTTGCACATGTCTAAAGCCTGCCCCACACTAGAGGATTTTCAAAACTGACTTTATTTTAAAAACATGGGAGACCACAGACACAATGATCTTTGTAATCGGTTTTCAATGTTTTAATCCTGAGAAAGCACAGACACAGTAAAGAAGCAGGACCACACACTCGGCCTTTAATCAAATGATGACATTTGGGATCACACAGAAACTTCTGTGATTTAATGTAAAACAGACATGGTGGCAGACTGTCAGCATCATCGGTTAGTAGCTGTTGTGTGTGCGTGATGTGTTGTGCTCAGAAATGCAAAAAAAAAACTCGCTCTCATTGGTTGTTGCGGGGTTCTGCTCACGCCCCAAACATGTTTAATACTTACGATTTGAAATCGGGAAGACTCTGATGTTAAAATTGCGTCTCTAAACCCCTCACACTACAGAATAATTTGGCCAATTGCTGGAAGGACCAAATTGGGACCAAAATCTGGCCAGTTATCCTTTAGTATGGGTGAGGCTTAACCAGTCAACAGTAAGCTAAAAGACAAACATCCTTATGCTCCTAGCTCTCATCTCTCAACAAGTGTTGATCTTGTATAGGTGTGGTTTTTAATTTTTAAATAAATTTACTGAGCACTAGCTCACCATTGCTAGACACTGACACCACCTGTTTCCTATTGCGTGACAAGAATTGCTACACAATAAAAGTGTGTGTCGTATTTCACCTGCTCGTTCTTTTTTTTGTTTCACTGTTGATATGCAAATATCCTAAGGAAGTAGTAGTAGTTATTGAATGTTCCAAAAATAAAACATGTGTTAACTTCCTGCTTTGACATCTTCTTTGGCAGGTTCACCACAGTGGTTCTGGGCTTGGTGAGCTTGAAGAATGTGGCAGTGTCGTTTGCAGAGACGGTGAAGAGCTCAGCACCCATCTTCACTGTCATCATGTCCAGGCTGATTCTTGGCGAGTACACAGGTAAACACTGTAACACTGTAAGAGGGGCTCAAGTGGGCATTCTTTCTTTTATGATGCAAATTGCCTTCTGTTTTTTCTCTTGTCACAGAATTTATAAAATTCGGGCTTATCCTTTAAAGGTTAAATTAGGGACATCTAATGGTGAGACTGCAGTTTGTTACAAATAAAGGTCTTCCTCCATTCACATCTGTCTTTATCCAGTGTGTGAGGGAACTGTGTGGGTTTGGTGACACACAAAAGTGTGATGAGATAAAATAAGTGGAGCTCTTGTCACAAAGAACATAGTGTGACTATGCTGAGGTGCGCTGGGTGTGTCTGTTTATGTGCTAGAAATTCCAGTTTGTGAAACTCCAGTGGCACTAGTTTGGGCAGTGTCCATTCACACATGCGCTAAAGTGGGTTTTAGGTCTGAAGACACCCAATCTGTCCTGAATGCATCCTCATACCAGGTCTAAATGGCCTGCAGTGTTCATTCAATCATTCATTGTCTACCTCTGTATCCTCCACATGAGGAGTGCAGGGGCCTGGAGCCAATCCTAGCTGACATGGGGCAAAAGGCGCTCCAATACAAGCGGTCCATTCCGCTCCAGCACTTCTATACAGCAGTGCCCGTTGTGATCACGTGGGCTCTGCGTGTTAGATGTATGTAGAGCCCACATAATCACAACAACAGCGTGTGTGTGCTACTGCTATTTCAGAGGTTTCTTTAACCTCTGAAATCAGAGGCTACGAAGCCGCACAGCAATTGTGAGCTGGCCGTTATCACCACACTAGCTCATCCTGAGGCGAGCTGCTAAAACAACATTATTTCATAAACCAGCACCACCTGACAGCCTCCATTTGTTAATTATACCCCAAAAACCAGCCATGCCAAGAGCTTTCTGTGTTTTAAATGTGTCCTGGAGCTCCACACAGAGCTAAGTACGTCTGCGGCCGGCCTCAGGGCTCTGGATGTACCTGCGGGACGAGTCACTCACCATGTGTGGGTTGGGCTAATCCACAATAGTGAAAACAAGGGGGGTGTTACCACGCTGTTACCTGTGAAACACGGGTGCTGTGAAAACACCCCCATTTGATGAAATTAACCATAGACTATATTAAATTAACATGGCAAAAAATCTAATATTTTATGTTGAAAGGTTAAAATTTATGTAACCCATTGGTTATACCCATTGGGTCAGTTTTTCTCATACCTACTGTTGCTGACTATTGTTCTCTGTTTAAGTAATATCACTTGATCAAGCCTATTCTAACATTCCACACCACAAAATAAGTAATTAAAGTATGTATGATTCGTGCTGTTATCGGATCGGTATCGGCCAATACTCAAAGTTGCAATATCAGTATCGTATCGGAAGTAAAAAAGTTGTATCGGGACAACCCGAATAAACATTCACTAGAAGCTGAGCTTCTGTGAGGATTGAGGTTATTTATGACAGTTTCATTTATTTTAAAAGCCTAGTTTTAGTTGGACTTACACAATAGTTTGATTATCTCATCATGTAAACATACATACATACGTGTGCTGTTCTGTTTTCCACGCTGCAGGACTTTGGGTAAACCTGTCCTTGTTCCCTGTCATGGCCGGCCTGGCCCTCTGCACAGCCACAGAGAGTAGCTTCAACATGCTTGGTTTCTGCGCTGCTCTCTCCACCAACATCATGGACTGGTACTGCAGCGCTCAAACACAGCTTTTCCACAGCACAGTGCTTTGACTTAACTTTGCAACCTGCATCTCTGATTTCAGTTTGCAGAATGTGTTCTCCAAAAAGCTGCTCAGTGGAGACAGATACAAGTTCAGGTACCGGCCTGAGATTCTATGTTGGTAGCTGTACAAATTAACATTCCTGTGCTATTAAAAACTCATTGTTCAATTATCTAATCATCTTATTTCAGCCCTCCTGAGCTGCAGTTCTATACCAGTGCAGCAGCAGTCATCATGCTTATTCCTGCTTGGGTGTTCCTCATGGTAGGTACAAACAGAAGTTGCTGCAACATTTAATTAGATCTGTTATATAATGAGAATAATTACACAAAATTAAGGAGAGTTATTTGTTAGATTAATTTCCTCAAGGCCAAAATGCATTGCCTCAAACATGACCATGGCATTACATTGAAGGCATTTCAAAGTGTGTTTTCCATCCAAAGAGCACCTCTAATCAGCCAAATGTGAGTCCAGGAAGTTTACCTACTTAAGGACTTGTTTCCACCAGGCAGTGCAGTGCAGTTCAGCTCATCACACAGAGCCGTTTGGAAAGATAAACCCTGATCTGGCTCCTGGTTTCACTACAGTTTAGCGTAAATTATGAGCGATTGATGCAGATGTGTCGGCTAAAGAAACAGTGTGGCGTCATAGAAGCGTGACACAGCATAGCTTGCTAATAAATGGCATTAAGGAGAAGAACAAGACACGTTTAACAAAGGGTAACAATGGAGGACATCCAGCATTCCATCTTCCGTCTTCTTGGCATGCAGCTGTTTATTACAAGAATAAGACGAGTCTGGTATGAAAGAAGGCTGTGCGAAAAAACCATCACACTGAAGTGGTGATTCTCTGTCGTCAGTTCAACGGACTGCAGTGAGTCTATCTCCACCCTGTAGGAGCCAGACCTCCGTGCTTGCTCTTAATATGGAAACTCAAATTCTTACACACTGAACTGTACCGCTTTGTTGAAGTGGGGCTAAAGAATATTTATTGACCCAAACTATGTTTACATGGACAGGACTATCATTGGAGACAGATGAGTAGCAACACATTAAAGATGCTGATGCACCAGAGTTAATGTTGCACTGCGTGTCTATGTTTCCAGGACATTCCGGTGATTGGGAAGAGCAGGCGGAGCTTCATCTTCAGTCAAGACATTATCCTGTTGCTGCTTTTTGACGGCTTCCTGTTCCACCTGCAGAGTGTCACAGCCTACGCTCTCATGGGACGGATTTCCCCTGTTACCTTCAGGTAAGAGACAGACACAAACCCTTCTATAACATTGACTCTGGAATCGACTCGATGAATACATTACAACCCAGTCCTTGTTTTCCGATGAGGCTGATTATTACACTGTATTAACCTTAGTCTCCTGTACAACAGAGTTCCTGGTGAGCTTTGCAAATATGCTTGAAGTAACCTGTATTTATTACAGTACAGATGTTTTCCAGCCATGCATATTTGCTCCCACTTTCAATTTATCTTAAAGGGGCATTGCACTGATGTTTCACATTAAGTGTGTTTACAGATTATGGGGATTATTGGGAACTGAAAATGCAGTGACAAACCAGGGGTGGGACCAGACATCTGTTAGCATAGCACACCTATATCTCCAACCAATCTGTAATAATTTTGATATAGAGATGTGTACTGTCTTATTTAATTCAATATCAAGTATTAATTCTTAATAACAATGGTAAAAATGTTGTAATAAGGAAACAATACTTATATAATAATCTTTATGGCAAGTGTTACTGATTGACTAGTTTTAAGTGGGAGTGAGTCTTACCTTTAAACTTTTACATATAAACGGATGTCATTGGATGTCATATCATTGGTTATCAGCTCCGTACTACTCTCTGTATTTCTAAATATACTGGTGTTGAGATCTGTTGGAAGTGATTTGTTTTATGTGGAGGCAGATGGCATTGTGCTAGTAAAGCCAGACAATTACAGAGAGGTTGGAGTATGAGTGAATACACAAAGAAGCACCCAAAAAAAAAGTAATTCAGCAGTTTTTGACACAGTTTGTCCCCGCCCGCCTGTGCTGCTGCTGCAGTAAACACAAACGCTCCGTCTGTCCGATGAACGACGCAGCATAAAACTGACGTTGACGTTGCAATGTTCACAAAGACCAAGCAGAGGCAGAATAATAACATCAACAACAAACACCAAATCACCAAATCACATGTTTCTCAAAGCGGCTGAATGTGATGTTAACACCTTGTCCTTTCATCAGTGTTGCCAGTACTGTCAAGCACGCTCTATCAGTATGGCTGAGCATCATCGTGTTCAGTAACCACATCACCATCCTCAGCGCCACTGGCACTGTCCTGGTGTTTATCGGCGTCTTCTTGTACAACAAGGCCAGACAGATCCAGAGGGAAAACTTACAGGCACTGGCTGCTGAGCAGAACCATAAACCACTGCCGGAGGACCAGAAATTCCATCCCTCTCCATCTCACTGACGACAAAGCTGCTTTTAAAGGGATCAAGTGAAAACAAAACTATTTGATTTTAGGTTGGATATTTACACACCGCAGTTAAAGCAGCTCAATGCAAACTTTGACAAGCAACAACGGGACTCTAATCACAAGCCATGTAGAGGTTCAGTGCATAGGACCTGCACCTGGGAGTAAAGGAAACGCGTTGATTTGGAACAATTCTGGGTTTTAAGTCCTTCATTCTGATTTATTTATAGAGAAAATGAAAATAAATGCAGTGGTATATTTTTTATTCTATTTCTGTCAATAGATTTCTCCTAAATGCTTCACATTAGAGATTTATCCTTTAAAAAACAGTCCCTTCATCAGCGCTGAATACACAGTCCCAGCATTGTCTCCGGACTGGAAGTGCTGTCGCTGTAATAAACATGGCATCATACAAATCTGGTTTGTACAGTAAAACATCAGGACTGTGTCTGGGTTTTACTGACTTCTAAAGACAGACTTTGCGACGTTTGAAACATTTCTACAGTTTGGCGTTTTAAACCCCCCCCCCACCCCCGGGTTCTATTCTGTGTCATTCTGTTGTGACTGGCTTGGCAAAAGTCACTGGTCTGACTGGCCTTCCAAAGCCGTCACACTGTCCTGTGGAAATGTTCATCGGTCCCTGTGATGAGGACCTCAAATACACTCTTGATCCTGTGCTATGTTGTTAGCTGGTTAGTTAGTGAACGGGAAAGCTCAGGGTGTCCTTCCGTTCTCTGAAGGAAGTGACTTCTGTAAGGTTTTTGTCTTACTTTTACAGTGTTTGCTCATTTTGTCTCTCATCTGTGGTACAGCAGCCACTGAATGTATGCGTTCGTGAAAAAACCTGATGTGATGTGTCGTACAAACCTAAAACGTCTCGCAAAGAGGGCACAAGTGCCAGGGGTATGAGGTTTTAGGAGCCTTCGACTGGCTGTTCCACACTTTTTAACCACATACTGCATTCTAGGAATGCTTTTCATCTATCATGAACTGTTGCGCATATTTAGGCATTTATGTGCCTATTCTTTTTGTAAACTGATATATGCTCTATACTGCATGTTGGGATGGCATCCATGATTAGTTAAACAGGCTTAGAAAGGATTTATAAGTTGCTGTTTATCCATAATAATAATAATAATGGGGCTTTTGTAGTTGTTTGTTTTTGGGAGCTTTTTGCTTGAATCAGTTATGACTGACAACCAGACAATCAAAGAAGTTTTAGACAAACCCCAAGTTCCCAAAACTAATATTAATGATGAAATAAATACACACAAGACGAATACAGTAAAAGGTTGTTTTTATAAATATTGTACGGTAGGAAATTGCACTTAGCATTATCAGAGATTTGTTGTTTCCTTAAATATTCTCTAAATTTGGACTGTGAAAAGACAGTGCGGATGGTTGGGAGTAGGAATCCATTCAACTTATTTAATTATTATTTTACTGTGGAATGTCCAGATATCTTTTATGGAAAATTGAGCTATATTTTACTTTAATTTTCTCAAACTTTCTACAGAGAAATAACTTGAAACTTGATGCAAACAGTGTGGGGCCAGGACAGAGAGTCCAGTGAAAGTTTGAGTGTTGATTTTTTAATGAATATTTTTGAACTACTCTGTTCACTAAACATTTTGCATTTGCTTACTGTGATTAATTCATGTTTTGTTTTTATCCACAAATGAATTGAATTGAATTGTTTGTGAAGGAGTCAACAGATGTATTGATGGGGCCAATGTCACCATGTTCCATTCTCTCAGGCGATTGCTGTGTCATTAACAAATATGAAATCCTGTTGAAGTTGACCACTTTAATTAAACAAAAAAACTTCATGACGTTATTAAAAATGGCTTGTGTATTTTTCTTATTGCTGGATATAAAGTATGACATTTCTACTTTGTGGCTCACTTTGAAACACAACATACATCAAGATAATAGCTGCTGTTATTATTTTCCCTATTCCAGGAGGAGATGTGCTCTTACTCAATTTAGAGCATCCATTTAACAATGAGCATTAGGCATTGGGTTAACAATCATGTTAACCTGATCCTGAGCCTCAATCACAGCTTTAGTTCTCCGACTCTGCACATGTCCAGACAAAGTCTTTAAATTGTCTAGTTGCTACATGTTTTCAATCATTTTAGTAATGCTTCATATTTGCTGCATGTGCATTATCATTGTCAGTAGCATGAGGCAGACAAGCTGAACCTCCCTGAGCTGGTCTCATTGCGGAATTTCTCCATCCATGCATTTAACCGTTTGCTCATCTGTGTGGGTGGCTGATCTCAGACAGTGTCTCAGGTGAAGACACCTGACTCCTGCGCTGGTGTGCTTACACTTGGTCTGAAGTTCTGAACAAGTGTAATTCTCTGAAATGAGGATTCAGTTCACAAACAACAGCTCTGGTGGACATTCCTGCAGTTGGCATGACAACTGCATGCCACCTCAAAACTTGTGGCATATGTGTTCCTTGATAGAACTGCACATGTCAGAATGTCCTTTTATTGTGACCACTTCAAGTCCACACCTTTACAATAATCATGCTCTTTAATCAACATCTGGATATGTCTCACCTGCTAGGTGGATGGATTGTTATAGTAATGGTGTAGCGCTCACATACAAATACAGATGTTTAAGAGAAATGTGCCCTTTGTTTGCATATAGGAAATCTTAATTTGCTTTACTCAAATTCAAGGATAATGGGAGAAATAACAAAAGAGTGGTATTTATGTTTTTAACCATAGAATAGCCTCAGAAAAGGTAAAAGGCAAAATATATGCACTAAGTGGATTATAGGCTGTATGTAAAGTTTAGCACAGTACTAAATGTTATTGCTATATTCTTCTATATAGAGAAGACCTTTATTTACTGAAATACTAAATAAAAACATCTCTGGTGTATCTTCTTGAGTCTCTGGATCATAATTTAAAAACGATCTAGAGTGAACATGTTCATTTTCTTCACTGATGTATTGTACATGTTGTGACGAGGTCAGTGTGTAGTTCTGGAGCGAACCTATAGGAGGCAGCAATACGCCATTAGGAGACGAGTAGCAGAAGAAAAACAAACAAAAGATAACGTCATCATAAATGGACTGCAATCTGCTCGTAAACAAGAAGTGACGTCGGTGAAATGCGACACGAAGGACTGAAAAGCGGCGTATCGGCTCGTTTAATGTTTTCAATCATTCGTTCGTCGAATATTTTTTAGAACTGGAATTTTACCTCTGCTTTTTCTTGTGTTCTCATACGAATAAAGTCGGTTCTCGAACGGTAGAAAGATAATGAAGGTTTGACTCTCTGTTGCTTTGCTAACGTTAGCAAATACACAATTAACTCCTTGATTCGTTTGACAGTTTGTATTTGGAATAAAATATGACAACTCTAACAAGACAAGACCTTAATTTTGGACAAGGTAAGAAAACCAAACCAGCATGAAATGATCAAGCAGTTGTACACGGGACGATTTTCCCCTCACTTTCTGCTTTTATACACAATGTTTTTTCTCAAAATATTTAATCTTTTACCGGCCAAAAATGTACATTTGCCAAATACAATCAGCAAATGTATATTTTCTATAAAATCTTCGCCCTGTTGTCGTATGTGAAAGAATATCAGTAAACACTAACTTGTTGACATTTGTATTTGGTTTAGTGTGAGTTAGTCCTACATCACCCTGTGGATTTGTCTCTTTTCAGTGGTTGCTGACATCCTCTGTGAATTCCTTGAGGTCGCTATTCATCTTATCCTGTATGTCCGCGAAGTTTATCCCTCTGGAATATTCCAGAAGAGAAAGAAATACAACGTACCTGTGCAGGTACACATACATTTACACCCACCAGCAATTTTATTAGGTACACTTGACGATGCCTAATAATGTGGCAGGTGAGATACCCAGTATGGTCCTCTGGGGATAGTTGTGTTTGGAGATCTCAGTAAATTGTCTGAGACATACCACCTTTTTTTTATCTTAATTTCGTTATTAGAAATTAAGCAGGTCGACATGACCATGTCTACATGCTTAAATGTATTGAGCTGCTGCCGTATGATTGACTGATTACATGTGTTAATTATCCGCTGAATAAGTAATAAAGTGCCAAGTTGGTGTACGTTGTATTTTTATAACATGCTCACAGAAGTGACATCTACTGTTACTTTTACCTCTCATACCTACCTGTCTCTGTGGTGTGTTTATTTCTAGATGTCATGCCACCCAGAGCTAAATCAGTATATTCAAGACACACTACACTGTGTGAAGCCACTCATTGAAAAGGTAAGACATGCACTGGAGGGTACAGATGGATATCAGGTAACGTGTCATCTGTGCTGATGTCTTCCCCCTCTTACCTTCCAGAATGATGCAGAGAAGGTGGTAGTTGTCATCATGGACAAAGAGCATCATCCAGTGGAGAGATTTGTGTTTGAGATTTCCCAACCTCCGCTACTGTCCATCAGGTTTTCTCCTGATTCATTTATCATTATTATTATTATTATTATTATCATATTGAACAAATATCTTTCTTGTACTGCTGCCAAATGAACATGCTTGTTGTTTTGTGTTTATGTTGTCAGCTTGACCATGGTCCTGACTTGTGCCTTTTGTTTTCCAGCTCAGACACTTTACTCTCACATGTAGAGCAGCTGCTGAGGGCATTCATCCTGAAAATCAGTGTGTGTGACGCTGTTTTAAATAATAACCCACCAGGTAACATCAACAGTGATTAAATATAATTACAGTGGAATAAACAAACGCACAACATACTTTCTATTATTTATTTTTTAAATCAACACACTTCACAATCCTCCTAGTCAGGATTTGGCACGTCAGTCAGCAAATGCTTAAGTTCAGTCACTTTAAGGAATTACTATGAACCGTGAATGATAAGCATGAGATCATAGATCAGCTCATAGATCTATTTGTTTGACCTTTTTTTTCTTGTTTGGTTACAGGGTGTTCCTTCACAGTACTTGTACATACCAGAGATTCTGCCACCCGCAACATGGAGAAAGTTCAAGTCATCAAGGTGAGGTTTATAAAGCACTGCACTAACACAGCAGTATGTTGTGCATCGTTATCACTACCAGAGGTTTCTTTGTATATTACATAACTGCTTATAGTGATTATTTTTCTTACTGCAATTATTTAGCATGAAGCTGATTGAGAGAATGCCAAGAGTGTGCAAAGCTGTCAGCAAAGCAAAGGCTGGTGACTTTGAAGAATCTAAAATATAAAACATATTCTGTTTTTGTGTACTACATAATTCTATGTGCTCTTTCATAGTTTGGATGTCTTCAGTAATGATATATACTGTAGAAAATAAAAATAAATAAACCAATAGTTTAGGCTTATAATTATGGTATAAAATGAATGGAAGACAATTACATTTCACAGTTGGAACAACCCTAATCCAAGCACAGAATAATTGCTGTACATGCATGTGCTGTGTAACAAATGTGTGCATTGTCTTCCCCAGGATTTTCCATGGATAGTTGCTGATGAGCAGGAAGTTCACATGCAGGAGCCAAGACTCATCCCACTGAAGACCATGACATCTGACATCGTAAAAGTGAGCACAAATTACCTACTATAGATTAGTTAAGTTAAATAGTTTTAACACTCAGCAGGTGGAAGGTGCTGCTGGTGAGCCAGGAGAGGCCATTAAAATGAATGATTAATAATTTATGTGATTATGGGCAAAGATAATTGATAGGAAACGTTTAAGTTACTATTGTAACTATCTGGTCAACAAATGGGCCATTTAAGGTATGGACGTAGACTATTTCTGCAGCCTCTGAGGTCACACACTATGTTGCCTGGTTCTGTGACTCTGTTTTGTTGCATTGAAAATGCCATCATCATTGAAATGCTCCCACACTTGGTGATATTTGCTTGTTCTTTGTCTGTCACAGATGCAGCTCTACGTTGAGGAGAGAGCCCAGAAAACATAGGTGTTACATCTGCAGCAACAGTGAACCATGAACAGTGTCCATAATGTAGCCAGTCAACCGTCAGAGAGAAAGATGAGTGTGTGTGTTTGTGTGTGTGATGGGTGAGAGTGAACTGTTGCTACTCAAACACAGTTTGAATTTCATAAAATGCAAATTGTAGTTGGGTTGGACTGTTACATTTGTTGTCTAACCATTATTTAAGCACATATTGCATTTGAATGTAGATTTACTAAATCATCTAAATGTCAACAAAACATCCAGAGGAAGTAAACATCCTGTGGTACCCACTTGTATCAGTTGAACCCCGACTCAGTTGTGTTGCACACCTATGGAAAAAAATACTCATACAGTAACTGTTGTTCTCAACGCCTTAAACCATCTCGCTCTGTTTGAGGTGTGGTTTCATAAATGACAACATTGACACAAGTGTCAAAGCTGTGATGTGTTATGTTTACATAGAGTTCCTGTGGAAAACAAGGATCCCTATTTGTTTTCATGTATACTTTTGCAAACATCATTAATGTTTCCTCCATTTTAGTCTGATATCATGTAAAAACATTATTAAACTTTTAGAAAAAAATGTCTTTAAAGCATCTGCTCTACAAATCTCTTTTATTCAATCTTATAGGTGCAAATCCTGTTTTACCTTAGCCTCTCGAAATATATATGCTATTTCTTTCAGAAAACTAGTTCAGTATTTTTTTGTGTAATTCTGTTAAAAAATATTATAAAAGCTAAGAAACTTTTCTCTGCAATGTTTTGGTAAGGTGTTCCACACGGGTCTGGCAGGTGATTTTGGAACCAGATTCACAGATATTTATAGGAATTGACCATTTCAATTGTTATGTCGTAGGGTGCATACTGGGACAGTTATTGGAATGAGAGCTTCTATTTAGTCTTATTAGAATTTAAGATGGGCTTCAGACTGTTGGAATTGATCAAATACAGTCTGCAGGTGTGATACAATGTTGTTTATGTAGAGCTTGAACAGTGGTGGACCTAAGATTGACCCCTGTGGAACACCTTTACCAATTGTGAGGAGGTTGGGTCTCAGTGTTGGCTTGTAATATTGAAAAGCTCACACCAGACTGGTCAACAGGATTTTACCCGAACCTAAAACCAATGACAGTTGCATGAAGATAATGTTTAATATAACATTTGTGCATTAAACAAAATCTATATTGACATTGAAATATTGTCAGTTCTTATGACAATATATATGGCTCCTTTGATTTCCCTTCAGTATTAAGGGATGCTTCATTGTAGTTTAAAAAATATAAATTATTCAAAATGTATCCACAATGTGCAAGTTCTACTCTTCCCTGGCTTGGCTCCTCTCATGAGCATCTGTGGATGTAGTATCCTGTTACGTATCCTATAATGTAGATGGAAACCAGCGCAGCTAGAGACCCTGCTGTCTTCACTGCTGTTCCGTGGCTGCCGGCACAAATCCTAACGTAGAGTCTGTGAATGTAAGAGAACATGAGGTGGTCAGGTCTAACAACATGTACTGACACGGAATTTATCCATCGTCCATCCATTTTCTACTTTATCCTCCACATGAGGGTCGCGGGGGGTGCTATGCCAGTCCCAGCTGACATGGGGCAAAAGGCAGGGTCACACTCTGGACTGATCGACAGCCCGTCACAGGGACACATACAGACAAACACACCTACAGTCAATTTAGACTGTCCCATTTGCCTCACCACCAAATCTGCATGTTTCAAATCCGTAGAACCTGGAGAAAACCCACGCACACATGGGGAGAACATTTATATTTCGTGAATTGCATATTTTGGTGTGAGTCGTGTGAAACGCACAAACATGCGCTTAATTAACCCCATTATGAAAATGTCATGTATCCAGTTAGTGATGGCAATGCTGGCAAATGTGATCTAAAAATATGATGAAGGTTAAGTGTGCAAGAATTAGTGACATTTAATGGTGAGAATGCAGACTAGGACTCCTGCGTTCACTCCTCGCAGCATGTCGGGTAACTACGGTGGCCTCGCTCTTTGTTTACAGTGTTAGCTTCTGCATGCTTGGGCTGGTTTGTCCATTCAGGCTGCTGTAGAAACACAAAATGACTCAAAATGGCAGCCTCTGTAAAGCAAGACCCTTGCCTAAATTACATACCGAAGGCTACAGAAACCAAACAATATTTATTTAATCATCTAACCCAAGCCGTACTCGAGCAGTATTATCAGAGTAATCCATACCCTGACTGACAATGCTCAGTAAAAATGTTATATTTAGTATTTGGAGCGAGCGTGTCTCACCTCATCACAGCAGACTGTGATGTCTCCACGTTCATGTTGATGTCGTCCTCGTTCCAGCGATCATACTGCACACTGCCGGCTTTGATGGAGTCCATGAGGGAAGACTTTCCTCTCACAGGTTTATCTGCTGCCTGGAATCGGGTTCAGGTTCAGAGTTTGCAACGAGAATGTCTACAACTCTGGTGAGCATATTTATTAATGAGGCATTGTGACATTTCATGTGGTGTCATGGGATAGTCACTGCATAAAAATAGTTTGATACACATTGTCACAGCATTTTCGACCTCCATTTCACCATTTAAAGTGCTATCGATATGCGACATTTAAAACTAACTGGTGCCATATCACAACATGCATCATGTCAAGGCCCTTTAATGTATAATCACAGCAATACAGAGATAACAAACAGCTCCCACAATGTGCAAACACTTGCTGACATTGGAGAAAAGCCAGGACGAAACATTGAAAAGACTGGGATTAAGGCTGCACTTTAAATAAACTGTTTAATCAATGATCAAAGCCGTGCGTTAACGATCGTCATTCAGGGAAGAATTCAGATGAAATGAGATCATTGTATACTTGTATACGCACCTTAGTCAGAAATAGTTAGCGCTCTGGTTTCCAGGACATTAAAAGACACAACTGAGACTGGGTGAACTGTTCCTCCTGCTTGGTCATAGTTCATGTGTTCTCTGTTCAAGTCACCCTGTCATAAAGGATCGGGCTGTTGTCTTTCACCTCTTTAAATGACTCCTACTCTGTGATAAAGAGCAACGTGTGCAGCACTTTTCCTGTTTCATTAATCATCACACCTGTGCAGAGCGTGGACTGTGAAGCTCATTTTCTGCTGAACTAGACTGACAGTTGCCTGTGTTTGTAGATGTAAAGAAATCAAGCACACTTAGCTCACTCACTCATTTACAGTTATTACTGTAAATATGCTAATGTCGCATGAGGTGAAGATTCAGTCCATCATAAAAAGTCACATACAGCGTGTTTTCAGTGAGGAAAACTGAGTCCCTGTGGAACATGCCTTCAGAATACATTGCGATCCAAATCACCTCTGTTCTGTCACAAGAAAACACATAACCTGTTACATCAATATTAATATAATCCAGAGTTTAAGATTACACAGAGAATCTGCAAGACACTGATACACACATGTGGTGTGTTCTTATTCTCTCTCTGACCTCTGAACTCGACCATTCTCTGGAAACTCCAGAGATGATTGTGCATGAAAACCTGAGTTGGTCAGCATTTTCAGACCAGGCTGTCTGGTACCAAAAACCAGTTCACTTTCAAACTCACTCCAACTCCAACACTTAAATTGCCTTTCCTTTTTATTAGCAGGTCGTCTTCACCATATGTCTAAGTCCACTGAGCTGCTGTAAAGTGATTGACTGATAAGATTATTTTGTTACCAAGCAGCTGAAGACAATGTTGTCCAGTGCTGCCGCCCTGTGGAGGCACATAAACACCTGCTACATCTTTTCTGCTTTGCCTCTCTGATATACACCTTTAAAAAAATCAAATACAAGATGTGATGTATTTGAGCTCCACCTTCTCTAACACAGTTTGTATGTAAACTTGATGTCAATAAAAACATCACCACCCTTCAGACCTTTAACCTTTGCTTGCAAATCTTTACATTAATAAACAATTTAATCAACAATGTAACTATTACACACATGTTTATCCTATCAGCTTTGTAAGTAAGCTTGACTTTGAAAATGTTTCTATTGGTAAAAAACAAGTAAAAATCCGTAACATGAGCATCGTGGAACATAAGACAGTATAAAACGAATGCCTTTTTCTTCCTGTGGTGCAATGACAGCGGTGACCGTGTTATGACTCTGTGGAGGGCCTCTGCTCCACTGACGCTCGGATGACCTTTGGTACAGGACACAGAACAGACTCAAACTGAGGCCACGGAAATAAACAGAGGAGCTGAGCTGATCCTCCACATGTTCATGACCTGATCTGGAATAACAGCAAAGAATGGCTCCTGACTGTGCGATCGGATGAGTTGGATTTAGCTTCATGGATTTTTCTGCCACGTGTAAATCTTCTTCTTCCGAGTGAAAGACAACAATGTTATCCTTCATCGCCTCGCTTTTTCCCACTTCCTTCCTGCCTGGTTGGTTGATTTTAGATGCAAATCCACTGATTAGTTTACTTCAAGGTGAGCTCATACATTTTCTCTGACATCATCATTGTTACAGACTGTTTCTAAACTGCACATGTGGCTGCACTGTGTTATTACTACTCAAACCATGTTGTGTGACCTGCAGGACTCGTAGGTTCGTGTGGGATCGCTGTTCTGTGCTCCTTGATGAGAGTGCACTTATTTTTAGAAGACGAAAGGTGAGGAAAATGTTCATACTTGAAGGTGACTTATTGTTCTGACCACAGTCTCATCAAAGTTGTTTCCATTTGTCCTTTTCCCAACAACCCACAGTTGCAGGGATGAAAAAGAATCATCAAACCATAGCAGATCCACTCATCTCAGGAGAAGTAAATCTGGACTTAGTGGGAGGATCCACTTTTTCATTGTGACTTTGTTACTGGCTGTAGTGGGATCCCGTGTGGCTTCTTTGGTGGTACTAGAATTCTGTCTTCGGGCTGTCTCTGGATGGGTCACAGCTGGACCAGTAAGAAAACAATTATCTGATTTAGAAAAGAAAATAATACAATTGTCTGATATGAAAGGGAATCACTTGATTTGTTTGCTGCACCTACTCTTTTTGCCGAGTTACTATCTGGATTTGATCACGATGATGACGCATGATGTCTGTTTAAAAACAGCCATCATCTGCTTTTGATTCATTCATTATTTCTCTCCATGTGCCACTTTATTCCCCCAGGATTCCAGGAAATTTGTACAGCAGCTGTTAGTGCAAGGCCAGTTCTCTCTGGGTTGTGCCCTCAGCTGCAGTCTACACTTTCTCCACGAGGGGGCGTCCCAGCGCTGGCTATCCCTGCTCTTGGCCGCAGCTCTCAGCTGGTTCCTGGCTCAGCAGGCCACACGCCTGCTGCATCATGTCACAGCTCTTTACAAACTCCACAGCTCACAGCACTACTGTGGCGTCTGCATCGGCCTCCTGGCATCGGGGGGTCGCCTGCTGCCCACACTGTGCAGGACGACCATCATCACCTTCTCTGTGGCTGTGGTCGCTGCTGTGTCAATCATTAATCAACACTTCCTCTCTGCATCAGAGGCCCTTAAGTTCTGGACACCACTGACCATCTGTTACACACTGTTGGTGGTGTACATGCAGGGTGAGCATCATACAAAAAGTCTGTGGGCAACACGTTCAATAATAGTGCAGCCAGTATGGACCCAACTGAAGAGATCAATGATAAATCTGATAAACTGTTTCAATCAGAATGCATCTGTCATTAATCTAAGCATGCTGAAGTTGGAAGTGCTGTAATATTTCCCTGTAATGATGCACTGTGGTTCTGCAGAGGAGCAGCACCGTCTGCCGAGCAGCCAGGCTGTCCTCAACACAGTGGTGGTGCGCCTCGGGGGGCTGATGGTCCTGATGTTGACTGTTGGACGCTGGGCTGACGTGATCCACATCCTAATTTGTTTCTTGGGTGAGGCCAGCTGCCTGATTCCCACCATGGATCTGCTGGATGCAGCATTATATCAGGTAAATCAGTCACCCTGGAGGCAACAGGACTTCTGAGACTCCAAAAGTGGGGCAGAATACCAAAGCTTTTATTACTCCTGTTCCCAAGATGAGACTGAACTTCTCAAACTTGTATCCCAGGTGGAGAAGGTTTAACGCCACGACAGATTTAGGTCAAAATATTCTCTGATTCAGACCACAGGGTCTACTTTTAATCTCACTGAGCTCCCTGGTGACTGTACTTTCAGGTGAAAGACATGAAGCACTAAACGTGTGGCTTCACAAAACAGAGGTTTAATTTACTCTGCAGATACATTTAGCAAGGATAAAATGAATTTATGTCAGATTCACTCTGAAGAAAAGTAAAATGGTACATAATAAACCCGGACAAGCGTTCAGTTTTCTGATGCTATTATTACAAAACAGGAGCAGATGTCCTGACTTTCCACAGCTACACTCTCTCATCATATTTTGTCATGTGCTTCATCTGTCGTGTTTGTTGTGTGCATACAGGATGAAGAGGATTACACAGACTATGCAAAGAAGGATCATCGACAAAGGCCACGGGAAAAGGAGAAGGAGCACAAGTGAAATTTTAAACTTGAGGCACTTCTTTTTAATCTAGTTATCTAATGTAAGTCCTATTAGGACAACACCAGCAATGACTGACTGCTTTTGTATTGAGATTGTGTAATGTTTTTCCATAAAAAAGCATATTATGACCGGTGAGCCAGTGAGTGATTTTAAATCATAATCTCAATATTGGATAAAGGTGAAAAAGAACATGTTTTGTTTATTTGCAGAAAGGTAACAACTGTTTCCTCGGTGTAGAGCATTACACTAACATTAGACTAACATTATTCCAGAGTTTTGTCATTTTCTGACACGGTCTCAGGTGACAGACCTGCATTTGTACATTTGTATGATGTCTTGGATGAGTTCATGCTTTACACCTCTTGACAAGATTCACTTGTCCATGTTTTCTTTCTGTGGGTCCAATAATAATATAGGGAGCTTTGACCGTTCCATAACTGACGGACAGACGAATATAAAACAACTAAGTTATAACGAGGCTTACACTGCTATAATCAGCTGTATGAGGTAATTATGTTTTATCACTAAATGACGTCAATTAAGGACGAAGAAAAAAAAAACCCAATCTGCTTCAGAATGTCATTAATTGGCTTTATTTTCAAAGGTTACTAATAAAGGTGGAAACATTCTACCTAAAACAAAACACACCCTGTTTAACCATTAACACGTATAACCATTAACACGTATAGCACCAACACTCTTTATTGAATGACCTATTTTCTACATTTACACTGCAAGGTACGTCACTGTAACGACAGATAATCAGCGCAATAAATGCATGTTTCAGTTGTAACCGAACAAAAGTAACTTGTTCTCTTTAACGTAACAAGACATTCGTTGAACCACTAACAATTAACGCAGTGGTTTAGCTTGTTTATGTTCATTTTTATTAGCGTTCAGAGATTGTTTCCGCGTTAATGAACCACATTCGTGTTTGAGCTCGTTGAGAAGAAAAGGCAAAATGGCTGACGACAGCGTTTGTGCTGTAAAGTCACACAAAATGGCGTTAGACAAAGAAAGGCTGGGTGACTTTAATGACTGTCGTCTGAACTTTGCTCCGTCCAACGCGTACTCCACTCAAAACAACAAACCGCAAACATTCGACTCGTATTTACGCAAACCACACGTTTATAATGTAGTGAGGGAATATCTGTGTCAGTTACGTTAACATTTTCAGCTTCTTGTGACAATTTAGAGAGACTTTGTGAACACCCACGTCAAGATTATATCCACACACTGACGCCGGTATTTTTGTCTTTAATCACAGTAACATATTCCACGAGAGTTTTTTTTTTGTGATATCAGTTCCGTCTTCCAGTGACAAAAAAGGCTTGTGAAATTAAAGTGGACACATTGGTCTGGCGGTCCAGTTTTCCAAAATAATCCAGGTTTGGGCATCTCTGAAGAGGACACTTAGATTTGGTGTCTTGTCAATCCACCAAAATGTGAAAATTGTACTCCCACGGGGTTTATTGTATTAGTGACTGAATAAAATCCCACATACGGACGTTCTCCACGAGCACCCGGGTGTGGTGGTGAAGTGACTGAGCTCTTTACGGACGATCCCAGACTTCTCTGCCCTCGTCTGATTGGCGCGCTCCGCGCATGCGCTCCTCGGGTTTGCGTGTCCCGCATTATCGCGCATGCTCTCTGTACAATGTGACGTTCTTAATATAGTAACAAAAGCAGAGTTGTATAGTAACAGAGCTTTTTTTAAACTCAACTTTAATTCCGTTATTGTTTCCTATGGGCGACGTGTTGAATTCAGATATGGACATAATGTACAGAGGAGCAAATAAAGCCCCCACCCATAAATATAACAATATAAACATATATAATATATTTAATATATCTGGTGATTCAAACTTAAAATGATTTGTATTCCTTTTTTATCCACGCATTTCATTGCCCCATGTGAGCTTTTATGTCATTTATCTATTATCACTTTGATACACTGTGTTTGTTTTAAAGTGCTTTACAAATAAAATTAGATAGAATTTCAAAATAAAAGTGTATCAAAATATTAAAAGCACATTTTTTAAAAACAAAACAATCAGTAATTAAAAGAAAACGAGTGACAGACACAGGTCACACAACATAAACAGCCTCATTTCCACATGTTTTGAAGCAGAAAATAACAAAAATGAAATACATCCTTTTTGGTATGCCAGGGCCACCATAGTTCCCTGATGCGCTTGGGAAAGTGAGGGTTGTTACAGTCTGCAGTCTCACCATCAGGTGTCACTAATTCTTACACACTGGACCTTTAACTTACATTTTTACTTGATATTTGACATGTATACCTGTTGCTTACAAAGTCAAATGCACCGTATGTAGTTTCTGACAAAAGGGCTCTCTCATTCGAGACAATAAGAAAAGACCCAGTTTGATGATGTCACTAATTCTCACACACTGGACCTTGAAATAAAAGGTAGTTCAGGCACGATATTTCAACTTTATTTCAGGCAAATATCATACAACTGTGAAGGGACAGTGTGTCATAGTAAACACATTTATAAAAGTGCAGGTTTTATGTGGGCAGTTCTTATCACCGCTGCTCTTTTGGACCCAAGGACATGGGCCTGATTGCCTCATGTTACTGATTAGCTTAAAACAGAGCTCAGATCAGGTCAAAGTTCTTCACTAAATAGCCTCCAGGCTTTTATGCCGTCCACTAGTAGTTGCAGAAGTAAATAAGTCTAATCTTTATTTGCCCCGAAAGACCAACACATTTACAAGCATATTGCAGATGGCAGATAAAGACAAAGCGATAAATAGAATCATACAACGGATATGACAATGGCTCTGTACAGATATTTATTATTATTTTATTGTTTTGAATGGGTTTTGTGTCTGTTCCATTTCTCTCCTGCTCAGACCTGTGTTCAGCTGTGAGACTGTGTCGTCATGTCCTTCATTTTGTGTGGTTTCTACAGTTCCACGGCTTCGTCTTCCAAACTGTTAATATAAAATCAAGTCACTGACATTTAGCAGGGAACTTATTTCATTTACTTCTTGCTTTTTCAGACTATTCTTTTTCACACTTCCCCCAAAACATAGCAGTCTACTAGTATAGAGACACTCACAAAACAATTCCACATGTATGAATGGATGAGCAACACTTTTCCAAAAATACATTTCCTTATTTCCTTTTTCCATGATGATGACGATGATAGAGAGCTTTGTTGAACACCAGAATATCACGTGGTATCAAGTGGTAAGTTGAGATCTGATGACTGTGAGCCAACCCATACTCATCCATGCGTGGAAGCATTTATATTTATTATTTATTTTATTACCTTTTTCCTTGTCATCATCATGTCTGATAATGTTGTGAGCCAAGAGGCCATTTAGGGATAAAAATGGAGCACCTCTATATTCTGTTTTCTGTCCATGTTATTGTTCTTTACCTCCCCCACACCTGTCCTGTAACTTAATTTCCAAAAAAAACGCAGAAATGGAGAAGTTCAGACTGTGATATTAGGAAATACAGAACTGCAAAGCTACTATATCAATACCAGGTAATGAATCTGTTAAAAATAACTGTCAGAGTCATATTTAATAAAGTCTCTGCAGACTCTCGCTCTTGTTACAGCATTACTGAAGCTCAGCACAAGCACAAATGTTCTCACCATTAACATTCAGACACCGACAGCAGACCCTTAGTTTCCTGTTTCCTGCACATGACCAAACCTCTGCATGTAGTGTTGCTTTTGCTGTGTAAAAAGGTTCACCTGTGTTCTGCAGATGAATAAAGCTGTTAGTGAGGGTCATCAGTAATCACTACATCCATCCTCAAACAAGCTATTCAGTTCAGGTTCGCGGGAGCCATTACTCCAATTACACTCTGTAATTGTTAGTGATTAGTGATTAATACACCTCATCAGAATATCGGCAGAGATGGAGACATTTTCAATGCTTCTCTGTTACTTTCTGTAAAACGCGGACCTATGGTTTTGTACTTTTAAAACATCTAAAGATGCCAAACCAGGTCTGAGGACATGTCTTACCACCATGCACTTTATATCTGCAATATACATGAAGTATTCAGTTTAAACAGACAATGAGCAGCACAATTTACACTGCATTTAACACATTTTACATTTGTATATGATGTTTTTCAGTGGCTGTACTGTGTTGCCTCCGTCAAATATCAGATCAGCCAATCACATGGTCTGTAGACATGGTCAGTGCGACCTGCTGGATTTCAAACAGAGCGTTGGAAGGGCGTAGAAAGGTGATTTCAGTGACATGAGAGAAGTCATTTTGAGAATGGTCCAAAGAGAGAGATCATATCTGAGCAAAAATGTCCTGTCGATGCCAGGGGTCAGAGGAGAGTGGCCGGGCAGAAGACCACAGTAGCAGGTGAGTAGATATATTACAGTGAATTTATGTGTACCGTCAAACTATCTATGGACTAGAAATAAAAAAACATTACTCATTAATGTGCATCGTTTCTATTTATAAGAGAGAGTAAAAACATTAAGATTATGCAAAGTGTCTCACCTTGTCTTATACAACTACAGGACTGATGGATCCTCCTGTGAGTCAAAGCATCTCACATGTCAAGGCATCAACATTCAAGCAGGGGTTTTCTTGCGCGTGCGCAGTGACTGTGGACTAGCTCATCGGTGAGAGAGAGAGAGAGAGAGAGAGAGAGAGAGAGTAAGTTCACACACAAAGCCACGCCTGCGCCGTGCGCCTCTCATTACAAGCGAAGTTGCTGCATCTTTTTGGAAGGCTACATGCTTTCTTTCGACATCCAAAGGTCGCATGGTGTCAGGGACGCGCCTAGTCACGGGAACAATCCGGGGCGCGTTCATGAGCTGCAGGATCGCGCTTCAACAGTGAACAGTATCAAAGAGCGTGCGGGGATTCAGCCCAATGGTTTACATTGGGTCACAACAAGCAGTCAATGTGTGTGTATGTGTGGGGTTTTTTTTTTACCTCGTCGCTCGGGCTTTTGCTTTGCAACCCTTGTCTATTTTGCACGGGAGGAAACTGACATAGCAAACTCATCTGTATGATCGGGCAGCAGGAGCTCACAGTATGGTCCGGGAAACCAGACATTTATGGGTGGGAAATTTACCCGAAAATGTACGAGAGGAGAAAATCATTGAGCACTTCAAGCGGTGAGTAAACACTCATAATGAAGGAGAGTGAGTGAGTGAGTGTATGTGTTAGTGTGTGTGTGTGTGTGCAGCATCTCATCTCTGTTGTGTCACATTTTTAGTGAAGTGTGGATGAAGGAAGCAGGAGGTTCCCCCCGTAACAAAGTCCCGTTTGGCAGCTGTGATGTGTGTGATCTGTGATCTGTCACACGCAACAACACTGTGCTGCATTTGAGCTCACATTCATTAAAAAGAGCCTGGAGAAAAGCAGTGAGCAAAAAGGCAGGCAGCACGCTGTAACCCCGCCAGCACAGCGCACATATGCTTTGGCCATTTCGACACTATTCCTGTAACTTGTAGGCTCCGCGATAACTTCACCTTTACCTACTTTATTTGATTTGTCCCCCCCCCAAACACAAGGCGAACTTTTCAGCCTTTTTCCCACCTGGCGAGGCTCAAGGATAACATTGTTTCTGTGCAGCTGAAGAAGCAGAAAGCAGTGTAAACAAACTCCTGATCAGCATGCATCTGTTTGGCGCACGCACGCACGCACGCACACACACACGCACACACACGACTGTGTTTCTTGTGTCTGAGCAGGAACCAGCGACCCGGTGTTTCTCCAGGTCACAGTGTGGTGATCAGCACGTCTCTGTCCGTCTGTGTGTATGTGTGCGGATGCACTGTTGCAGTTGTTACAGTTATTTTTCATTTCTTTTCAAAAAATGTGCTCACAAGTGCGTGGACAGTGTGAGACACCACACCACCGTCCGCGCACAAGCAGGACACAAGCAGACTGGGCTGTGATTGTGCAGGACTGTCTGTGTGGATGCTGTGTGTCCCCACTCATAATGCAGCACTGACGAGCTGTTTGTGACACACACACACACACACAGAAAATGAAATGCACGCTGCATTCTCCCTCACGAGCTCACACATACGCTTAATGTATTTGTGCATTTGGCTGCTGAGACACACCGAGGACAAAGTGTACACATCATGTTTTATTGTCTTTCACCTCACACTGAGAGACTAAATGAATAATAAAAATGAAATTCACGTCCCCGCTCACACGCGTCTCGTCGCGGCTGTCAAGGAAATAGCAGCCCGTTTCTCTTTATTCATCCGTGTGTGTGTGTGTGTGTGGGAGACGAGACAGCTGAAAAACACTAATGCACCTTTACATGTGAGCATGAGAGCAACGTTGCGTTAAAAAGAAAGCTAAGCAGGCGTCGACATATCGGGGTGAAAAGCTGCAAAATGACCGACATGAATCAAAAATGTCCGTTTAACAGAGCGGTTAACGACGGAGGCATCACCCTCTCACAAGACACGAACGTGTGAATGCTTTTTATTTATGGTGAGACGGCGAAACTGGCGTCCACATTTGGTTCGTGTTTAAATCACGTAGGCGAACAATAGCGTTATGTCGTGGGGAGACAGAGCAGAGGATGGTGACGGACACAGCGGAGGAGCCGTGGCTTTCAGCCCGCTGTCTGAGCTCCAGAGGTGGATGGAGTCTGCAGGTGCATGACAGCCCCCCGACGTGTGATAGAAGTCATTGAAGATGGGGGACGGCACAATGAGTAAGCAGTGTGTGAACAGCTTTTCTAAAATGGCGTCGGAGGCTGTTCAGTGTTGGGAACTGGCATGAAAATAAAATGATGGGCACCTTATATGCTGTCTCTGTGGGACGCAAAATACTCCCTTCTCTTTGGAGAGGGAACCGTGAGAGCATGAAGAGGACAGCAGGCTCACTAATAATCCCCAACAGGCTTTCCCCATCACTTAGTTATTTTATTAAAAGAAAATCTATTTAAAACCTGTAGCTTCATCACTTTATCTTCAAAGTTGTGCAGTAGAAAAAGGATAAATGCGGTTTTAGTCATATTAGCATGGTTTACGTGAAAATGTATGGCAACTTTTAACCAGGTCAGTAAAATAAAATGTGCATTTATGTCCCTTACTGCTGTTAAAGGTCCAGTGTGTAGTAATATTTATTACCAGAAATTGAACACAAGTGTATAATTGTTTTTTTATAAGAAACAGTCTTTTTTTTTCACCGTCCAACCATGGCTAATATTGGACGCATGTTCGCACTCTCTTGTGGAAACGTATTTAGAGAGGAAACCGTCTTCGTGTGTGGATTCACAACACCATCCGTACCTGGACACAACTCGCCAAGTTGTGTCCGATTCTTTTGCGTGACGCGCAGACTAAACCCCTGGCCTAGCATTGATACGAGAGAGCAAGTCGTCAAATTAGCTGCTCATCATGTGAAAGTATCGCTGGAAACAGTCCTCATCCATATGGAGCTTCCGAATTTAGCGGTGAAACTCGCTAAGTCTGTCTGCCGGCAAGTACGTCAAGTCATCTGGAGAATCTTAACGCTGAAATTGTGGCCGACGCTAAATTCAAATCTACCCGCATCGGCACATTGACTCTGGATGTAAACTAGCCGTGGGAAAAATTCGCATCACGCCCGCACAATCTTGCGCTACCATGTTTCTACAGCAGATAAAACCAGTCCGAGTGTGGGTTTCACGCATTTTAAGTGGGAGCCTAATACTCAAAAGAATAAGAATGACGTCCTCTCTGGTGTGCAGAGAACACAGAGTAGTTTGATAGCACACTGGCATAATGGATCGCTGAGCGGAGAAGTCTGTTTGTCACAATCTGCAGTCTCACCACTAGATGTCACTAATTCTTACACACTGGTCCTTAATGCAAATATTGGTAGTTAGTTCCCCAAGACAAGTAGCAGTTGGGGCTAAGTTCAAAGTCCGGGTCACCACAGAAGAAAGATAAGAAGGCACAGTGACGACATAACCGAAAGTGTGCTGTAGCTGTTGATTCAAGTTTCACGGTCGCTTCCTATCGATTAATATTTACTCGGTGTACTGATTCAAGGAATGTGGTTTGTCCGTCAGACCTCGCATGCCTCCTCTCATCTGCTGTTTCCCCCATTTCCTCTGTGCAGTAAAATGTGGGCGATTCATGCTCTTCTAAAAGTCATCCTTTATTCGCTGAATCTGTTTCCATGTTTTTGCACATCCCTTATCGATGGACGTTTTCCACCTCCCTAAAGTCCAAAGATGTTACGCAATTTTCCAAGAAAAATTTCTTTCATTTTCATCCTCGCTAAGGTTACTTCAACAACTGTGTCCATCATCAGTGTTTTGGTGGAACTGTCTGCTGCACAAAATGTCTTTTTATTTTCTTATATTCAAACTGAAAGAGCCACAGAAACATGCAGGGACCTCAAATTAAGACAGTATGGCCTGATAAATTATATTCAAATCTCATGTTTGCTTTTTCTTGAGCCAAAAGCATATGTGCATATGTGAGCACCCTCCTCCACAAAACATGTTAATACTGGGAAATATATTAACATATGCAGAGGATTCAAGTCCAGTTGCTGGGTTACCTTGCCTTGAAAGAAAACACCATAGAGCAGAAAATAGGAGCAGCGGCACCACCTTACATCCCACCCCTCCTCTTTCTCTGACACACACACACACACACACACACACACAGAATTCTGTACAAATCAGGTTAAAAATGTGTCATGATTTCGGAAATGACATGATTTCCGTTACAGAAATAAAAAGTGATCACCCCGTCCTACAGATATAGTTGAAACTCTGCTGATCACTGTTTTTCCATTTCACTCTCTTCAGATATGGACGTGTGGAGAGTGTCAAGGTCCTGCCCAAGCGGGGTTCAGAGGGTGGAGTCGCAGCCTTTGTGGATTTTGTGGACATCAAAAGTGCTCAGAAGGCTCACAATGCTATCAACAAGATGGGGGACAGAGACCTGCGCACTGATTACAATGAACCAGGCACAATACCTAGTGCCGCAAGGGGGCTGGACGATAGCCTGTCCTTAGGCTCTCGTGCCCGGGATGTATCAGGGTTCACAAGGGCGGCAGGGGGGGCCATATATGTCCCCCCCACGTCGCTCCACAGCAGAGAGGGACGCTATGAACGCAGACTAGACGGGTAAGTGGACAAAGTTTCTCTGAAGGCAGAGAGAACCATGGTTTCTGGTAAACACCTTACCTCCAAGCATCTTACCACCATCTATTCATTTACTTGTTTGG
Source organism: Solea senegalensis (assembly GCF_019176455.1). Classification (NCBI taxonomy): domain Eukaryota; kingdom Metazoa; phylum Chordata; class Actinopteri; order Pleuronectiformes; family Soleidae; genus Solea; species Solea senegalensis. The sequence continues at coordinate 16,890,410 of NC_058031.1, forward strand.
GGGTTAAAGAGGAGTTCATTCTCAAGAGTTAAATCTCATAGGGATCCCCTCTGAAGTCCTTGGAGTGTGGCCAGTGCTCCTGGATTCACACGTGTAGGTAGACCCCCAGATATTCCATAAAAGAGATGAGTTCTTACTTATGCTACATGTATCCATTACTGAAACAAATAGTCAATAGTCCAAACGGCTGTTGTTGATTATCTTTGTGAGCGTAAACGTCTTTGTGAGGTGGATGTATCATTTGTGGAAAATGCGGGGCAGAGATTGGATATCGTAAAAAAAATATAATTCTCGGGATTGTTGGAGAAAACTGGAGAGAGAGAGAAAAGAGAGGGAGAGAGAGAAAAAGAGAGAGTGGTCCAACTGCCATCCTTGGGATTCCCCTAATCTGGAGTTACATGCCCTGCTTGATGGATTAAAATCACCCTTTTTCCTCTTATGATAAAACAACCCAGAGCACAAATTACATGTATCAGACACCATTGTTTGGATTGGTCCAATTTGGTTTTCACTTATCATGCTCACCTCACTGAGGTGTTCCCTCTCTCGTGGGCTGGAGTCATGTGGATAACCTACTCAGGATTTTTATTACCCACTGTTGGATTAACACAGACAAGACACCTCAAGGATACGCTGTCAAGACAAAGGTATGGGTTACTTTGTTCCTTTTTGTTTTATTTGGGATGTCTGAGAGCAGGGCTTTACAATGTGAGTGCTGGGAGACCTCTGCTGGTGATCCAAGTCAGTCAGAGTCCACAAAACACAAAAGTGAGCAAAGGACTCTTTTTCTTCCTGCTTTATTTTTGTGGAAGTTATTATTTTTATTTTTCAACAACTGAGACTGAGGTCTGCTGCGGACAAAAAGATATGGACTATCTTTGGATCATACAGTTGGGAAAAAGAATGCAAGGAAACTGTGACTTCAAAGTGTCATCCTCTCAGTTGGGAGATAACCTCAACAACTGTGGATTATCTCTTCTTTTCTGAATGTGGAACTATAAGTAAACCTTGGATACAACAGAATTAGAGAACCAAGTTGCATCCATGAGCTACATTCACAAGTTTGAAGTGCATACTGGAGACACGAGCGTCCAAGAGCTTCAAAACTGAATCTTCTCCATCCTGGGAATGATTACAGTGCTACTGTGAAAAATCAACAACAACTGGATTACCATTAAGATGCATCACCTTTATTCCTAATCTGTTATGGCTGCCGCCTTCTACTAAAAGGATTGGACTGTTTTTCTGCTGTGCAAAGTGTAGCCAAACTGGAATGTGCAGAACTACACAAATAAAGATCCAAGACTTAATCTTTCCATCACTTCCATTATTGCTGTTGGGAAATCACACCTGCAGAACGAGGAGGACACTTGGATATCACACATTTATCGTACTGGACTAAAACATTACTGTGATTTTCTTGAATACATTTTTTTTAATCCCACTTCTTTTGGATGGATGTAAGGACTGAAGTAGACTTTTTTCCTGACCTGGATCCGTACAAGACCCAAGTTTTTTTCCCCCATTTGTTAATTTTCATTACAACAGACGCTCCAGCTCATCTGTTAAACACGGTCCTCTGCCCCGGAACATGAGGATTACGTTTTCTCTCTTGAACCATTTGGCTTCGTTTTTTTTTTACCCCATCCACTCAACATTTTTGCCCAGTTTTTCTGCTCACAAAGTTCTGTCTCCCTAGATTGTATTTGGAATTATAGGTCAAGTTACCACTCTCTCAAAAGGTTGGTATGTCCTGCCCTGCGTATATTAGCTGTCCTCTCTAACCCCCTAGTTTGAACCCCTGTCTCTCTCCATTTCCCCCACTAACCAACATAGCTGGAATACAAGCTGTTATTACTGCCTGTGTGTCTAAATGCAGAAATCTTTACCTCACCTTGTATCATTTTCCTTTCTCTTCCTCTTGTTTTTCCTCTCTCTTCCTCTCAACCTTCAAGCTTCTGTCCCCTTTTCTCCTGATGAATAGATTCATTTTGCAGTTGTTGAGTGATTTAAAAAGAGAAGAAATGTATTTTGGATATGCAACATTGGCAGACCATAATATCAGGATTCATTAACGTGCATACATTTGTACAAATGTGGGAAAATTATATAATTATAGTAAAAATATTGTTAAAAATAAAATTAGAAACATAAGAAATTAAAAGACAAAAGCTTACATTAATGCAGGGTGTTTGTTTCCCCTTTTCATCTTTTCAAAAAACTCAGAAAGCTATAAAATAATAACTGAGTGATTTCAAAAGTAGATTCATTCATTAATACTTAAAAAATAAATATTAGTTCCAGCACCAGTTTTCTTTGTTTCAGCTTCACAGTCGCTGTGAAAATTTCACTTTCCATTGGAGGATAGTGTAGCTCAAATACTGTGACAGCAGACACAGGGTGCAGACTCCAAACATGTCCGTCTTAGAGATTGGAGCAGAGTAGGTGGCAGAGAATATCTCTGCAGAGAGATGTTTAACATCCACCATTGGATTCTTGGTACTCGGGATGTCGCAGCTGCCTTTAGGGTTGGTCAATAAAACGATAATTACCATGAGACAGTAGAAATTTGTCAGATGTCGGAGATTTTTCCTAATGATTTATACTTTGGAGGCTTTCCATTTTAATTTCTGTTACAAATCAATGAGCAGAACTGATTAATCCCAGCACTGGGCTTACAGGATTGCTGCATCCGTTTGATGGATTTCCTTGATTTGCCGGGTGTTCAATTTACCGGATTCACACAAGCATTTTGCGTTCCAGATTTTTATCAGAAAAACAAAATGCCACAGTCCATTTTAATAATCAGAGTTAAGCGCCACGGCGTGTGAGAGAGGTCTTTTTATTCACGGCGCTGCCCGAGCTTCATGCTTTGTGCTTCAGCTGCAAAGACAACAGGGTGCTGCACAGCTGCACCGCTAAGCTGCCTGTTTCGTTTGCATGGAGGAAGGATTTTCAACAATAAACCACACATAACACTCAGGGAAATTTTGAATTAAATTGAAACACATGTTTTGTTCCCACATGACTGAGTTTCCACATAAGACGACTTCTTGGCATGCTGCTGGAATGCATCCTTATAATTATGCTGTTCACGTAATCCCAAAATGCATTGATGTGCTTAGCATGCACCGGAGCAGACTAATAATGAAACACTGATGGAAATTTTGCCAAAAAAAGTCCAACTGAATTATTTTTTAAGCCCTATGAATAATGTAGAAGCTGTTTTGTCTTAAGAGAAATTGAAGGCTATCTATTGAGCAGTGAGCTTGCACCACCAAATTAGCATTTTCGAGAGCATCTAGGGGTCAAGGTAATCCATCAATTTCACAGCAGACGTCGCAGTGCCATAGATGTTATTCATGAGTCCTGCAGACAGATGATTACATCTAATAAGCCGAAACAGAATTTGTACCTGACCTGACTTGCTGTAATTTCAGTATAGGGAAACAAAGACATAGTTCCAGTCTCCTAAACCCGTTTATCCTAAAATCCACTGCAGTTTTTGTGTTTCTGTCGCAGGCAGTTTTCTTTTGTCAGCGATTGATCCTGCAATTAAATCCTGTCAGTAACTGTCATTAAATCTAGACCTATTTTAGCCAGGTTAAAATGGCATGTGTTGTCGTTGTTGGTGAAAGGTAAAAAATCCTTTTATGTTTGCTTTAAAGGAGACTAAAGCTTCACGATGAGTGCAGAGTGTGGATTAGCTGTAAAATGTCAGCGTGAACGCATGCAACATTTTTCCTTAAAAGGTCAGCCGAGTGAATTTTCAGGATTAGTTTCATAGGTAATTTATCACCTCTCAGCGTAGCACAGGGCATCAGTGATGCGGAGGAGGAGGCTTGTGTCGTATATCTCGGGAGAAATGGCAGCAGCCCTTTGTCAGCAGCACCTGGTCTGGCACATGTCGGCGGCTTCCACAGCGCTGATTAAAATGCACGCTGCTGATTTCACTTACTGTTTTGGTTCTCGCACATTGGGACCCTCAGTTTGCTTTGAATCACAGCGAGACCAGACGTTTGAACCACAACTCCTTATAGATGTTGTAGATGTTGTCGAGAAAACACGCAAAGCACAAACAGGTCGGAAAAGAGAGTCGGTATAAAATGTGCTGTTAAAATAACTAATTACAAACATTCCCTCGTGACTCAGAGCACAACACATTGTGCCCTCATTTGCACTTTTATTAATAAAATACTAACCCAGAGCTGCTGCCAGGTCTCTGCAGTGACATAAACTGTTTCAGACATGTCTTCTTGTTGCAAATGTCTTTGATTTGTCCTCACTGATCTTTGTTGGCGTAGACAGTTTAGCAGCGCGCCGAGCACAGTTCACGAAAAAAAAAACCCCCAAAAACATCCTTACACAAATGAAGGCTAAGCGAACTTCACAGATCGGCGATTTGACTCCTTCTGTTACTTATCAGCGAGGGACGCTTGTGAGTAATATCTCAAGGAATCCGTTAAGATGATTTCTGATGAATTTCAGGCGTCTTTTTCTCGCATTCGATGATCATAACCAAGCTGAAAGTTGGATCGCAGACATTCTCCTTGTCTTTGAGACATTCTTTCACCCTTTTTCGTTTAAACTGGAACATGTGGAGGAAGTGTTTGAGGAGGCGATGACGACCTGAGATTGGACTTTAATCCCTGCCCAGATTCAAACCAAGAATGTCACACTTTCATGATATGAACATTACATAGATGTCGGCTGATGCTGATTGGTTTCATCAACCATTATTCTATTAATTAGACTGCTTACAACCTGACCTACATCCAAGATGCTGTGTCTTTACCTGCATAAAAGGATGAATTATTAATGAAAATGTATTAATTAAACACAGGTGTAATATTTGTAGTAGCTTCAATATTTTTGACAGATAATATTTGAATTCCCCCGAACTTTTAACCTGACAGAGAATCAAATATTTAGATATTATTTGTAACCCTGGTTGTGTTAAATCTGTGGGTTCAAACATGGTGGCCAATTTGCCGGTGATAATTTGATATGAATTCAAACAAAGGCAATTACCGTCCTGTCCTGCTCGTTACGTGGAGTTTAGTAACACGAGTGCTTTAATGTCACAGTCGTTATAAACCCATATTAAATAATGATTATTTTGTATCAGTCTGAACAGAATGTCCTCATGCCCACAGTTTTTACAACGTGCGTCTTCATAAAAGATGCTTTGAGAAGCTTTGTTGTGTTCCCTTTTTTTTTTTAATCCTTTTTTCAGGAGAACAAGTGGTGTCAAGTTGTGTAACATCACAAACAAAAAGCTCGTCACAAGTCAACTCCAAAAAACCTGCTCAACAAAGCCTCACCGACGAAATGCCTCAAAAAGTGTCCTTTTGTCGTAGTTGCCAGATGAACACACATGAAGAGAATCACTTGACAGTTTATTAAGTGTTTTTGTTTTCCATTGAGTTGATTTTATTTGAAGTTGCCCTTGTGCAAGCCTGTTGTATCTGCAGTCAAACTCTAAATGAGCTGTGTTTTCTCTACTTTTACACCTCACTTACTTACTTGTACCTTGCTTTTATAAAGCATGTTGCATGACATGCCCAAACCTGGCAATCTGTTGAAAAAAATGCTTCTCACACATTCAACTCGTCCGAGGATGAGACGTTCAAACAGAATCTGCTTCATTTTATTTCCTCAAATCTAATAGAAATGCCTGAAGTCAGCAGTCCTTTGTAGAAATCAGGGTTTGGTTTGGTGGCAGAAAAAATCGGGTTCAATTACTCTCCAAAGAAACCCTTAGCTCAAATGGTTCAATCATTTCAAATCCTCTTGTTTGTAGGCTTATAGGGTCTTTTTTTTACTTAAAATGATTCCTCTCCAAAAAAAACTATTGCCCCGTCTTCCCATGTATCTCATTAAGACAATCCCACCAGAGACACCTTAACATTTTTTATTTTGTCTTCTGTCTTATGCTAGCAGCTTTATCGAGTGTCCTAAATGTAAGTGTAATGTGCGGTTGTCCTCTCTTCCTGTTCGGCAGGACCGCCGAAAGCCGGGAACGGACGTATGATCACAGCGCTTACGGACACCACGAGCGCCCTGGTAGCAGTTTCGAGCGCCAGCGGCACTACGAGACAGACTATTATCGCGACGCAAGAGAGAGGACTCTAAGCACAGCAGGGAGCGGGTCTGGCACCTCCAGTGGAAGTGGTACAACAGTGTCGTCAGGAGTCGCTGGAACTATCGTTAGTGCTGTTGCTGGCAACACAGGAGCAAGTGGTTCAACAGGGGCCACAACGGGAGGAAGTGGAGGATCATCATCCAGTGGGGTTGGCTTCTACCGGTCCCACAGCAGGAGCCCGTGTCGCTTTGAGACACCCGAGTCTCGCTATGAGTCTCGCACCAGGGAACCCTTTACTTTGGCCAGTGTGGTTCACAGGGATCTTTACCGGGAGGACAGGGGCCGGCGTGGGGAGCGCTCGTACCGCCACAGTCGCAGCCGGTCCCCGCACTCGACACATTCTCGAAATCCCTCTCCTCAGAGACTTGCAAGTCAGGCTACTCGTCCTCCACGCTCCCACAGCGGGTCTGGCTCTCGGAGCCGCTCCTCGAGTTCAGACTCGGTCAGCAGCACCAGCAGCAGTACAAGTGGCAGGTGAGTGGAGCTGATCTCGCCGTCATGTGCGTGAATGTTGTTGAGCTTTGTGAGTAAGTCTGAACACTGAATGCTACATGTGTTCACTGAACCAGTTCAGAACATGAATGATGTCATTCTGCTTCCTGTCTGAGTCCAGGACTCAGTGGAGCATGATGGGAACTTCTTTCATTAGGTACATTTTATGGTTTAGGTGTATTCTCGTTGCACTGTTGCCTCCAAGCGAGATGGTCACAGATTTGAATCCCGGTTTGACCGAGGGCTTTACTGTGCGCAGTTTGCTGGTTACTCGCCGAGGTCACTTGAAGACTCTCACTTGACTGTAGGTGTGAATGTGAGAGTAAAGGATTGTTAGTCTCTGTGTGTTGACCCTGTGATGGACAGGTGTCCAGTCTGGGGTGTTCTATAACGTTTGCCCTATGTCATCTGGGATTTACACACTACATTCTTAATAGCTATTGTTCTCTTAATAACACGGTATATTCTTAGATCATTTTAATTAACCTTTCTATATTTGCTAAATATGTGTAAATGACTTTGCGCAGGAGACTGTAAACAAATGTTTCTGACAACTCAACTCAACAGAAACTGCAATGGGAACACTTGCTGACCATCTAAAAAGCTGTGGCTGAGGTAACATTGTGTTCCTGTCATCTATCCAGTGTACAATACACAATTATGCAATTTCCCCTATGTATTGTATATGAATGCTATACTGACTCTTGGGAATTCTGCAGCTGTACAGCACACCAGTTCATCAACAAGCTTTACCAGTTTAATATCCATTCCTGGTTAGTGGACTCTCGACACTTTGTTGCACAACGTTCCTCTTTGCACAAGCAATGGTTTGTGGGAGGCAAATATCACAAAGACTTGATCATGTTTCATGGAATTGACATTTAAATGCTTTTTGAACCATTGCATTTTCGCGTAAGTGTGTACGCAATGACAGGGCTTGGTTTTCCGGTTTCAAGATTTGAACATACTTCCACGCTCCGCCCCGCAGGCAACGCCAATTGCATGCTAGTATCTGCACGTTCATGCTGTGAGAGACGCACCATGACGGGGGAAATCTAACACCCTGCCTTTCATCTCTTTCTTTGCCTGCATGAATCTTGAGAATTTAAAGCAAGCCATATATGGGCAGAGGCACCTCCTTAAAGAATGACGTCATGGAACACGAGTTTGCTCTGTTGTGTCATATTCAGATGTAAATGTGTCGTCGTAGAAGTGCTGAACGTGGTCACGATCGTCAGTGAACTTGTCTAAACACACGTTTGTATTCACTTGTGCAGCTGCTGTAATGAAACACATTTGGTCTTATCAGGATTTGATCTCAATTATTTTATTACTGTTGCACACACACACACACACACACACATGCTCTCCACAAGCCATGGAAATAATTATGATGGCTGTGGAGTGTGTTTTATTTCTGGTCTTAGCACCAAATGACATTTTTATACAAGACAATCTGATGGCAGTTGTTTTATGGGCGTTTTGTGCACTGTTGTATTATTATGATGATTTATTTGTTTATTATTTTATTTAGTAGGTATGATGTGAGTATTTGAATGGTTGTTGGCACACGTGCTGCAGTCAAATCAACAGTTACCAGTTTGGGAAAAACAAATATATGCATAACATACATAAAAACATAGCTATTTTTCTCCCTGGGATAAATTTAGCACCGTGTGCACTTGTTTGTATTTTGTTTTACAGCCTCACCTTTGGACAAAGTCCACAGCTGTGGTCGACACGCAGCGACACATGTGGCTTTGTGAGGTAGTGCTGCGGGGTTTCAATAGACGGCTGCTTCATTTTTCTCACTGCCTACCTCTCTGTGTGGGTAATGGCTCCCCCCCTCCGTGAGATCCAGTTGGAACTGGAAATTTCTGGCCAGTGCTGGCTGCCTGCCCACTCCCATAGGCCAGGCTCCGTCAGCAGCACTTCCGGGAGCGTCTGAGCGCAGGAGGAGAAAGTGAGAGGGAAACAAACAGCAGAGGGCCTAGAAATCTCAGACAGGCTTGGGAATGGTGCACGCGACAGCAAACGGATTTTCCACTGACGGATCCATCTTTTTAAGCTGAAGGCCAGATGCAGATGAAGTGAAAAGGAGAAAATGGGCTGCGTTCATCTCTGTAGATGAAATGTATCACTGTTTTCAAATGGAAGAATGACACATGATGATTATATGAGATTTGTTGCTAATGCATCGCTATATACATTACAGAGCTTTCAGAAAACATTTAGAATGCCACTAATGCCTGATAATATTTAATATTTAATGCATTTTACAAATGTATTAAAAAAAGGAAAAACCTGAACCAAATTAGATTTGGTTCAAGACTCAAGGACATCCACAAAAGTGTGTGTCCAAACATAGCTGCTGTTATCTTGGGCGTGTGCCGTGGACATTGTCTTGTTGGGAGGTGAACCTTTTGTCCAGTCTCAAGTCCTGAGAGCTGTTGTCCAGGTTATCATCGAGGAAATCTGTTTTTACCCCGTTAAGCTTTACCTTTACTCAGACCAAACACCGTGACAGCATGATGGTGCAGACACCACGCTTCACTGATGCTCATCAGCTCAATGTGTTTTTTCTTCATCAGACCAGAGAATTCTCTTTCTCTCTGCCTGTTGGGTGATTTCACGTGTCTTTGGTCACTTTCTGTTTGGTCAATCTGCCTCAACTCACTCAGATCTGCAGTGCTGCAGCGATGGTTGTTTCTCCTTGAAGTTTCTTCCACATCTACACAGCATCTCTGGAGCTCAGCCAGACTGACCAATGGGTTCTTGGTCACTTTAACCCCCTTCTGCCATGATTGCTCAATTCGGGCAGACGGCTTTAGAAAGAATCCTGTGTTGGGTCTTTTTTCTCTACATTTCTTCCATTTACGAAGTATGGAGGTATTATTATAGCTTCCCTCAGATCCATGCCGAACCACAACCTGCCTCTGAGCTCTGCAGCTCCATCATGTCATATACTCTCATATGTTTCGTTAGGTGAGAGACCATATAAAGACTGTTGAATGTGTCTTTCTCATTGAATCTACATGTGGACTTGATGATAAAGTGAAATTGGAGTGAATAGTTTGGGGAAAAAAAAGGAAAAATATCAAAATATTATGAGAAAATATTAAGTTGGGTTCAGTTTGTTTGCAGTATAGTAATATTATGTCATAGAATGACTTTGTTCATAAGCATTGCATCGGTATAACAGCCACGTAAAAAAAAAAATCGCTAACCTCACGGTTGTGTCTCTTGTTTCTCTTTCACCACAGTGATTCCAGCAGTAGTTCGAGCGATGACTCTCCGGCACGTTCAGTGCAGTCTGCTGCTGTTCCCGCACCCTCAGCACTTCCTCTATCCTCCCTTGACAAGGATGAACCGCGTAAAAGCTTTGGTATAAAGGTCCAAAATCTTCCCGTACGCTCCACAGGTTAGTTATCATGCGCTCCTGTGGTGTTTGCAGGAACACTGGGTGCATTGCAATTCTACTGTATATCACCATGAAATACCAATGAATAAAAGCCATTGCCGATAGTTTGTTCCTTTTCTTAATACAGACACTTTATTAAACGTTTGTTATTTACAATAGATACGAGCCTGAAGGATGGTTTGTTCCATGAATTCAAGAAACATGGAAAAGTCACATCTGTTCAAATCCACGGAGCTTCAGAGGACCGCTATGGGCTTGTATTTTTCCGCCAGCAAGAAGACCAAGAGAAAGCTCTTGGAGCATCAAAGGGGAAGCTTTTTTTTGGCATGCAAATTGATGTCACGGCCTGGAATGGACCAGGTAAGTTCACTCAATCTCAAACTATATGTTACTGCAGCAGAAAAATGTGACGATTGGCAAAGTGCACGAGGTCACACGTAGAAATTCTTTTTCAGAGACAGAAAGTGAGAATGAGTTTCGACCCTTGGATGAGAGGATAGACGAGTTTCATCCAAAGGCCACACGGACATTATTCATTGGAAATCTGGAGAAGACCACCACATACCATGACCTGCTTAACATCTTCCAGCGCTTTGGAGAAATAGTGGTATGTTGATATTGTGAAGTGGTTGAGAATCAGAGAATTGTTTCCATGCTGCACACATACATATTTGTGTTTTCATTTTCTCCACAGGATATTGACATCAAGAAAGTAAACGGAGCCCCGCAGTATGCATTTCTACAATACTGTGACATTGCCAGTGTCTGCAAGGCCATAAAGAAGATGGATGGCGAGTACCTTGGTAACAACAGACTAAAGGTTAGAATAAGTTCATTTTAAACTACTTACTATACTTCAGTGCAATTAGCTTCAATTGTTGACATTTTTTTGAGTGGTTGGCTCTTATTTTATCCTTCCATTTTTTTTAGCTGGGCTTTGGAAAGAGTATGCCCACGACATGTGTTTGGTTGGATGGATTAGCATCGAATACAACTGAGCAGTTCCTTACCCGACATTTCTGCCGCTACGGACATGTTGTCAAGGTAAGTCTGCTTATTTCCTTCCTTATAATTGCCCATTGATTAATTTCTGGCATCTGGTAACGCTGTTTTTTTTCTGTCCTCCATAGGTTGTATTTGACAGAATGAAAGGAATGGCCCTCATCTTGTATAATAACATTGAATGTGCCCAAGCAGCTGTCAAAGACACAAAGGGCTGGAAGATAGGCGGCAGTAAAATCAAGGCAAGGGAGACATTGCTTAACAGTGCTCTGTACTATTTGTTCTTTGCCTGAAATGCTGTAAAGAGAGCATCTTGTCATTCTTTTATTTGTTTTTAGGTGGACTTTGCCAATCAGGAAAGTCAGATGGCTTTCTACCGTTCAATGCAGTCATCTGGCCAGGATATTCGAGACTTTTACGACATTCTCTCGGAAAGAAGGTTTGTGTAGATTGCTTAATCATATTTCACCTTAAACCTGCCTTAATATGAAAACAAATATACTGATTCTGAAGTATGATAAATTCATACCTTGCTTTTTTGGTTTTATTTTACTTTTCAGGGAAGACCGACAAACTCAATACGAATTTCAAGCAGAAAGACAATATTATGAAAACGTACGAACACCAGGAACATATACTGAAGATCCACGTCGAAAGTACACTGCTAGAAGTCGAGAGTTCTACGCTGAATGGGACCCATATCAGGGAGATTACTATGATCCACAATACTTTGAAGATCCACGGGAGTATCGGGAATACAGAGCTGACCCTTATGAGCAGGACATTCGCAAATACAGCTATCTGCAACGGGAACGGGAAAGAGAAAGGGAGCGCTTTGAAACAGATCGTGGGCGTGATCATGGTAGAAGGACCATCGAGCGAAGCCAAAGCCCGTCTCACATTGCCACTCGTCGTCCTGCTAGCCCCACTGCATCTCCTTCACTCTCGGAGAGGATACTAAGTGATTCAGACCGGCGTGTTCATTGTCGATCTTCTGATAGGAGTGGTAGCTGCAGTTCAATCTCTCCACCCAGATTTGAAAAACTTGAAAAATCTCGCTCTGAAAGGTATAATAAATCTGATAAACTTGAGAAGGATCGACTTTTTGATTTTGAAAGAGGGAATTTGGTTGATAAGGAGAAGCGGGCTGGATGTAAGGATCGAGGGGACAAGGACAAAAGTGAAAAACAGAGGGTTAAGAAGCTCAAAGTTGCATCACCTATTATCCAAGTATGTGAGACTGAACCTGAGACTGAAAGAGATGTTAGCCCTGAGTCTGTCCTACGAAGTAAAGCCAGTAAGATTCCAAAGGAAAGCTCAAGTAAAGGAAGGTTAGACCTTCTGCCTTGTGTTGTGCAGTTAACACGTGTCAAAGAAAAAGAAGGAAAATTAATTGGTCATGCTGTCCAAGAAAAACTAAATCAGAGGAGTGGCAATGACAGTCCTAGATTGGCATCACCTTCAGCTGACCAGAGGAGTCCTCCATTCCGCTCAGAGCCATCAAAAGGTGACACCTCTAAACATGGGAAGGTGCCCAGAGACAAAATTATGCACAGCTTAGTGGAAGTTATTGACAAGGATCCTAAAATAAAATCTAGAAAACATGGGAAATCTGAAATGGGATCTGACAACAGTATTTCCGTGGATATTGACCGTTTAGCTGCAAGGAAAAGGCGCTTTGAAGATTCTGGTAAAACTGATCGACAAAAGAGAACTAGTGACGATGACTTTGGCAGACCTGGATATCATAAATTGTGGAACAATGCCAAGGAGCCAGATATGGATAAGAACCTTCTGATAAAAGGGATGCATAAAAAGGAGAACCACAAGGATAAATGTATACGGGTGGTCACAGTTAACAGCCCTAAAGATGGACAAGACTGTGAAAGCAACTCTGGAGGCCTTTCTGTGGAGCGGCAGTCAAGGTTAGGTGAGATGTCTGAAGATTCTGCAGACCAATTATTAGAGTCTGCCTGTCCAAAAATGGATTTAGTGGGCTCAAAAAGTGAAAACAGCTTAAGTCTCACAAAGACATCAGATGGCAGCAGTCTGGATTTGGATCAGTTCAGAGAACAACAGAATCAAGGTTTGTTTGAAAATGAACCAGGGAGAAGGAAGTGCAGAGACTCTGATGATGGAGATGAACACTTTGTGCACATTGACCAGACTGATATTTGTACAAATCCAATTGAACAGAGTCAGTGGCTTCGACCCAAGCTTGGCGAACCTGATGAAGTCAAGTTCGAAACCCCCCCAAGTAATGACACTCATGACTTTGAAAAGGATTATGTCATACATGATGTTGGAAAACCAACTCAGGACTTGTCCCACGACCTCTCTTCCTGTATACGAAAGAAAATGGAGAATTTTGATGTTGAAATTATGACTGCAAAAAGTGAGCGGAATTTTTCAAGTGTGCAAAAGTTGAATGAAGTTATTTATCAAAGTATGACATCCTCAATTGGGACTGGGCACTTACTTGCAAATGAGCCTGATGAAGCCGCCCCAAATTCGGTGTCACTGAATAAGAAAGAAAGAAAATCCTCCCCAACAGCAGATGAAAAATGTTCACACACAGAATCAATAAAAAACAGCTTGGGCTTGACAGGCAGGCGTTTTCAGTCCTCTGACACTGAGCTCCCAAAACTTAAGGCAACCTTGCTTGGATGTGATGAGGAGTTTATGCATCGTTGGGAAAGAAGAATCAAGTCGGATACATTAAGAATGGAAATGACTTTTCCAAGTGACATTGTAAAACGAGAAAGTATCCGCAAACGCCCTGGACAAGACTTAGAACCTGGTGAAGTGCAGTCTGATTCAGATGATGATGTAGAAAACAAACACAGGTCCAATAGCTCCTTGTCTTACATCCTCAGGGAACGTGATGAGAGAATGACAGACCTGAAACTGTCAGGCTCCTTGGAAAAGAACAAGTTTTATTCTTTTGCGTTGGACAAAACTATAACTCCTGATACAAAAGCACTCCTTGAGAGAGCCAAGACGCTGTATTCTTCCAGGGAAGATAATTGGTCATTTCTTCCCTCACGCTTTCCCGCCTCCCACAGCTGTTCAGATAAAGACAAAGTAGAGTTAGCACCTCGGCCTATTCCTTCTTGGTATATGAAAAAGAAGAAGATTCGCACTGATTCTGTGGAAAAGCTGCATGATAAAAAGGAGGAACTTAAACCACAAGACCAAGAGCGCCAGGAACTGTTTGCCTCTCGCTTCCTGCACAGTTCAATCTTTGAGCAAGATTCTCGGCGTTTGCAGCATCTCGAACGTAAAGACCAAGATTTAGAGACTCGAATTGTTAGACCTTTTGGTAAGCCAGGGGCTACTGAGCCACCGACTGAATCTGGGGGAGGTGACATTCCACAAGAACCCACTGTGCTTTTCCACAGTCGTTTTTTGGAGCTTCAACAACAAAAGGACAAGGACCATCCCAACCCTGATTATGAGAATGATTCAGTAGTGGCAGAGCTTAAAATAGATCCTGGACAGAATTGTGATGGTGAGCCGTCTGATAAGGAATCTGAACCAGTTCTAAAGGTTGATGACATATCAGACAGCACACCTCTAATGTTGTCTGTTTCACCTTTTGTTCCTTCCCCCAAAGAAATGTCACAAGAAAATAGGGATTTAATTTCTCCATCCTCTGATCAACCTGTGATAATTGTCAAAGAAGAAAAAACAGAGCCAGTTCTTGATGTCTCGCCACCTCGTCCTCTTCCCATGGAAGACATCAAATTAATTGCTCCTAAGCTAACAGTAATCTCTCCACTTACTGTTTCAGAACCCGAAAAGGAAATCAAATTGGAGTTAAATGAACCTAAAGTAAAAATTTGTGACAGTTTGACGATGGAACATAATCCCCCTGTGGGAGTGAAGCCCCCTACTCCTGGTGGTTCCCTGAGTGTGTTTGAAAGAGAAAGTGGACAGTTAAATTACTCTGACTATCCAAAGATTGAAGTCATATCTGAAATCGAGACACAACCTAAAATAGAAAATGAGGAAACCAAACACTTTGAGGAATCTCAGAAGACTGAGACAGATAGTGAGGCATGTATGCCAGAACTAGAGGCTGAAATGAAACCAATACCAAACCGCAGACAGCCCAAGAGTAAAAGGGCAAAACCACTATCAGTATTGCGAAGCACACAGCCTCCCCAAAATGTTGCCACTGAGAAACCTGCAACACGCAAGAGTGAACGGATTGATCGAGAGAAACTCAAAAGGGCCTCATCTCCTCGTGCAGAAGCTCCAAAGACATCGTTTGAGTCTAAAACCACATCCAAATCACCAATTCATGCTTCAGACTCTGAACAAAACCTTGAGTCTAGTTTGATTCATGGGAGGACACGTCGTAGGAATGTAAGATCAGTGTATGCCACATTACACGAAGATGAACAAGCAGGAAAAGAGGTAGTTGAGTCATCACGGTCCATGCGCAAACGTGGAACTGACAAAGAACCAACACAGCAAGATGTTCAAGTTCCAACCACCAACGCTAGACGAGGGCGTCCGCCAAAGAGAGGCATCAAACGAGGTGAGGATTCATCACCAGCAAAAGGGGATCAGCAGAAAATGATGGAAGATGATGCAGAGGTTAAAGACACCTCAAGTGTTATAGAGGTGGTTAAAGCTTCTGAAGGATGGCGTTCACCACGCACTCAGAAAATGCAATCATCACACATAACTTCATCCACTCCAGCTAATAAGAAAGGAAGCAGGATAGATAAACAGCCTGGTAGCACTACAGTGTTGGCCGACCAAGCCGATGTGGCAAGTCATGATGACTCAGACCTCCAGCCTAAAGCTGAACCAGAACTGTTCATAACATTACCTGAATTAACAGAAAACGCAAGTCCACCAGTGCACAGGAAGGAAAAAGATTTAAAAGATTCTGATGGAAAGAAATCTACTGATGATGAAAAGATAGACACCAGCTCCTCTGAGAAAAGACGGCCCGAAAAGAGTATTAAAATAAAAACACCAAGGTTGAAAAGAAATATCAAGCAGGTCACCGAAGATATGTCACACAATTTAAAGAATCTTGAGATCCGTGTTAGCGTTGATGATGTAAAAGGTTTACTTCGTGCGGAGGACAATGCGTGTGAGTCATTTGAAGCTCCTGCTATCACAAAAACCAAGACAGCGGTACAAGAGAATGAGGAAACAAAGGTAATTGACTTCACAAAAGAATCACAAGAGCATGATACAGAGGAAAAGGATGACACTCTATTAGAACCTGAACCTCCTGCTGATCCAGCTACTCTCTTAGCACAACAGATGGAATTAGAGCAGGCAGTGGAAAATATTGCCAAACTTACAGTTGAGCAACCTCCTCGGCCATATAAGGAACCACCTCCAGATCAACCCCCTATATTGCCTCCTGTTATTGTGGAGCCAGACGTTGAGGTTGAGGAGGAAAAACGAGCTAATCCTGCAAGTGAAACTGAACTTGCAGCTGCTATTGATTCCATTACAGCAGAAGAACTTTGCGGAGATACTGATGGGTTCACAGCTCCTCCTACATACACTGCTATTGTTCCTACTCCTGAATCTTTGATATCATCTTCATCTAATGAGATTATGGAACCTGAAACACACATGGTGATCAACAATATCCTTGCAGCAGATTCAGATGATGGTCCCCTAACACCCAGCCCAAAAGCAACAGAGGCTAAAGAAACTGAAGACCCCCCTCTTGAAACACCCAAGAAAACAGGAAAAGTTAGAGCAAAGACCCCAAAGAAGTCGAGAAGTCGTAAAGGTGGACCTAACAAGAAAGGTGATATTACTGAAGAAATTTCCCAACCAGAGCCCTCTCCAGTCAAGCTGCCCGAGTCAATTCCAGAAGACCCAGAAACCATTAATTCAAAAGCAGTCACGGTTGCAGCTGGGGTATCTGTAGCAGCCTCTGTCGTCACTGCTGTTGCAACGTGTCGTCGTGATGTTACAAGTGCTATAACCGTAGACACACCGAAAGAGGCAGAACAGCCAGACGTTGAACAACCTGTACCCAAAGAATCTGCCTTCCATTCAGGCACAAGCAACCTCTTTAGTTGTAAAAACCATCCTCGAGCAGCAGAACCATCTACCCCCACTCCTGCGCGCCCACATGCTGTATCCCAATTCAGTGTACCTCTGCTGCGGCCAGCCAAAATGCCACTTACACCTGATTGGCCTCAGAGATCTGAAGAAAGTAGAATCTATGTTGCACCTTCATGTCATGTTACAGTGGTTACTTCCACTGTACCAACATCGACTACACTTGGAGGAAACCCTTCAACAAATCCTCCAATGCCCCCCGACACCAAGGCGTCAGATATTGACCCAAGTTCAAGTACTTTAAGGAAAATTTTAATGGAACCCAAATATGTGTCTGCATCAAATAGCAATTCTATACCTACAACGATCGTGACATCTGTACTGTCAGATCCTTTACGGATGTCAGAGACTGAAATACGCTCTGATACAGTGAATTCAAGACAGTTACGTTCAGAAGAGAGACCACCTTTCCCCATCCAGTCCATACACCGCAAACCGTCTCCTCTAACAGAGTCCCAGCAGAACTGTGCGGAGAAGACACAGCATACAGTAATTTCTCCTGCTACCTCAGTAATAAGTCGAATTCCAATGCCCTATGATACAGAGGAAACCCCACGAATTTCTCTAAGCAACAGAAGTATTGGCCTAACTATTCCCAAGCAGAAATTTAGATCAAATTCCAATGAGAATAATCGCTACCATGGCATGGATATAGTAGAGGATGGAACCAGAGGGCGCTCTGTTGTTGAGCCCACACCCTACAATACAGGCTCCAGTCCAGGCCTAAGGATGAATACATCAGAGGGTGTTGTTGTTCTGAGTTATTCAGGTCAGAAAACTGAGGGGCCCCACAGGATGAGAGCCAAAATTAGTCAAATCCCTCAAGCTAGTGCTGGCGATATAGAGTTTCAGCAATCTGTGTCCAAATCTCAGATAAAACAAGAGCCAGTCATCACATCATCCCAGTCTCCTACTCCAAAAGTAGCTCCAATTGCATCAGCATATGGGCACACAGGAGTCCTCTTGACTGGCAAGTCCTACAATGCTCAGCCTGTTATTTCTAGTGCTAAACAGGAGAGTTTTGGCTATGACAAATCTGAATCTCCATACCACACATCAACCCAGGGTGGTGTGGTGAAAATGTTCCAGCAGCCAGTTAGTTCTCCTCAAGTTTTAATGTACAACCAAGCAGTGATACAACAGCAACACAGCAAGAGAGGACTGGGGACAGAACCTCTACCAAAAAAAATGGATATTGGCAAAGCTGTTCAGCAGTCTAACCTCAGTCCAGTAATGAGTCCACATCATCCATCGCTGTCTGGAACTCGCATGAGCCCCAGCCCAGGTGTCCAATCTGACCGGTCAGCTCTGCATCTTAAGCAAGAACCCCAGTCTCCTCGAACAGCTGTTCACTCTCCTTCCCCTTTTGCCAAAGCCTGTCCTCCGAGTGGTTCTCCTATTGGAACTTCTGTTGTTCTGGGTCATGGCATGCAACCAATATCTACATATCATTCTAGCATGCACCATCCACACTCAGAACAGTCCTCTGTTATAATTCAACCTCACAGTGTCACACAGTCAATGAGTCATGAAGCCAGGATGAACACCCCTCCAATTTCTGGAATGAACTATGGAAGGAGAGGAGACACGCTTTCCTCCCCACACACAGGACCTGCACAGCGCTCAAACACACCGCAGCCTAATGTTATCCGTGAAATGGTATTACAGTCTCATTCAAGTCCACAACGGTCATTGTCAGGTAGTAGCTGCAGTGGTGTAACAGAAGAAGACGGCCGACACTTTAATCAAACCCTTAGACCATCTGTGCCCCAACATCAGTCCGATGTAATGATGATTCACAGTGATCACAGAGGGCTACACTCAAGCATACGAATGGACCAGTACAGAGATATGCACCAGCGCATCCTCATGCACCAGCAACTGGGAGAGCAGGCCAGTGTAGATGCAAGACAGTCACGCTCATCAGAGTCTGGAATATCTACAGGCAACATCTCTGGACCTTCTAAGAGTCCTATTGTCGGGAAGGCAATTGAACTTTCCACAAAAGAGTCACTCAAACCACTAGAAGGAAAGCTGATACATCCACCTGCCAATGAAAGTAGAATCCGGGGAGTCCATTCTTCTAGTCCAGTCATGGGGTCTCCTCTGCCTCATGGAGTTCAGCTGATGCATCCAGGAGGTGCCGGCTCCTTTCCAGTGTATCGGGACATGCGAGGCTTCCCATCTCAATTTCCAGGACATCCTTCACAGGGACACAGTCTTGCTAACAAGGGGATTGCACCATCACAGGTCACTTGATATACTTTTGCTGTCTTTTATTATCTACCTTTGTGCAACTATTGTATATTAGCATTCATTTTACTAGCATCATTAGTAATATTCATACAAAATATAGCTCTCTTAATTTGTTATGTACTTTTTTTTTTAATTCAGGTCCTTCCAGAGCCTGACCTGGGTCACAGGGGCAAAATGTCTCAGGCACATGGAGGAGGAAGTGATTTGAAACCCGAGAATTCTCACCTTCACCATGCTACCTCGACTGACATCTCCCACATTTCTAGAATACAAGGGGATACAGTCTCACCTTCGTACCAGTCTCCCATGACTTCCCCCATGAGTCTTACTCACAAGGCAGATCTGTCTCTACAGAAAGGTCCACCAGCCTTTCTATCAACACCTCAGCCAGCAGTACCTCCATCAAGTTCACTGCAGTCACGGCCTAACGCTAAGCTGGAACATTCAGGACACCGTTCTGTTGACACGGTGCAACTCTTGACGGTAGGAGGACAAACAGACCAGCAGTGTCAGCATTCACATTTTTAAAGACATTAATTATATCAATCATATTTTTTTTGTCTTTCCAGAAATATCCTATTGTATGGCAAGGCCTGTTGGCACTGAAAAACGACCAGGCTGCTGTACAGTTGCACTTTGTGTCTGGCAACACCATGCTGGCCCAGCGCTCTCTGCCACCGCCAGAGGGGGGTCCTCTCCTCCGTATTGTCCAGAGAATGAGACTTGAGGCTTCCCAGTTGGACAGTGTGGCACGCAGAATGACTGTGAGTGCATTAATTGCCTTTGAGCATTCACTCACTCACTCACTCATCTTCTACTGCTTTATCCAGGGGTCACACCCTGGACATGTCGCCAGTTCATCACAGAGACACAGGGACACAACAACCATCCACACCCACGGTCAATTTAGAGTGTCCAATTTGCCTAATCCGCCTTTGAGCATTAGGTCCTAAAATTTAAATGGCTAAGATTTCATTCCTGGTTGACACCTGTAGCTGCTGATGGTAAAGGTTTTTAATACTATAGGTTACAGGTTTCTAGGCAGCAAAACAAACTATTGTCATTTTAATGAAGAAGTCAAGCAAGTGTGGCACCAGTCTGTGAGCAACTCATCTGTTTTTGGCCACATGTATCATAAGCCTGTGAAAGGCAGAGGCAAACAGACAGGAGTTGTTGGCTTGCTGATGATCTGGAGGCGTACAGCTGCTCATCAGCAGTTCATTACCTTTAGTTTGAGCTTTACCGTTCCATGACACATCAGCTGTCAGTAAATGCCAAAAATGTTTTGATGAATAATAGCAGTGACTGCTAACCTCACTGACAAAGTATTGCTTTGCCAGTTAAAAGAATACTTCACCGATTTGCATTTAGCTTTGTATTACTAGAATAGGGGTAGTATTTTTGAAAAAGTGTGCTTCCCAACCTGAGGCTTGAGACTGCAACGCTAATTCTGCACTTTTTAGGGGGGACGGGACCTCATTCCCTGAATGTAAACAGTGTCCGCCATCTTTGCTAACAGCTATGCTAACAGGACCAAGTGTCACAGGTGGGTAACAAAGAAAAGATATTTCCCAACTCAGGGGACACTGAGGTTGGGAAGTACAATTTTTCCAAAATACTACTATTCTAGTTATACAAAGCTAAAAGCAAATCAGTCAAGTATTCCTTTAACTAGCAAAGCAATACTTTGTCATGGAGGTTAGCAGTCACTGCTATTATTCATAGAATATGCATGTACAAACTAAAACTATCTTTTGGCATTATTGACAGCTGATGTGTCATGGAATGGTAAAGCTCAAACTAAAGGTAAAACTGCTGATGAGCAGCTGTACGCCTCCAGATTACTATTCCAGTAATACAAAGCTAAATGCAAATCGGTGAAGTATTCTTTTAAATGATTTCCTTGCGAATCTGCAGCTTTGTGGAATGTTAGGTCTGCATTAGCAGCGACATGTTTACGCCCAGTTTCCAATAGCGAATGCTTACACAGAGTACTACTCAGCAGCTTAGTTTTAGGGGTGTGTTTTATGTTTACCTTAATAATTAAGACTGATCACTGATGACAGGTGGAGAATGACTACTGTTTGCTGCTGGCGCTACCCTGTGGTCGAGATCAAGAAGATGTCCTCAGTCAAACCCAAGCCTTGAAAAGTGGTTTTATCACTTACCTGCAAGCCAAACAGGCAGCTGGAATCATCAACGTACCCAACCCTGGCTCTAATCAGGTCAGGCCACCGGAGCTTTTCCTGCTCTTCTTTCTTCTTTTTTTGTTTACCAGAATTACAAAAAAAAAATGATATTCTGCATCATAACAGATTATTTTCTCTGTTTCGACTCACAGCCAGCCTATGTGGTGCAGATTTTCCCGCCATGTGAATTCTCTGAGAGCCACCTTTCTCGCCTGGCACCAGATCTTCTCAACAGCATCTCCAGCATTTCCCCTCACCTCATGATTGTCATTGCCTCTGTTTAATTACCTCCATTTTTTTTTCTTGAACAAAGCCAACACCAGCCCTTTTGGACTCCAGTAAACTGGGATTGCCTCATATTTTCTGAGTTTGAATTGAAAAAAAAAAAAAAATCTTATTTCGCATGCACTCGACCATTTCTATCTTCAATTCACCAAGTCCTTAAATCGCCCAGAGACGTTGAATTCCAAAAAACTATACTTGTGTGGAAAGGACATGAAGGGTCAAAGGAGGATTTTTGATCATTTCTGTTTACTCATTTCATTTTATGCCATTTTTGGAGGTGTTGTGCAATGCCTTTTCTAATTCATAGCATCCATAAAGCTATGGATTGAGACCTTCCTATGGGATATTTTTTACCTTCATAAAAGTGATTTTTTTTTTTTTTTATAGAAAAAAACAATGTGAGACGTCATTGCACTATGTTAGGGGAAAACGTTGTGAACTCTGTACAGGTTTGAGTATAATATGATCCATGTTATAGAATGAATCTTGTAATCAGCCATGCTTGCAGAAGATATATGAGGAACCATTGCCTGGAAATTGATCAAGAATCTCTTCAGCCTGATCAGTCAAACTGCATTTACTCCCTCACCATCAGCCAACTTCTACTTCATTTCCAGGCTCCATCCCAATGAGTTCCTTGCCCCAGGAACTCATGAGGGGACGTTAAGAGATGTACAGTTTACACTCAATGCCTCAACAGGGGACTATATAAAAAATATTTAATTTGTCTATTTTTGTTTGCATCTTCTTTAAGCCTAAGGGTACTGTGGACAATTGTGAAACTGTAAATATTATAAATATTTAAAGACTGAAGCAATGTCAAGAGACCAAGTGAATTATTTTACAAGATCATGAAAATTTCAATGTTTTGTTTTGTTTTGTTTTGTTTGTTTGATGTTTGTTAGTTAAGCGAGGGCATGGAGGGGAATGATGGAAAGGATCTTTTCAGGATCCAGGAGTGCTATTCATGAAAAACATATTTTTTAAAGTTCTGTGCCAAAACATCTTTTGCAAACACTCACTATGTATCTAAAACAAAATTTGTTCAGAACCTATTTTCATATGTGACTTTGTATTTTGCCTCAGAGGGCAGACTTGATTCCTTTTTTGGTATTGTTCATCAGCCCAACTCTGTTACTACAGTGCTTTACATTTTGTGTCCACGTTTTCAAGAAACCATTGTATTGTCAATGTTCATGTTTATTTCGACTTTCTGTCCCTGTAGTGTGGTCCTCTACTGCCCCCTGCTGTCTGGAAATCATCCTGTGCATCTTGAGGTCATTAAGCCATGACTTCATGACGTCTTTACTGTAGCATGCTTTATTTTTTAAATCAAGTAAAATCATAAAAGGCAATGAATGTGACTTGAACTTGACATAATGCCGCTAATGGATGTGTTGATCATCTGCCTCCATCCCTTAAATGTCTCCTTGAGCCGAGCTGTAAATACTATTGTCCTTAATCTGTGCTCTTGTGTATCTTCCCCGTTATAATTGTCTTTCTTCAGGGTCCTTATGTTTGTTTTTGTTTTGTGCAGTCTGAAAGAGACGGGAGGCGAGGCGTGTGAAACCGATGTTGAAAGTAAAAACCATGCTTGTCAGTTTTGTGGTGTAAATATTTCTATGACTGCAAGCTGAATCCTCTCATGGTTGTGTTGAAGGCACTTATAATTTTTTGATAAACAAATGGAAAGAAAATACAAAAAAAAAAACACACACACACAACAACAACAACAACAGTGATTAACATGAAAACTGTCCTTTGATCAATCTTCATTTTCAGTGTATTTTGCTGTTCCTCCATGAGGACATTTTAAACTGTAAAATAAATTGTTGTTTAACTTACTTCTGAAGATCATTAAATGGTCAGTCACTCTGGTTTGGTGTTTTATTTATTTACTTCATGCATGTGCCACATGTGTCTGAGAGTTGCAGCCACAGTGAAAACTCCCTACAGTGTTTTCCTGAGTCCGTGCTGCAGTTCGTGCTGCAGTCAGAAGATGTCAGTAAATGACTGAACGACAGCTGTGTCACTCAGACCGAGCGCCTATGTTTTCAGCTCATTGTTGTTCAGAGAAAAGTTTTTAAAAATGTGTTTTTTATCTATGTAAAATGTACCTCAGCAACCATGAGCTTTTGTCCTTGATTGACTTTTTTTATTTTCTTTATTTGATGATAGTGATAGAAGAAGACCTTATGAAGAGTAAGTGTGTTACACACAGTACAGTATTCAGCACACTGTCTGTTAGGAGAGGGAATAAGATTTGATTCATAAGCGCATAAAAATGAATGACAAATGAATGCTATATTTCAAACATTTGAGCTTTACTATGTTGTCACAAAGTCCTTTTCTAAGGGACAATATTTCCTCAGTGCAACAGTGTGTTTTAAAAGGCAGCATATCAGTAAGAACATGGATGGATTCATTGTATTTTACAGTTGGACCTTGAAGTAAATGTTTTCTTTTTAATCTATTACCTTGTTGATCTGCTTTGTAATCATGACATCTAATGCACATCTGTCCGTCCAGGAAGAAGGATCCTCCTCCTCCTCCTCGTCTGTGGCTCCTCCTGAGGTGTCTTCCACTTTTACACTGATTTGTGCATTTTGGTCTCTACAAATGAAGCAGATTTGATTTGGTTGACATTCACAGAAAACAACAGCACCTAAATCATGTTCTCAGGTTCTCCTTTCGTCCTCTTTAAACAGGCAGCAGCAGCAGCGCCGCGAATGCTGTCTTCTGTACATGTAGCATGCTGACTTTGCATAAATATCTTATACAACCCCACTTATCCTTTTTAATTGTGGTATACCACAGAGGGGATTGTGGGAGATCTTGTCTTGGACATGTCTGTCTTGGTGAGGAAGAATTCTATGCATAGGTCTGCATGCTCTATCTGTTTCATATTACTGTGTGGGAGCACGCTTCTTTTGCCTCATATATTCTCCTTTTTATTATTTCACTATCTGTTATTTAATGTCCTGTTTATAGTCTGTCGCGCACATGAACGTCCATGTCACTGACACATTGTAAAACTATGTCTGTGGCTCAGGTTTTTCCTTCACAACAGTGTTGAAATGGACACGGATGGAGGCAAATGAGCAGCGGGGCTGTGCTGTCAAAGCTGCAGTTATGGACTCATCCCTGAGGCAAGCTGCTCCATGGTTTGAGAAATTTGAAGTCTGTGGCCTGAACATTAGGGTTTCCGGCTGCACCCATCAAATTCATGTGAACACGAGCTGACAGATTCCTCAAGAAGAGGCCAGTAGGGATTTAGTGGCAATCAGAACAGTATTTGGGGGAAGTTTGGTGGTCAAAGTTGCAGCATCCTACTTTATTTTTGGACCTACTCCTTAGAGTGCAATTAATTACAATCAGATACAGACGGCCAGCGAAGAGACGCCAACCTACTGTACGACTTTTAGTCTTCAGAGAACGTCTCTGCCGTGAAGTCATGCTGCTGTTTGTGTAGCCGAACCAGCAGCTGTAATGTATTATGTGCACTTCTTTTTCCTCATTACAAGTCGGAGGCAGATAGATCAAGGCCAGTCGCAGGGACGACACTAAGAAATAGCAGCTGCAGTTGTGTGAGGGTGAAGAGGGTCACACCCTTGATTTACTCATGTTCTCTGCCCTCTCATTATGTCTACAGTAGAGAGAAAGGAGTCTGACCACGCGGGAAAGGTGAGGCACAAATGATTTATGGCTAGGAAAGAAATGTACAGTGACGCACAAAGTGTGGGAAGAAGCAGAGGACTTTATAAGCAATGAAAGATACTTCCCTGTCGTTCGCCCTCTCTTCTCCACATTCACTGCTCCTCTAAGATTACAGGCTGAAGCGCTGAAGACGAGTCGAGGAGGAGTCGTGTGCCCTTGTCCTTAAAGTAGACCTCATTCATGCTGCTGAGCTATTCTCCCCTTAAATTTGCTGCCACAAGATGACATTCTGAAAGGCCCAGTTGAGTTAGAAAATGACAAGAATGCTGAAAATGCAGAGGTTGGTTTTGCATTGATAAGTGCTTGCTGTGCTCTTGGCACTGAACGCTCACATTTCATGCTGCTATTTGGACAATTTGTCTGGAGATGGAAGCAGCGCAGACCAAACCCAACAAAAAGGTTCTGATCATAATAAAATAGATAATAGAAAGATACTTTCTATGAATGTTTTTGATGCTCATGCTCGACTCATTGTCACTAATTCTAATAAGTGTGAGCTCACCCAGTAATCATCATTGAAGAACTTTGCTGCTCAAACTACTTAAAGGAATTCTTCACTGATTTGCATTTAACTTTGTATTACTAGAATAGGGGATGTATTTTTTGAAAAATTGTGCTTCCCAACCTCAGTTTCCCCTGAGTTGAGAAATATCTTCATTCTTTTCTTTATGTGCCCACTAGTGACACGGCTCTGATCAACCCTCCATCTGACATCGCAATTTCGTTGTGCAATCGGTTGTATAATGACAATAAAGATCCTCATGATCACAGAAGTGCAAACTGCAGCATTAATAAAAGAACAACTCAAACAGACACGTCTAATCTTCATGTGCGTGTACCGTGTAAGCGCTGTAATACACACTGTGCCTGTATTTGTTCTCTCATTACTGTTTACCCGTGGTAAAATAACTGATGAGGGGAATGTGTGGGAGATAAACACTGGCTGGAGCCAGATTGTAAAAGCTTTAATCTGAGAGATTTACACAGGCTGTGCAAAGAAATTAATTTTTACAGCCTGGAAGGAAAAGAGACAAAGGTCACGTAGATAAATACACAGGATGTATTAAGTCACTGAGAAAATGTTTACAATGTGCTTTTTCTGCAAAATTTCCGTTGGTCTTTGAATTCAAACTCAAACACACCTTAATGCACCTTCAACTTTAAATCCATCCTGTAATAAGCTGCCGAACAAACGACGCGACACAGAGCTGACTTAAACACACATGCTTCCCAAGGATGAATGTGATGAAAGGTCAGTGTCGAGCAAACATCGCGTGTGATTGTTTCATGTTTCCGGGTGGAAGTAGATCATGTGACTGATGGCAGGTCACAGTGCACAGAGGTGACGTCATGGCCTGCTGTCTGACATCAGCAATCTACTCTAATTAGGTTCACCTGTTCAACTTCTAATTAGCCAACCACAAGTTCATACTGAGCATCGGCAATGGAGGAGAAAGGCTGTCGGTGCTTGTCTGAGTGTTTTAAGAGACTTCCCACACAAACATCTCCAGGGGTTTGCAGAGAGTCTTCTGAAGAAAGTTTGGACAATGGTTCAAGATGATAGACGGACGACAGTACCTCACATAACCTGATTGCTACAGCCAAGGTAAGAAGAAGACCATGCAAACGTACAACACTACAAAGCGTGAAGTCACAGACTGTAAATAATCATCAAGAATCAAGAGTTTTTATTGTCACTATGAGGACATAACCAAATTTTGCAGCGACTCCCGGCTTAAAGGCACACAGTAAAATAACGAAAGATTTAACAAAACACTTAAATAAGACACAACGAAATGTAAAACACGACAAAATATAAAACTTCAAATACGTGGTTGGACTAAGCTGCAAGTCCCATCATGGACGTGGTCTTCTGTTTGTAAAACTTGAGAAACCTCAAGACCTTGGAAGCTTTATCATCTGTTTCCTGAGATCATGGTCTATTGAAGAAGATTTGAAACTAATGATTGAGAGCTTAAACTCTTCTGGAAAACGTGTTTACTGATATTGTATAATATATCAAGTGAGATTTAGGCTCATTTTCTCATCAACTTCCATTCAAACTGAGTGCAGTTGCCCCCTGGTGGCTAACTGCTACTTTTGTCCTAATTCTGAGGCTTCTATTTTCAAAGCATGACACTATGTGCAGTCTATTCTTCTATTTCAACAATACAGTCTATTCTCGAAGCTACAGCAGCCACTCCTGCCACGTTGTGAGGTGGAATGTGTACCTAATAAAGTGGCCAGAGAGCGTAATGTATGGGCATAGTATACAATTTTTCACTTTTCACCAACCCCCCAAAAAAGTGCTTTTATTTGAAACTAAAACGAGTCCACATGAACATGTTAACTCAGCATCAGTTGTATATATCGCAGCGCGACTGTCTCTGTCCTCGGAGCGTCAGGGTTTAGTGTCGTGATCTGGCTCCAGGGAGATGCGAAGTTGATTTGTGGTTGTGTGTCACATTTGAGAGAAAATAAAAGGCATGCTTGCGTGTTGTTTTCTTTCGTTTGTCATTCTCGCTCTATTTTAGGTTTAACCACTCTCTGCCTCCAGAAGCCATGTCTGTCAGCGAGTGTGAATAAGTGTGAGAGACTTGAGACTGGGCCTTGAGCGCTCACATGGCAAAACTAGATTCAGTTCTCCTGAATTGGGTGCAGGTTTGAAAACAGTGAGCATGTGCCTGACTCACTCTGAAAAGGTTTTCCAGACGTGGTGTGTGTGTGTGTGTGTGTGTGTGTGTGTGTGTGTGAGAGAGAGAACAAAGACCTATTCTTCCCATCAGGATGTGTTGATTGTTCGGCTCGCTTTGGCCCATCAGTGGTGAGCACACTTGTGGGGACAATTATGGTGTTGGAATTTTGTAATACTGGAAAACGATCACGTGGAACTAAAAGAAGCAACAAAACAAAGGTTGCCATTTACTCAGGACAGTCAGGGCTCTTCTCCAGGGTTGTGTGCGAGTTTGTGTTTGCTGGAAAGCTAATTGTTCTTTATGCTTTGCTGGTTTCGGAATCGTCTCTGTTCAAGCAGCCAAGGCACTAACAGCTATAAGCTGTTTACAAGAATATCGCTGCCGCCCTCAAACCTCAGCCATGTTATGATTTATGGAAAACTGGTCTCACCAGAGATTTAGGCAATTACCAAAGTCTAGTTTCACATAGATTTATGTCTTGTTGAGAGACTGTGGAGCCTTTTAAGTTGCGTAAACCGGAACGCCGTGCTTCTGACAATAGTAATATTTGGTCATTTTGCATTCTTTGAGGAGGTTGTTTCAAGTTACCCGTCGTTCCCAGACTCGGCTTATTACCCTCTCGTGAAGTTGCTTGTAAATGTGTGTTTTTTTTTTCTTTCTACTTCAGCTTGAAGTGACCAGGACAAAGGCAGCCATGCACAGTGGATTTCATTGGTTTTCTCAGATGCCAGGAATCTTTACGGTCATGAAACCTGCCATCAGGACGTAACTTGTTTCAGAAGTTGGAACCTTAAACGCTTAAACGCTGCAGGTGACGTCGGTGAACTGCACACAGACGTGCATTATGTTTACCAGCTGAAAGAAAGCGAGAAGTTAAAGATCTCGCTTCTAAACGTGTGCAGAACAGAGGGGAGCTGATCATACCTGACATCACAATTACCTCTGGGCCAATCATGCTGCCACCATCGCGGCCAAAATTCAAAGTCAGTGCAAAGCTGCCTAAAGGTGCAGTCCCTCTAATGGTTCACAGATGGTCGGCTCCAAAAACGTTTGTCACTGTTCAAACCTCTTTTGAAACGTTCCAATTATTCTTATCGCCGTTGTTTTTTACAGCGCAAAGTTCAGCCTGAACCGCGTCGTGTTTCACTCACAAGATGTTTCCATTTCCTCAACCTGTTTAAGCTCACATGACTTCATCTGTACAAAAACAATCTGTCGCCCGATGATTTTAATTCAGTTTTTATTTTTAAAAGACGTTGTTGCTGATTTTATCTCAACAAGGTTCTTGGTGTTCTGATCGTCGAGAATATACTACAATTAACCTCCATTGTATTTTGTCAATGGTAGAAGTTTATATCAGATAAGACAACATTATCCCATGAGGGTATGTGAGGTCATCTTTTTTTTTTTAAGTGAAGCAGCAGAGTATAGGAATGGTGTCACAGTGTGTAAAAGGCCAACAGACGTAATTCCACTTCAATAAAAGAACACATTTGTAATTGCAAAATGTACTCACACTTATGAATTTAGGAATAAAGAGTAAGTTTTCCTTTCCTTTACCTTGTTAACCAGTTTCAGCGTGTATCTGAGGATATCAAAACTGGTTAACAAGGTAAAGGCCAACTTACTGTCACTTACTTACTAAATTCCTTTTATTGGAAATTCTTAAGTGTATTCCCACGCCAATATTCGTCAAACCAAAGATTTACAATCACATACGACCAAAAAACAGCATCAGTATCACATCGCGACAAGGAAATAATGAATAGAAAGTGATTTCCCATCAGTAACAGTCACTTTAATGTTGTTGCTGGTAATTAACGCGACATGAGACTGTATTCTGCATTACAGTATATTTCTTGTGTGTACTTAAAGTTTTCAGGACTCATTTCCAGTGAAGTTATACCATAAATGAGTTGCTGTACTTACTTACATCTTACCACTGCCTGTGGGGGGACTGAAGTGGAGCTGAATACATGTTATTATCACATTAGCAGAGTTTGTGGTTTTATAGTCACCAGAGGAGACATTTTAGTCATTTTGATGAATTTTCCTTACTTTTCCTCCATAAATCCCCCCTCCCCCCCACACACAATATTTTACAGATCCCTGCTCTATAGTCTTTGGGGCAAATATGGAAACTCAAAAGGCTAGACTCCAGAGACCTTGTGTCAAAGAGTAATTAGTGACATGTCAAAGCTCTGTTCACTTTGTGGGAGAATGTGTGGGCCGGAGTTAGAGAAAACGAAAATATGCATCTGCAGCAAATCTCATCTTTAAGGAGGAATATTTTCTCTTTCATTCCTGTCTCACAGCCATGTGGCAGCAGCACACAGACCTCATCAGCCTCACAGGTGCAAAGAGGGACTCGCTGGAGTGTTTGCTGTTTGCTGAAAGAGAACAACAAGCAGGAACAGGCTCTCAGCGAAGCCATCGTTACAGACGGGCCTTGAAATGAACTGCCATTCCAAAAACAGCTGTCATACACATGGTTCCTCTCAACCATCTTTACCGCATTCACCAGCACTTGCAGCTGCACCCTGGACACTCACAACCTGTGACTCTGTGTAATATGGCAAAGACGCAGGCTGGTACATGAAGGCACCTGCCCGTCATCAACATGCACACACACACACACACACACACACACATATTCTTGTTATGACTTCCAGTCAAAACCAAAACCATATTCCTAGCCATAACCGTCACCACTTAATAAACACTAACTTTGACTATAACCAGTTAATGCCTCACCCTAACCTTGAACCTAATCCTAATTCCACAAAACCAAAAAGACCTTAACAGTTGTGAGGACCAGCCAAAAAAAAGAAAAAAGGCCTCACTCTTACAAAATGTGAATCCTTTGATTCACAGGTTTACACCCACACACACACACACACCCTAAAACCAGGCCTTAACCCTCAAAAATCCCTTTTTAGTGGTGACAGAACACGAGGACCGGCCAAACTGTCCTCACTTTCCCAAAATGTCCTCACACCCTTAAGGTTTATAAGTATCTTGGTCCTCACAAAGATACCCATACAAGAACACACACACACACAGGTTTGTGATTCTTGTTAAGACACTACACTGACATCCATTGATTTGACCAGCCTAACCAAAGCATTAACCAGTTAACCCTAACTTTAACCTTAATCTAACCACAATTCAAATAATATCAAAACAAAAAGGACCAGGTTTTGGTCTCCATGAGGACCAGGGAATGAAAGAGGTAGGAAAGAAGTACACACACACACACGCCCTGCATTCCCACACTTGAAAGAATGGAGGTGACAGCTGCAGGAAGGCTGTCTAAACACAGAAATGCAGCAGCCTCCTGTGACAATGCCACAAGTGAAAGTGAACGTGTGTGTTTATAGTCTTTTGCCATCTGGCAGGTCATTTTAAGTCTATTCACTGTGGCACAAAGTTGAACACCATAACGGAAGTGTTTTTGTTTTTTATCTTTGTGGCAAAGATGGCAGTTACATGGCAGCACCTGAGATCAGCTGTACAACAGAAAGTAAAGGACACCCTCTGTTATGCTGGCATTCCAGATCTGCCCACACACACACATACAAGCCTCACCTTGCAATATCACCTGATCTGCAACTACAGCCTCTCTCTCTCTCTCTCTCTCTCTCTCTCTCTCTCTCTCTCTCTCTCTGTCATTGGCATACCAAGGTGTGGCAGCCTGTGAGGATTCACTGGGCTCTGGTTTTCCTACCATTTCCATGTCCGAAATAAAAGTGAGAAACATCGCAAACTATCTCGCGTTTACCTCAGGAATTCTGTGCTTGCGATGTGGAAACTGAAACTGGGCTTACACAATCCGACGACAGATCCCTTCAGTGGATACTTTTATAACCACTACCACAGCTACAACTCTGTTACAACTGCTATTATAGTCCACATGCATGTGAAATGTGATCACAGCTGTTCAGGTCGTCTGTAAACCTGACGAGTTCCTCAGTCGCTGCGTAATTATCAATCGTCCGGGATGTAGAAGTCTTGAAAACGTGAGAAGTGTCTGCTCTGAAGGTAATATCACTCGCAGC
Source organism: Solea senegalensis (assembly GCF_019176455.1). Classification (NCBI taxonomy): domain Eukaryota; kingdom Metazoa; phylum Chordata; class Actinopteri; order Pleuronectiformes; family Soleidae; genus Solea; species Solea senegalensis. Next base: position 16,922,782 of record NC_058031.1, read on the forward strand.
CTGAGACGGCAGAGGTAAAGGCCTATTTGTGTACAGGCCTCCTCTACAGTATGTGACCCTGTCACCTGTTACATCTTTTTATAGATAGGTTTTATGTTTATGTGTCTTGTACTGTGGCCTTACCTCTCTGAGATGCATTTGAAGAGGATTCAAAGTCTACAATATACACAATTAATTAGAAATGTCAGCCAGTGGCATTTAAAAACTGGTACTGTCAAGAGTGATAATGAGGAGTCCACTTATCTTGATGACTAATGAGTGTTGCTTAACGTGTGAACGTGCCAATGTTTGTGCTGTCACGTTATTTCACTGGCATAATGTCATAATGGTACTGGCAGGATTTGATTTCTCCCTGTTTCACTACATGCTATTCTGTAAGTGTTGCACAGACCTGCTGTTTCACTGGCTACAATAACTGGTGGATCAAGAAAATCCCTTTGCAAATAGAGTTTACTGAAAATCTTTCACAATGAAGGAACAAATGCCACACTCATTAATGTAAGAGAATCATAATTGTATCCCTAAGGTAAAGTGACGCCTTCGACATGATGTTAATGTTTAAATATGATTTTATATCTGGCTTTAAATCTAAAACAAGACAACTGATCATACATGTATTCATGTCATTTAGTGCATAAATGCAGATAACATCAAATAATACTGGTTGGTTTTTTGGTTGACCGGTCCATTCATCAGTTGGTTGGTTGGTTGGTTGATTGGTCGATCAGTTGGTTGTGTAAGTGATTGGTTGGACGGTCAGTCGGTCAGTTTATTGGTTGCTTCATTGATCGGTTGGTTAGTTGACTGGTTGATTGATTGGTCAGTTCATCAGTTAGTCGGTTGTTTGTTCGATTGGTTGAGTGTTTTATTGATTGTCTGTTGTTTGGGTGTTTGACTGTCGGGTCAGTTGACTGGTTGATCAATATGAACAATTGTACATATGAACAATTCTATAAATTCTTAAATATCAAGGAGATTACGTCACCTGGCTTCCTTATAGACACACACACACACAGCTGTCCCAACACTTTCATTGGCGTAACAGTCCTTCGTTACTTGGAGTCAGAGTTAGAAATGCTTCACATACTTATACCTCAGCAAACCACAGACCACAGTGGGGAGGTGGGCTCTAACCAGCAGGACAGGTGGTGCTGACGAGGTGACATCAGTTCCTAATGTGGGACGTCGCTGCTCCAAAAAGGTTCTCACGTGTCCTGCGCCGAGCAGTGATGACAGCTACAACTGTGAGATAATGCCGATATTATTATTATTATAATAATAATAATAATAAAGAGAGTGTGGCCAGCTATGCAAGTGCGAGCACGACATCAGGCAACAGAGGTGATACACTGACGCTGTGACACGAGATTTATGAGTAAGAGGACTTTAATGGGATCACAAAGACAAGAAGTGAGTCATCCTCAAAACATTAACTTTAAGAACATTTAGTTCATAATAGTTGAGCAACTGTTAAAATAATCAACGATCAAACCCTTTGTGAAAGAGTTAAAGTTCCTCCAGTGCGGTTTTACAAGTTCATATTTTTGTGTAAGCTCAGCTATTGTTAGTCCTATGTTGAACTATATTAAAGTACTTTAATATGTCAGACTTCTGGCATAAGCTTTAGTTCTCTGTTTGATTTCATAGAGAGGATCAGTGTAGCATGAAAGCTGCTCTGTGCTGTCAATCACCTGCTAACTAATTGCCAGTGGCAGGTTGGTGGAGGGGAACATAAACTAGAAATGTTTATCTTTCTGTTGATCTTTAAACTTACCGACCACCGCTCTAACAATTGAGGCAGCGTTTTAAGGCCGGTTCCTCACAGACTGACTGCAAATTATATTCAGACAGCTGGAACAGGAAAAGCAATTTCATTGTGTGTCACTGAGCCATTGGAAATTCTTCAAAATCCAACTGAAAGCACACAGACTCAGTGTACTGGGGCTTTCACTGGAAGTGGAGCAGTAGCTGCGGAGTGAAGTCGTTTTGTCCATGATCTGCTGAAGGGAGGGTGTGATGGTGCACAAGGTTGAAGACTCTCAAATTACCAGCTGATTTACAATCCAACCTGTGGTTGTGAGCTTTGGGTCATGACCGAAAGAAAGTATGATGTCGTGGTTACAAGTGGCCAACATAAGTTTTCTTTACAGGGTGTCTGGGTGAAGGCGGGCGAGGACCTCAGATATTTGGAGTGGGGGTTGGAGCTGAACTCCCTCTCCGTCTCACTGATGGATGCCATTTGAAGTGGTTTGGGCATTAGCATGCTTCTCGGACGCCTCTCTCTGGAGGTACCTCAGGCATGTCCGTCTGGGAGCAAACTAAAACCAGAATGTGCTGGAGTGATATTCTATATGATGGGAACATGTTTGGATTGCCTATTTAAATTATTATCATTGATTTATTTTTCCTCAACCACTGTCAAACTATAAAGGCCACATTTTCTTTTTCTCACATACAGTACATGTGTCACAGATTTGACCTTCTCATACTTTTGCACACCATCAGTATATATAAATTAAACTCAAATAAACACGACAGCTCTCATGTTTTACATCTGTAAAGGTGCATTCGTGCAAAACAAGGCGTTTGGCATTAATCATGTGATCCATGTCACGGGATCATTTGATTATTAGACTATACTCGTCTGGGGGTAAAGCTAGAACTAACCAACAACCAATCGAGTGACACACACACATGTTTTTAAGTAGTCCAACATCCTCACTCACTTTGTTTCCCGCCCCTTTCTCCTTTGCCCGGTTTCACTGTGAGCACAAATGTTAGCACTCCTCCATTTTTGATACACTGACTTGAAGACTTGAGACTGAAGCACACACCAAGAAAGTTATGTCTTTGCGTTGTGGCATTTTCATGTGCTTACCTGCCTCTGCATTGACTTTGCATGTAAAAAAAAATGTGGTCAGTGTTTGTAATTGTATGTAACACAGTGTATTCTAGCTGCAGTTGGAGTTTTGTTGGTATTGCGCATCCTAAGTATTGCACGTAGGATGATGATGCAAGCACATCTTCATATGAACTTTTGTTCTCTTTCATATTATATTATTTACTTGAACTCTTTGCTCTCTCTGCCTTTGGCGTCTGATTTTGACAAACAGGATCAAATACAGGCCCCAGACAAAGAAACAAAGAAACCTTAAGGCATGCACGGATTAACATAAACTCTCATTTTCACACACTCCTCTCCCAAACACTCGTCTCCATTTCCCGCCTCTCTCCATCTCATCTGATATCAGTGAGCCCAGTAGGGTCATCTGGAACTGAATCAACAGGTGGCTTTCAATGGAGGCACTGAGAAGCCTTTGGGGGGGGTTGTATGTGGGCTCTCCTCAGATCCTGGAGGATGACCTCCCTCCTCTGCCCTTCGGGAATCCACCGCAACTTTATTCTAAGCTCTGTCTCATTGCACTCTTCCCTTTGCGCTTCCTTAAACATCTACAATGGTCTTTAGGTTGGCGGTCACTCGATATGGAATGAGGAGAGGAAGAATGTGCCTTGAGGAGCAGGTCATTCTCCATGGGTCAGCAAATGGGAACATCTGCCACTCCTGTTTGACTTGTTTCCTCAATGTACACAAAACAAAACATGGGGAGGAGCTTACATTCACGAAATATGAATTATAATACAGCATGCTGATTTAAAATGACATTATTTTAAAGTTCAGGCTGACATACTGCTCACGGATACTTTTGAGAATGAACATTTCTTGATGATCAAAGTGTTTTAAATACAACACTGCTTGGTATGAAGGGCCAGAGGGTTTATGTCAAGCCCTAGTGTAAATTTAGGAGTTTATGAGCCATGACCTCTTTCTGTTACAAATTAAGACCAGCTTTATTTACTGCATAAAACATATACAACACATTAGTTTCCTGCTGTCTCGTGAAATAATCATAACATTTAATAACTGCCTGATTCACAGAAGATTAAAGGTTAAGACATTTCAACTTGCAAGCGTTCCATTTCATAGATATTATAGAGAACATGTGCATAGTTTTACATCTGTGAACTACGTTTTTTCACACAGGTCAGCAGTGCATTAGCATTTTACTTAATCATACACATCATCACACTTGCATACTTGACATTTTCAAAACAATCTATGTTAAATTCAAAACCTCTGAAGATATTTTCTTTAGGGGCCCCAACCAAAGTTATCATAAGACCATATTTCCACACACAGTTCACTTGATTATACTGTGAAACTGTGAAAAAGGTCTTGTGTGGATTTAGACTAAGTGTGTAAAGTTAGAAAGGCACTGTGGAGAAGTGAGTGTGACATGAAGAAACTACTGGATGTACTTTTAAAGCCTCTTTCACACTAAAACTTGTGGATATACCTGGGTTTTTTTCTTCAAACGTTGGCGAGGAGCTAAAAAAGGTGTTTTAACACTATTCACATGATTGTTTTCGCAGAGCTGCTTTTATTTAAAACCTGAGACTGAAGCACCCAGCCCATTTTTGGAGGTTAACCTTTGGATACTGTGGAGTAAAAGGCAGGATTTCATATCCTCTATCACTTTGTGATATAACTATTACTGCAAATGTCTATTATGTTTCCCTTATTTGGGTAGTTTAACAAGTAGAGTATTTTGATCATTTCATCAAAAAATGTGTATCCTATATTGTGGCAAGTGTTTAAAAAAAAAACACTTTCAAATGTGAAGTGTTACTATTTTGAACGTCAACTGCTCTGTTGCTAAGTTACAAAACCTTTGACCGTACAAAAGAATCACAGGCTAAACATTAAAAGTGCAGCAGATTAATTTCAGGGTCAGCTGTCACTGAATGTTTCCCCTCAGCTCTGCTCTCTCGCTCATTGTTTGAAATACAAATGACCACACTGCAGCCAACCACACATGGATCATTTACATTACAACTCAACACATAGGTCACACATGCCCTCAAGCCTCTCACCTCAACACACACACACACACACCAGTGCCACTTCACCACCGACATTTGCTCATTACCACATACACGTCCGGATGCATAATATATATACAACTCACACAGGGCCCTCTATGTTGATTTGTGAAAAAAAACAGCCCCCATGTGTGAAGTCACAGCGGTGACTAATGAAAACCTGGAGAATTTAGTGGTTTTAGGCCGCTTAAAGTAGAACGAGCAAAAAAAAAAAAATCCTACTGATTACGATCGTTATCTTTCCTTTTCTAACTGATGACTGGTGGACGCAGCTTTACAGCCTCGTGATTCATCAGCCCGGCGCGCCTTGAACCTCCGTCTTAGTTCCACTCCACCCTCATCAGGTAGCAGTAAATCTGACAAGGCACATGGAACTACTTTCTCAGGACTGATAATAGCTGCTGTCAATGGGATCAGGTTTTGTTTAGGTGGTGGAATGGCATGTGTGTGTGTGTGTGTGTGTGAGGGGGGAGTTATTTGGAGGAGATGGAAGTGGCAGCTAATCAGACAAACAGATGAGTCTATATCCTGTTCTCACACATGTTGGCCCGGCCACACTTGCTGTGCTTTTTGTGTGTGTGTGTGTGTGTGAGAGCGTGTGTGCTGGAACAATGGTGCTGCTGTTTGCCCGTCCGCCATAGCTGCTGTGGTTGTCTTACACCTGTGCCTGGCAGCCCTCCCAGCAGTCCCTGGCCCCTACCCCAAACACACACACACACACACACACACACACACACACACACACACACACACACACACACACACACACACACACACACACACACACACACACCCCAATCCACTCTTGTTCTCGGTTTACATCCTGCATTAGCTTTTAGTGGTGCACTACAGAGAACAATGCATATTCAACAGGCTTACCTGCTCAGATAATGCACACGTGGCCCCTCGGGGACATCTTATCTTTTCATATCAGCATGGGATAAGAGTGATATCAAGGGCTTCTTCTTTCCCCTACTCTACTCACCTTCTCCTAATTCCACTCATCCTATACTTTAGCCCACATGACTCCTGCTCAGGACAAAGAGGGAAGTGAGTGTTTCGACGTTCCACATTCATGAGTTGTTGACGATCTGCTAAGGTTAATACGAGTTGAAATTTCCTCATCTGATTACGTATGCAAGGGATTATAAGGAGTGTCTGTTTACCCTCAAACTGCACATCTGCTCATCCAAGAAATACGTACATCTGTGGCGTCCACAGCGGTCCTTCTACGTGCGTCCATAAAGTGCTACTGTACAAAAAGCCTGATGAGAGGACTGTTAGGCTATTGTTACACTTCATGGTCAGGTGATCGGTCACATTTTTGAAGGTCCGGTGTGAAAGAATTAGTGACATCTAATGGGGAGTTTGCACATTGCAAACACTAGAGTCCTCCATGTATCCCTCCCTTTCCCACACATGTCAGGGAAGGATATAAACAATTTCCTCCTTCTTCTTTGTTGGTTTATGGATCTGATTTGTGTGGGTGGAGCCTGTAGAAACATGTCCGACTCCTAAAGTACACATATAAAGCAGCTACAAAAACCAAGTAACCTAACTTAACCTAAAACACCAGGGTTTGATAAGGTTCTTTCCTCAGGTGAGTGTGTACACAGCTGAAATGTCCAAAGATCTTGACCCTGTGTCTGTGAAATTCACATAATTAGATTTATATTAATTAATAAAACATGAAATCAAATAAACTACTGTAGTAGAGAGTCAGAGAATAGTCATGCAATTATTGAACACTTAAATGAGCAGATAAACTGGTAAATAGAACAGATTACAGTTTATAAGACGGACAGAAGTAGCAGCTAGCCCCCAGGGGGCGCCTCTGCTGGTTTCACATAGAGCAATGCTTAAATGGAAGTCTATGGGAGTTCTCATTTAATTCTTAATGCCAGTAAACATTTTCTTTAATGTCTCTTTAATTGCGAATTTCAGGTCTTCTTTAATAGAACATGATGATGAAGTACAGTAGGTTCTCCTTCAGATGAAAAGACAGAAAAGCATGGCTCCTGTGAGTGGACACTGTTGTGACTGACAGCTGGTATGGTCCAATAGGGGACTGACTGCAGGTGATGTTTGTGAACTTCTGTCTGGTTATAAAAGCTGACATGACGTGGGTCCAAGTTGTAAAACTCAAAGCTTCACAACAGGAAATACATGCATTTTGAAATAAAGTCTATGGTATTAACACTGTTACCCACTAATGCTTGGCAGCCTTCATGCAACCTGATGTAGGGACATTAAACATCTTGTTCTATGTATTAAAAATGAATCTGTGTCATAATAATACAAGTTTACACTCGTCACAGGGTGCATGCGTGGCCACCAATTTGTTGGGCATCAAGCGCACTAGAAAGTATAATAAGAACAACTATGTGTCCATGGTGTCCACAGCTGTCCATGTGTGCGTTCACAAAGAGTATAATTGAGGCTTTAGGGCGGCTGTAGAGGCGAAAGTGGGCGGGTGAGTGGTTGGATTTTAAGGGGTTCAAAAACTCACACAGAGCCGTGGCGTTCTTCTGCGGTTAGCCTTTGTGAAACAGGAGACCCCCAGAAAGCACGGAGGGGGAGTTAGTTAGAGGTGTGGGAGGTTGGGGGGGGTGGTCTGCACAGGACGCAGTCTCAACAAGCAGAAGGCCACTTCTTTTCCCGCAGTGTCAGCATCACAGGTGTGTGAGTGACAATGCATGTGTGTGAGAGATGAGGGGGAGGGGGCGTGTCAAATCAGTGACACACTGTATTGTAATCGCCTATTGTGGCGACAAGGACGCTTCTCAAAGGTAAACACCAGTGGGAATAAACTCCAGGTACAAGCCTCTGGTTTGTGATGTAAACCACAGCATCATTTCCATCGTCCGATGCCCATTATTTTACCATAGTAACACTGAGCGACTCACAATGAAAATGAGTACGATAAAGCGGTGAATTCCACTCGGCACTAGTTGCTAGGTGAAAGACTTTTTTAATTCCCTATATTCACACAGAACTCCCCCCATGCCCACTCCCACTCCCACACACCCTATTGAAAGTGAAAACCCAGATTAAGCATTTTTGTTCATGATATGACCACTGTCTATTTGCACGGTTGCCAGGGTGCAACATTTTTTAGATATTTCCCATAAATTTTGACGGGTTATCAGTAGGCCTGCTGTACACTTGAATTCTGGTATTCAGGATTGCTATTATGCCGATATGAATACATCTCTCTCCGCCTGTCACAATGATTCCGTCCCTGTATGTGTGGATGCCGTGAACAAAGCCACGTCTCATTGTCCCATTCAGTGTGACAAACAATTCAAAATAAATATCCCCATGCAAATGATTCTTGTGCCCTGCAGGCAGCTTAAACGCCAGGTGAGCAAAACGAACCCCTGGTGCATTCAAGTGCTCGCTCTAAACTTTCCTTTGGATTTAAGGAATTCCATATTTAAGATTATTAAGGAAGTCTACTCTATAGGGTAATTGGGGTTGTGCCTAATAAGACACTGTAAAAAAACCACGCCCATCACATTCAACTAATGTTATGTCTTGACTCCTTACCAGACCAGTAAATGTCTGACATTTTTGCCTAATAGATGGAATTAAATAGTAAATTACAGCTGATGATTATTTTTCTATCAATCATCCAACTGAGTAATCCTTTTCGTGCGGTGCTCAATAAAAATGTCCTCTGGGCAGATTTATTAAATTCTCTATTAATTTAAACACTTACTAAACCGAATGACTCAGAAAAACAACTTCCTTCCAGGTTTCAAGCCTGAAGTGAACGAGTTAAACTGAAGTTCACACTCCGAACAAGAGCTGCAGCTCCACTAAGTGCAGTAACAGATGAGTACAGATGGTTCCTTCACCCACTCACACCTGTCCATCAGACTGCAGGTGGACATGACAGGTGAGTCCCTCCTGAAAACCGCAGCTGACAGGGGAACCACATCATGTTTGTTTGTTAACATTGTGAGGTACAATCCTTTAAATTCGACTAACTTTAGACATTTATATATGCTTGCCTTATCTATAAAGGTTTACATGGTTAAAGGAGTCCATTAAACAATTGCTCTACTTCACGTGTAACCCGAGCCACTGGTAGTGGTGACTGTGAGCTCTCCTTTAAACGGACATTGTTTTCTCCGAATGTCCTCTCATTCAAAGGTTGTGCTTTTTGTGTCCCACCATCAGTGGGATGAGTGCTCAAGCACTGCGACGTTTAAAAAGCAGCTGAAACTGTGGTTGAGGGGGAAACCAAACATTTGACCATACATGAAGTTGTGTAATGATGAGTGCAATGTTCTCAGGGGCTGTGTGCCATCAAGCAATTATGCAAAAATGTTCTTCATAATTTCTAGAACATGTACTGTAATTGACCCGTCTTTAACATTAGCGCTTTACTATCATCCACTGTCACTGGCACTTTATTAACAGCCCTCATGTTCCTATGTGTTTGTGTACCTGAATGTATTTTCATTTTTATCACTTATAACATCAACCTGCCAAGGGACTACAGGCGGAAATTAGCCTCAGGCTACAACCTGGCATATTTACATTTTAATGGTCATTAGTATGCATTGTCCCTTTCCTTAAACAAACAAATAAATAAATAATTTCACTTTTTTTGAAAATGGGAACTGAGGGGAAAGACTTCCAGAGGTCGTCGATTGCGTTTAGTTTGATACGATGGTTCACTCTGAGTGGATTTGAGACACTGAACAATTTGAAATGAGTGTGTATATTAATCAATATTGTGTACTGCTTGTTACAGGTGCAACACACGTTAAAGATGTCATGACATACAGTGTGATTGTACGACAACAATTAAAATGGCGACCAGCTGTGGCCTGGTTCATGGCCGTTCACTCTCCCCCAAATGTTAGATTGAATGCTAATGCTAATTTGAATATGCCACAATTTCACTTTGACCTCGATGGCAGGAGGATGTCACTGCTGAAATCATCAGTTGACTCACTGGTTTATTCACTGGTTTTGAGTTTTCCCTGTGATTAGGGCACTGTGTTATGGCTTTATGGTGTCCATCACGGTCCAGTATGGCACGGTTTGGAACAGTTAAGTCAGTCAGGCTTGTGTTTCGACTGAGAACAGTACTTTACTTGGTGGGCGGGGCGTGCGCTGTGCCAGATGGCCACGTCAGCGAGATACGTAGCGCGGTGTGCCCGATAAAGAACAATGACATCAACGCGACACAACAACTGCTCGGTTTGTGGCTGTTTGTCTCGACGAGACGTCGAGTTTTGTGTGAGAATAGACTGTGGGCGGACTGTCATGGGTCTAGCTCCACCCATACCGTACCGTGCTATTACTCTGATACCCAAAGGGAAGGGTACAGAAAAGTGGAACGGTTGGGGACGATTAATTTGGTACTCTTCCTAATGGAAAATAAAATATGTACCGTACCAAACTGTACTACCCGGTGGAAACACAACTGAATGGCAGCCAGTCGATCACGTCCTCATGTTCTTACCAATCACTTGGACACTTTAGCAAGCAGTGTTTTTGTCCATTAGGGCACCAGGGGGGCCATTGCCCTCCTCCGTCCCCCACCTGTGCACGCCACTGTCAAACAGACCCACTTTATTCAATAAAATTTGTGAAGATGACTCATCTGTGTATGAAACTGTATTGAACGGTCAGACATTTACAAAACAGTGAAGGTTTGGTGGTTAATGGAGGATCAAAAGTTAAAGTTCTCCATAAAGACTTTTTTCATCTTGTTCAGAATGCGCTTATATTGGTGGATACATGTAGGTAAAGAGCGAAGGGGCGAGTTTCCCTAAAGGTTATAAAAGTTTCTCATGTGTGTGCCGCCCCCCCCCACACACACACACATTCCTGCAGGCGGAGTCCGTGACGCCGCCCGTTTGTGAATGAGTGAGTGTCGCAGCAACAGCAGCAGCAGCTTTCACTTCAGAGAGCAGAGTCCCGGAGACAAGCCCAGCACCAGAGACCACGAGAGAGGGAGGAAAAGTTCGCCAAATGGATTTCTCTGGTGGAGTCAGACCTTTATTGTTTTCCTATGTCCTCATTAACGGCATACTTATCACATTACAGAGTAAAGAAGGTGAGTTTCTTCTTCTTCTTTTTTAAATGAATACCTTTAAATTAATGTAAGGCAGCGGTGCCATGGGGGCGAAACTCCTGTAAGAAACTTTGCAACCAGGAAACATTCCGTCTTCCTTCGCTGACAGTCACACATTGTGTCAAAGTCTTTTTTTAAACGCGGTAACATTCTAGAAATGTCTGTGCTCGATAAAGAAGTGATTTGCTTGTGTGTAGAGTAGACTGCGTGTGCGCTGCTCTGCGAGCAGGTGAATTATGGAGTTTAACACGTTTCTGAAAGTTCTACATCAAACTGTGATTCTTTTTCTTTTCATTTCTCTTTAAATTCACTTTTACACTCTCAACAAAATATGAAATAACGAAATGAATTCGGAAAAAAGTTAGACATGAATATGTCTAACTTTAGAAAAAAGTTAGACATTAATATGTCTAACTTTTTTAATCTCTAAAATAATAATAATAGTAGTGATAATTTTAGTAAGCCATAGCAGTAAATTAGATTGGTAATTACAGGATGTCAGGTATAATGCAGCAGCAATCCTTAACCCAGTCATTTAAATGCTGCATAGTTCAATTAGTAAACATGTAAACTCCTGTTTTGTTTCCACGTGTTTAAAGATTCATTCTCATGCACTGACCGTGTTCTCGTCCCCACAGAGGTTCTTTTGGATATGATGGCAACTGGAAGTGAACTGGGCTGGTTGACATGGCCGTTGGATCAGGGAGACAAGCCCGGGGTGAGTATTCCTCCATCCCCTCCTCCAGCTCCCATGTTTCCACCTGGAATTTGCCTTGGGATAAATGTGCACAGTGAACACTTTGAGGGAAAACCTGGGATAAACTCCAGGGAAATTTATTTGACCAATTGAGAGTTGTGCGTTTCGCCGCTGCAGTGTGAACACACATCAGGTTTCCATAAAACCTGGCAGTTAAATACTAATGCTTGCTTGGATGTATGGATATGAGAAGCAGTTGTAGGATCCTTTCAGGAGTTGACTTCAGAGCATGTCTGGGCTACACCAAACCTTAGGCAGACAGAATAGCTGCTAGCACTGAACTGGAAATACTTGTGGCTTCTTGTGGTTTTAAGGCTTCAGCTTTAGAATTGTATGTTAGAGGGCAATTAACTTTTAAAGTCTGCAGCATGTGGTACCTCTTTTTAGAGGGGGAGGGGTTTAAGATGGCGTGAATCAGCCAGAGCTCCTTTTTTCTTAAATCATGTCAAAGACGCATTTACAGAACAAACAGCAATGTTAATGCGGCCGCGTGCGCTGGTTATCTCTTTGCCAGAATAGAGGCTTGTGTGTCATTGTCCATTTTGTGGTTTCAAAGAAACTAAGCGGTGAGACTCGTGCACATGCACTGTTTTTAGCTTCATTTAATGTGCTTATGACTCCAAGGCTTGTGCAGATGTGCTGTTTACTGTGGCCCAACTTTCCCAAAAGAGGTTTCACTGCATAAATAATCACACTGAAACTCAAGTTTCACTTCAGCATCATGTGTTGTCATGCTCAAGTTTGCTGTGGACACAAACATTCTTTATAGTGATGTAAAGTCGTGTAACTAGCACCACTTATGACAATTATTATTTCAAGTTTTACTGGCCCCTCATAAAAATGTTCACCAGCTGTTTAATAGAAGTGTTGGTTCTGTTGTTGTCCATCAACTTTTTTTACGCAGAGCCACACACTCAGCCTACAGAGTACTTTTTTTTTTTCTTTTTAAATGAATAGCACTGTGGCTGCATGTACAGAGCAAACCACAGACTCTGCCCCTGTCAGGGCCAGTTGTTCTGCAAGAGCCAAGGCTACGTTAAAACATACCGTCACTTTTATTCCCAAATATTTGTGGCATAATTTAGTGTGTGAGCTGCAGCGCTCTTTGGGGGAAGATGCCAAACAGAAGCAATGTCATGTGAAAGACTTGGAAATAATTTAGTATCTTTGCAGTGTCAGAAATGCTTTGTCATACAAAGTCCTTGCTGTGTTATTGTGCTGTAAACGCTGATAAAGTGAAGTTCTCTGTCGTCGGAATGTGTGATTGCATTGAAGGACTGTAAAAATGTTCAACTGGAATAATTATCCTTTGTGTAGAGCCATGGGTGTCCCCTCACGTAGACTGTTTTCATTTCCAGGTTCAGATTACAGTGGTTGAAACCTCATGTGAAGTGCTGTGATGTTCCTTTTATTTTTGCCTCTGTTATAGCTTTGGCTCAGCCCGGCATGCTTCGGCGCTCCCCAGGGATCAGTGTTTGTACCTCTAAACTTGTTGCTTTGTGTGGTTTTGTTTCAGTGGGAGGTTGTCCAGAGGACTGTGAATGGCTCTCAGCTCTATACCTACTCTGTCTGCAATGTTGGCGAACGTGAGCAGGACAACTGGCTGCGCACCACCTTCATCCAGCGGCACTCATCGGCTTCGCGGGTTTTTGTTGAACTCCAGTTTATTGTACGCGACTGCAACTCTTTCGATGGTGCCTCGCTGACCTGCAAAGAAACCTTCAACCTCTTCACGTCGGAGTCGGACGCAGACGTGGGCACTACCTTCCGCAAGGGCCAGTTTAAGAAAGTGGCCACCATAGCGCCTGATGAGATCACCGGCAAAAATGAAATGCGCATCAACACAGAGACACGAGTGGTGGAGAACCTGTCCCGTAAAGGCTTCTACTTGGCTTTTCAAGACATCGGGGCCTGCGTTGCGCTCCTCTCTGTGAAGGTCTACTACAAAACCTGTCCGGCCACAGTGAAGAGCCTCGCATCATTTCCTGAGACTGTGGCCGGAGGTGAAAACCATGCCCTCAGGGAAGTGAGTGGGGTGTGCGTGGACAACGCAGTGAGTGAGGAGTTGCCTCGCATCTACTGCTCTGTGGATGGGGAGTGGGTGGTGCAGGTCGGACAGTGCCAGTGCAGACCAGGCTATGAAGAAGTCCAAGACGCCTGTCATGGTAAGAGTGTGCCCGACAGTATTTGTAAGCTCTCTTTAACTGCCAGTACACCGTCTTCTTTTAAATAGATTATTTGGCATCGGTCACATTTTTTACCTTTAATCTAATTGTCGTAGGTTGTAAAACAAGCCTGTATGGCAGTTGCGGATATTTATCATAGGTGTTATTATCATTGTTCAGTGGAATTCTGCCCTTGGCTGACATAGCCCCTCTGCGATGGAAGGAATGCTTAGGCCTACTTGTACAAGTCCCGGCATCATCCCTGACCTTGAACCGATACCTATAAAATTAGGAAATATGCTTCTTAGTTTCAGCTGCAGATCGTCAACTCAGTGGAAAATTGTGTACAAGCACAAACAAATGAGCTTATGCTGTAAAATGTGATGCCGTTGCTCTTGAGAAAAAAGTTTTTTTCTTACAGAATGTAATGACAGGGTTTTATTTTTTCACGACTGACTTTAAAACTTTATATTTAAGTTGTTTCACGAATCTGGTTCAAACACTTCACCTATTACAACACTCATAACTTGCACCGTGTTGCATCAGGTGACTTCCTGCTCTCTCTCATTAACTCCTGTTCCCTAACCTGGTGTGGGTGTGCGTGTGCTGCAGCGTCGAACCATCACCTCGTCTTTTTTACTTTGTAGTTGTGGCGTAGTTGTATTTTTAAGCCCCTCAAAGGAGGCTCTTATTGTTGTGGCAGGGCCTGTCAGAGTGGCTGAAAGTGATGAAAGAAGTCGGGAGGCTACTGTTCTGTGATGGATTAGCATCTTAAATACTGGCCTGCATGTGGCTGTGTTGGGGGGGAGTGGGGGGGGGTGGGTGACAAGAGGAAGAATTGAGCCTCACTGACTTTGTTCATAGGAAGCATCACAGAAGGCAGAGGCCGTGTTTGTTTGATGGGACATGCAGACTGCATGTTCGCCCGTCCATCTCTCCCTGTTCCCCTGTGATTTCACAAATCTGCTGAGCCCAGGCTCTGGGGTGGATTGTGTGACTCAAGAAGCATATTTGAACATACGACACAGGCTGGCATGCAAGGACCTGTTGAGATCTGCTTCATGACAGAACATCTAAAGACTTCCATCAGTGCAAACTCCTCCTCCTTCTCCTCTACTCTTTTGGCACTCTTGTATGTACACACACATGCACATTGCACACGCTACCTGAAATACACGCTTCAGACACATGCCTTAGAATACAGTCGTTAAACCACATGCAGTGTGCCTACTGTGCATTCGCTTTCCCACTTTGTTTGCGATTGGTAGCAGACGCATAAAGGCGATGAAGTTTTCTGTCAGTACATCATTTTAACCTGCGGGAAAGTGCCAGGTAAGATGATTAGGGGGGAGGTGAAGGAGGAGCAGAGGCAGGAAGGAATGAGAGAACAGTCATGCAAAAGCGACTGCGAGGTTGTGTTTAGTGGAGGGGTGTGATTTTTTTTTTTTTAAAACAGAGAGAGGTGAGGAATGGAATGTAAAGGTAGGGGGAACAATGAGGAGCTGTGTTTTCCTGCAAGGATGGACGAGCCCACCTCAACCTCCTCCTCCTCCTCCTCCACCTCCACCACCTCTCCCATTTGGTTGGTACATTCCTGATGAGTTTGCCCAGGAGGAGCCTCCCAACATTACTCCAGACCTGTGGAATTCCCATGGGAGGAAGAGTAGCTTCAGATTAAGCCTTCACATTAAATTTACTGAACAAAGCCCCCAACCAAGCGAAAATACTATCAAGATGAAGTCACATGACAGGTCTGAGGCGCATGAGGCAGGAGGAGATGAATCATAGGGTTGCAGTGCAGGGTCGAAGTGTATTGCTCGAAGGGCTTTAAATGGAATCTAATGCAGACACACAGTTAATCATTCTCCCCCACTTCTTTCCTGCGCTGTGTGCTGTTGAGGGAATTACCACAAAACTTCAATTGTGGTGTTTTTTTTCTGACTTGGGTCGAAAGTTTCCATGTTCAGTGATGTGATCGCTCAGTTTTATGGCTCCTCTGCCCCACAGGACCCGTTAAAGTAGAAATCTGTGACTTTATCTGGCTTTCGTCTCCCGTCGAGTCATCAGCGCTCACCGCTCTGGTGTTTTTGGCTTTGAGATCACTCGTCCGTCAAGCTGTGTTTTTAGGCTCCATATTTCCATAAAGTCCCTGTTGAGGTTTCTGAAGGTGGCATGTGGCGCTCTTCTCTCAAAGGCCGTCCCCCTTTCAGACAAACAAATTCTACGGATAAAACATTTACTTCCTACTTTTTATAGACCTGCACGAGTGTTTAGAGCAGCAAGTCTAAAAGCTTTTATGCACTGGTTGTTAATCATATAAGTCAGCAGAAGCAAAGCCCCCAAAGCGGCCATTACAGACTACTGTAAAAGAGAATTATCTTTGCTCTCATAATACATTAGCCTCAACTGCAAAATTAACCTGAAAAGTAAAAAAAAGCACCTGGAAAAGCGCTCTGTAAAATTTACATTTATTACCGTGATCCTCATCAGGCTGATGAATGCTGTCTTTGTGTTTGTCTGGCCTCGAGTGAATCATTTTTATGTTTGTACTCCTTTTTCATGTGTATTTACTTTCTTTTCCTCACCCTCCCGCTTTCATACCTCACCCGCTTAATTAGCAATAAATCTTTCTTTGTTTTTAGACTCTGCTGAAATACAGATGATAACCATCTTTCTCCAGCGAAAGTATTCAGATCTTAAACTTAATTAAATTCACTACGTTAAAGGTAAAAACCCCATGCATTTTTCATTTTAAGTTCTGCTTTAGTGCTAGTACAAATGTATTATCCTAAAATGTAAAAAAAAAAAAAGACAAATCATACTTTGACGATTTGATATTGATTATTTACCATATAAGCAGCATTTTGAGCAGCTTGTTGTGGTGTAGATCATTTTGAACTTCTCTCAATGCGTCATATTTATATATTTTTTATAAATAGATTCACTATTTTAAATGCAATAATTCAATACTGAAATAACTTACAGTAGACCTCCAAACAACACAGGATGTAACTTAAGTAGTTACTGTAATAAACAAGTGATATTAGGATTTAGGGATTTTAATAATCTTTTTTTGGATTCTGGAAAAAATAAATCTCTTTGTATTTACAATTAGGTTGTTGGCTCTTAAGTCTGGCAGCCGCGCTGTGGGTTTCCACTTGTGACTCAGTGTTGATACTGACAAAGTCTTCCTCCAATGCCTATCACGCCCTTCCTTACCCATAATCCTCCCTGCCACAAAAGCACAGCATTCTGTGTGTCACCCCACAAAAGACTGCTGGCTGCCCTGGCTGGTCCTCGGGATTGTGTTTAACCGTCCAGGTCCACACCTCATCAGTCGCTCTGAAGCCTCAACAAACAGAGCTTAATCCCACATTAGTTTCCACTAGGCTGTATTTAAAAAGAAGACATGAGTGTGGAATATTTCAACTGCTGAGGGCAGTCTCGGAGAAAATGGCATCTTGGTGGAACAACTGTCCACTCAGTTCCAGTAAAGTTATTATTCCTTTTGCCAAAGAGGTTCCAGTAAACTATTTTCAGTCTCCCCTCCTTCCCTCACTGCCCGTGTCTCCATACTCATCCTCAGCTGATGTAACAAACAGTTGGGGACTAAGTTGTAGCTGTGTGACTGCGTACTGTGGTGAGTGATTTGTATGGGTAGTAATTGACTTGGGTGTGTTTGTGCTTTTCAAGCAAAGTAACTACTGGTTCTGCTTGCTTTTTTGCCTTTGTGCAATCTCTCTCCTTTGCCGTTCCCTCGTCTTCCCCCACATCCTCTCCGTCCCTGAAGAGTCCTTCTCTTTCGGCCTTAGTTTTCTGCCTCTTGTCCAGTATTTATTTGATAGTTTCTTATCTCAACACATAACTCACATGACCATTTTACAGTCCTAAATGCAATTCACTCAAGAGGCATGCACTGTTGCGCAAGCTGTGCCAAGTACAAACAAACCATTTTTTTTTCCCTCTCGTGTCGTGTTCTTTTTGTTTGTGAAATCACAGAGCTGTTGTAATGTTTGGCTGTATTTCTGGAACAGGTCATGAATATGATACTAATACAGTTAAACATCCCGTTTCACACGGTCCTGGTGGATCTATTTAGACTGTATACAGGGATACCGATGAGTACACGTGGAAGCTATAATGGAAGCTATATATGAACCGTTCAGTCTGTCTGAGAGTTCTTAATGGAGAGGGACGAGGAAAAACAGCTGGCTTTGTGTACATAGTGGTTAATGCATATACACTTAAAGAGGAAATGTAAGGTTTACATTTTTCTTTTTGCTGCTGAATGTTTTTGAATTGATTTCGATTGCCGCTCATGTTACAAAAACAGAGCTCAAGTGTTTCATGGACCCTAAAGTGTGTTTGTACCTGGAGTCGGCTGGTTCATCCTAATCACCCCAGAACCTTTAAGACCAAGGATTTGTGCAATTTTAGCTTATCTGATGAGAAGTATACAAAGAAACATGAACATAGCACCACACCTCAGCATCTCAGGGATTTGATTAAGTTGGCTTAGGGTGGATTTCACATAATGGAATCATCTCACTCCGGCAGGGTTAATCCCCACATTGAAATTTTCTGCTTGAGTTCCCTGAGCTTGTGATCTCTCAGAAATGTGAAATTAAGGCATAAAACACCAACTCATTTATTGGACGGTGCTCCATTTCTCATTTTCACTTACATGCACAGGCTGGATATAACCTTTCTTTTTGCTCTGTAAAGCTACTGTGATCACTTGGAGTCTGTGGATTTGTCTGATCTTGTGCCAGGGTTACGTCTGCTTAACAGGCTGAACTTGAGGGAGTTGGTTAGATAATGGGTGGACGCTGAATGTACTTTCTTGCAGTGTCGTGCTCCGTCATGTTGGGTCACGTTTTAGTGAACAGAACACTGGCAATTATTGCGAGTAGGATGACGGGAAATGTAGCAAAGATGAGATGTGGAGGGCCCCCATGGTTGTTCGATGTAAGCAATCGTGCTGTTGTGGTTTAAAAAGTGTGATGGGTCTAATGGTTGAGCCTTTGACATGAGTGCACGAAAACCACTGTCGAATGAAATGGACCTTGGATGCACCTCACACTGAATCGGAATCTGGATCATTAACGGTGGAGACATGTTAATATCAACCCTCACATGGTGTTTTTGAGAGTCCATACACTTTCAGTCTAAACACAAAATATATTTAAAGCTCCATTCATTGAGATTGTTTGACCAACTTCATCAGCAAGTATTAGTTTATTGTCTGTGTGTGTTTAAATGCAGCTTCCTAATGTGGTAAATATTTGCCATTGGTCACATATCTGAGGCTCAGCAGTTCTCGGCTGTTTAGCACGAGTGTTAGTTGTGGTGGGGAAGTTGGGACATATTTCCTCTTGGTGACATTCCTGAGTCTGGAGGCTACATGTGTGAGTGCGTGTTGTGTTGGTGGGGGGGTCCAGGCCAGTGTTAAGCGCATTGTATTGTATTGCTGGTGTGTGAGGTCAGCACTTTCCTTCCACTGTGTCAGTCAGCCGCCTCCACCGCCCATTCCACCAACCCACCCACCCTTCACTGCTAACAGGACAAGCATGCAGCGGAAACCGGAGGTCACCTAATCCCTTGGTGACTCCGCAGCCCGTTGGCTCAGGGTTTTCTATTGTCGCTCTACGCTGAGCGGCAACACTCAGCCACTTTCCATTCTGTTGCCCTGCTAAGATAAGTCATTACATTTATTGGTGCATTTGGTCCCATTTTGGCCCCTTCCTCTTACCAGGAAGTGGACTGGCTTCCAGTCTGTGACCTGTTGGCTCAGTGTGGTCTAGTGAAATGGTGCTGTATTTCCCACCTGGCTGTCTGTATTTGACTGGCAACACGGAGAAACGTGACCGGATGACCATGACTGTGGTCCAGCTGAGGCCTGTGGAAACTTTTGACGGCAAGTTTCCCCCCCCCCTTAAGTGCATCTGCTTTATTTCACATTACTCTAGTACATGTTGAGGATGTTTTGTGCCTGCTTGACTCTCCTTTCACTCTCAGTGTCCCAGCTCTGTCTGAGTGGACAGACCAAGTGAAAGGAGAAGGGGTTTCAGGGAATTTATTATGTTTGTTAACAACCCAGATGAAAGCCTGAGTGCAATTGTAAAACAGATGTAATGCCCTTACAGCTGCTCCATCGGTCAGCTAATCCTTTTGACTAATGCCCCCACTCTCCCCCCCGCTCCCACATGCACACACTTTCATCAGTCCCTACACCTTTACTGTTGACTCCTCCACCCCTCCCCTCCTCTACCTCAGTGACCCTTGGCTCATGTTACCGGTTCACCTCCCCCATCACAGACCCCCTTTGTTCCACCACCAATCCAACTCCCCCAAAATGCTAATGACATGTTGTCACCCTGCATACAAACAAAATGACATGACATATTGCAATTACGGGTTTGACCAGGTCGCGGAAGAAACTCGGGGGATGGGGTGGATAAGTGAAGAAGGTGAGGCTCCAGACAAAGAAAAAAAAACTGGCTTGCCTCCAAATAAATGTAGGGTTTTCACTGATAAGTTCCAAAATATTGCCTTTATTTCTTATAGATTTATTTTCCCAAGATGGTTTTATTACTATATATGCAGTCATATTTATGAATTCAAACTCCTTTCCCACTGAGACAATTTACTGAGACTGCTGCTACAACTCTTTCTCTCTCTTCCTCCTCCTCAGTGTGAGCATGTGTTTGTTTTACTTGGCCACTGACTCCCTGTAAACCATGCACAGTTTAACTCACAGCTACCCCGAGGCAGACATGACCCTTCTGTCTTTTAGAAGCTCAGCGCCGGACTTGATTGTGGGGATTGTGGGAGCGCCCCCAACCACTTAGTCCTCCAGTCCTGAGGGTGATTGCCGTTGTCAAGCCACCATGTTACCCATTCATCCATCCATCCTACCATACATTCATCACTGTCGCCATCTCATCCATCTTAACTCCTGCCGGCAAACCGGGGGGCCCTTGGGCGTTCTGTCTCCAGAGCCACTCAGGCTCCCAGAATGTAACAGGCCCCTGCACACACTCTCAATAAACAAACACGGAGCCACTCAAGGTGCACGGGGCCTCTCAAATGACAAACAGTTCCTTGCTTTGTGGCAGTAGGGAGGGAACAACTGGCCGCTCGAAGTTTGTCAGATGTTTCAACTTAGAAGAGGCTGCTGAGAGACTTTTGTTTATGAGAAGGAAAGAGTTTGACACAGAATGCCCCCCACCCCCCCCTCCTCCTGGGTATAAAGTCAACACGTTCTAGCTTCCTTTCAGGTTATTATTCTGTCTCAGGACTCTGATAGTTTCTGTGCTGGCTCTTCTGTTGGTCACGCTCCTTCATGTTTCCATGCTTTGATTGGCTGTTTTAGGAAGGAAGGCTGCGTCAGCTTCACGCTTCCTGCTTCCTGTTGTGTCCAGCAACAACTCAAATTCCCCCCACACTTTGCCCATGAAAACA
This sequence comes from Solea senegalensis, assembly GCF_019176455.1. Taxonomy (NCBI): domain Eukaryota; kingdom Metazoa; phylum Chordata; class Actinopteri; order Pleuronectiformes; family Soleidae; genus Solea; species Solea senegalensis. Next base: position 16,944,206 of record NC_058031.1, read on the forward strand.
AGGAAGTTTTCCTTTCACTGGTCTTTGCCCTTTTGTCGAAGAATCCCCTTGTTAAATACCTCGGCGGAGAGTCATCGAATTCAGTTTACTGTCCCAGTGACTCATGTTTTCATGGTACACAAACCCATTCACCTTTACAATAGAGAAGTGGGTCTGAAAATGAAGCTACAGTGGAGCTGCACTGCTACAGGCCTCCTGTTGGGTGGTGTGCGCTGGAATGCTTCTTGATTATAGAGGCAGCTCACAGTGTAAGGCCATCGTCTCCACAGGCCTGACCACGGTGCACTGCAGCCGGCACTGTAACGCCAAAAAGAGGCTAGTCCTCCTCTATTCAGTTGCCATGTGGCATCTTGGTTATTCCTATCTGCAGTGCTTGTGTGTGTATGTTTTTTTCTTTCAGCACTTGAATGGCATGGCATTCTCCTTGCCTGCTGGTCAGTGGTGAATAGCAATGTTAATGGGTTAGCTGGGAGCCTTTTTACAGAGGACTGGGAGGGGAGAAAGGAGGGGAGGATGGAATTTGGGGATTACGAGGAGGAGAGGTAGGGGTATGAATCTGGGTGCTCTGGGTTGGAGGTAGCAGCTGTTCCCCCTTCTCAATAGAGGAGTTCACCCTGGCCTGTCTCCTTTCTTTCTCCCCCCTTTCTTCAGTCCTCAGCAGGATACAGTATTGCAGTCTCTCTTTCTTGAACCTTCTGTCCCCTCATACCTCCGCTGCTCTGCCTCGCCCATCTTCTGCCTCAAATCTGTTAATGAGTAGCAGTAGTTGTCAGTGAAACAGCTGGCCAAGAGAAGATGTTGTCGTTAGGGGAGGATTGAGTAGCATGCAAGGCGATTGGACAGACTTACAAATTCTTTTCAAGCAGAGTGTGTTTCCCTCAACCATTGTTGTCATGCTCTTCAGTTAATGCACAACTCTTCACAGCAGCTCTGCCACAACGGTCAACCACAATGATAGAACGAACCCAACTGCCGTCGAAGTGAACCTCATGGTCAGTTGAGTAAATCCCCTTGAAACGACTTAAATGGAGAAGGAGCCGCGTGTTTTCTGTCTTGTGTGTGGTCATTTGTGGCTTCCTAAAGGAACTTCACTCAACTGAGCTGCATTTGAAATGCAGTCACCGGCCAAGACAGTATCAAAGTAAATTATCTATGTCCTTGATGCTGCCTCTAAAATCTCCCCAGTCTCTCGTTGCAGTCTCAGCAGGAGTTTGGTATTAAATCTGTGTGTTTGCCTTTTAACTCAGTGTTGTTGCTTCTCCCTGGTCACTGGCATCAACTTCAATCCCTCACTGTGCGAGCACCGTTCAAATTGGTTATCATGTTCTCTTTCCGTGTTGCTCGATCACCGTCATGCCGCTATCATCCAATCTCACACTCGATATGTTTACGTGATGTTAGGCAGAGAATTGTGTTAGTCTGACTGAAATGTTACCAACTGGACTTTCTCAAAATTGGTCAAACACACCCAGACAATAGGCTTTGGAGTTGAATTACTATTGCATGTTCAGTCGGACTCAAACTAGCGAAAGGTTCTCTGAGCATGTTCCGTCGTTCCTGTATAGTATATTTACAAATAATGTAAATTATAGTAAACAAAGTGCTTTACACAACATGATAAATATATATGTGTGTGTGTGTGTGTGTGTGTGACACTCAGAAGAGAAATGAGAACAGGTGACAGGCAGTGCACATAATCCGTCTTGTGATGTCAGACCCATGTGTCCATGGCTGTGCTTTGCATACATGTATGTGTATTTTGTGAATACATGTGCATGTGGCTGCGTGTGTACACGTGTGGATGAATGTGCAATGGTGTGAGGACATGAGCAGCAGCCGCTGGAATGCTCTTGCAGAGTTGGGCTGGGGGGTTGGGGGGGTCTGGGCTGTCTCATTTTCAGTCTCCTTTATAGTGTGCCCCCTCAGAAATTTCACACTGTATTAAGTTCATATTTCACCACCGTTACACGCAGCTGGAGCCTCTACCTGCATTCCGTCAACCCGTGCTGGACGTGTGAAATTAGGTGTCATCTTATCTCTGCGATACAGTTTCAAAAGTCCACATGTGGGTCTGTGACGGAAAAAAAAAATATAATGGACTGTTGAGTGTGAACGGAAGCTACGCGTAAAAGGAGTTTGACTTCCAAATGTTGGAGCTTTTGGACTCTCGTTGCTTTTATTTCAATCGTTTTGCAGCACTGAAGACTGCTGTAAGCTGCTGTAGGGGAATGTGGGACGACTGGTTTTGTTTGTTGAGACAGTGAGAGAGCAACAGCAGTGAGGCGTTGTTGGCTGAAGAAGTAAAGAGTAGGAGTGCCGGCCATGTTTTTGTTTAAGGGCTGCACTCCTGTGTCTTCACTGGAGTGGACAGCGTTTTAATGAGTAAGGTCAACACTGTGCAGAGCCGTGCCTCTGTTTTTCCTCCCATATCTCTGTCACTTGTCCAAATCTGACCTTTAGCCTTGACACAATAACACGTCCTCTCAACCTTGTTGCCTTGCTGGAAAGGTGAAAAGTTCACTCACACCATGACAGATCTTTCTCGCTAGAATGAAGTGGCGATATGCTGTGTCATATGTGATGTTGCCTGCAGTCACGGTTGTCTTTGTTCTCCTGGTCATGTAAATAAATGTTTTGTGTTTGCAGAATGTCAGCCTGGCTTCTTCAAAGCTCATGCTGTCAGTGACAAGTGTGAGCCGTGTCCTGCCAACACCCAGAGGCTTAACACCGGGGCTCTGTTTTGTCCCTGCATGGATGGCTTCTACAGGGCCCCAACTGATCCCCCTACTGGAGCCTGCTCAGGTGATGACTCCCCTTGATAAGAAGAAGAAGAACAGTTCATTTAGAATATGTGAAAGTACTTGCCATTAGCAGGGATGAGCCAGTATAATTCTCTTTATTGGTACAGGTCTAAATCACTAGCTCAGATATCAGAAAAAGAAAAGTGTAAAATCTGATATGATTCGAAACTTCTACAGTTTAGGAGTTACAAGATATAAAACAACTGTATTGGACTGATATGACGTTCATGTACTATTGAGTAATGTCACACCTGCTTCTTAATGTGAATCAGAATGTGACACAGGAAGTGACTTTTGTTTGCCTGCCCAGATTAAACTGTGTAAAGGTTGTGATTTCATGATGGATGGTGTGACATTCACAATCACTTTAGCTTTTCTAATTTCAGTGTCATATGGGAAATGTACACCTGACGTGTTGCCGCCTGGGCTTTTTCTCCTTATCTCACATTCTTTTCCAAATCTGTGTTCACCAGGTCTTCCCTCTGCCCCACAAGATCTCATGGCCACGACCACCCAGCTCTCTGCAGGAAAGCTCCTCCTCTCCTGGAGCCCACCTGAAGACACCGGTGGTCGAACCGACATCACCTACAGCGTTGAATGCCAGCGCTGTGAGGGCACCACGTGTCAGCCGTGTGGAGAAAAAATTCGCTACGAGCCCGCCAGTGTGGGCCTGACTGACACCAAGGTTTCAGTGAGCGAGCTGGACGCTCACCTCAACTACACCTTCACTGTGGAGGCACACAGTGGAGTGTCGGTGTTCGCGAGTCAGGCAACGCCGCGGGCTCATAAACCGCCCTCCACCAGTGCTCTGACTACATATCTGCACTACACAGGTGAGTGCTGCTGATATCAGGCAGTGGAGTGATAATATCTGTGCTGCAGTAATGACAGATGTTATCTGAAAGGCAGCGGCAGCAAGTAGAATCATGCTGCAGGATTGAGAAGTGCACACATTGCATCACCTCTGTCGGTCCCCATTGACACTGAAACATTCACTGTCCTCTGTTCACAGATCCTCCCAAAATCACATCTATACGACTGGTAGAGAGGACTTCCACCAGTCTGTCCCTGTCCTGGGACATATCACCTCAACCACGGGCCCAGCATCGAGCCATCCGCTATGAAATTACCTATCGCAAGAAGGTGCCCCAGTCTTTTTACTCATGTGCTGTTTGTTAATTTGAGTTGATTTAAAGCTATATGACAACTGTCTGTGCCAGAACTGAGGCTTTTATTTTCAGCAGGAACTCTTATGAATTCATTCCTCTGTTGTTTTTCTTTCTCCGTCTCCCAGGACGACAACCTGGACGGGACGACCTACGTCGTGCACAGATTTGAGAAAAACTCTGTCCAGATCAATGATCTGACCTCGGGCACAGCCTACTTGTTTAGGGTGCAGGCCCTGGGCAGTGATGGCAGCCCTGGAGGCTCCAGCATGGAGGAGCAGTTTGAGACTTCCTCTGAAGGTACAGAGGGGAAACAACTCTGCTAAAAGCTCCACTTGTAGCTTTGTTCAAGAGTGGGCTTTAACTCATATACATCTATGTTCTTTCTTTTCCCCTTCCTAGGACACCTTACTCAAAACAACACCGCAATCATCTTCATCGCAGCAGTTGGAGCAGCAGCCATGTTGTTCATAGTGTTCGTGGTCCTGTTCCTTCGCAGACGGTCAGTATCCGCTCTCCCTGTCTCTCTGTCCATTTACACCCTCTTTTATTGGCTTCCTCTCTAATTCTTCTGCTCTTCCTTTGTGAGGCCTTCAAGTGACCTGTGCATTCGCTCTCTCCTCACCTCTCGTTGTCTCTCTTCCTTTAGCTACCTTTCTCTTTATCTGTATCTGTGTCCTGGCAGTCGCGGGAGGAGACGCTGTCTCGAATGCACCTAATTATATTCTAGTGAGCGTTGAGGCTTTTGAAAGGAAACTGTGGTGCATTGTCTGCGATAAGAGGCGTTTCTTTCTGCACCAGACTGCAGGCACTTTGTGAAGGTGACCCGAATGTACGCATTAACAGCCTGTGGACAGTCTGTCCCGCCTGCTTGTCTGTCTTTCGGTTGTTGGATCAGCTTGGCAAACAGTCTGTAATCCTCAGCCTTTCTCAAAGGGCTGCTTCACTCTGAATGGACGCACAGCAGTTCTGTCAAGACAAGAAAAATAGTTAGAAAGTTGCTATTCACTATTTTTTTTTTGTTAAAGTTAAAGATAATAAAGATCATTTAGGAACAAGTTTGTTTGTTGTTTGAAAGTGGAATATTAATGTATATGTGTGTGTTTGTTCTTTATTTAGGAAAAGAAACTCCCATGCCAGACAGGGACCAGAGGACACCTATTTCTCCAGCTCAGGTAGACAAAAAAAACTCACTTATTTTATTCTTTTTTTGTTTGTTTGTTTGTTTAATTTGATGACCGTAAACAATCGGTCCTCTTTTACTCTCAGATCAATTGAAGCCTCTGAAGACCTACGTGGATCCACACACTTACGAGGACCCCAACATAGCTGTGCTGAAGTTTGCCTCTGAAATCCACCCCAGCCATATAACCAAACAGAAAGTCATTGGAGTTGGTGAGTGACAAACCTGTTGAGACAATCTGCTGTGGGGCTTAACTGTGAGATGTTGACAGATTTTTCAATCCCCAACTTTGCTGTTTATGTTGAACCCTTTTTCACAGCTTACGACGCTGACTGACAGTGGTTACTCTAGCGAGATTAACATCTATCTGGCTGCCGTCTCATTTCTCACAAAACAAGTTGAGGCATTTTTGTTGTGTCGCAACTCTTGGCTGCTGTACCTGTGTGTTTTGGCTCAGGTTGACTAACACTTACACAAAAGAAATTGTTGCAGAAACAGTATTTTGGACACATATCAGAGCACCTTGCTCGGCCCTGCCCACATCTTTCCAACATGATTCAATTATTCAGCCGTGACCACCTTTACCCTTTGAACCAGGATTCTGTTTTTCCACACCCACCTCCTTAATTCCCACGACGTGACCCCACCTCCTTTATCCTCATGTGACAGCTGATTCCCATGCTCCCACACCACAGGCCATCCACCAATTAAGCAACATTGGCTGTGTCTCTCAACACGCAGCGAGAACACACCTCTGCAGGACAGCCCGAGGCAAAACTTCCCCCCTATCACTCAGCTGGAAGCATAACAAGAAACACACACAGGCACCTGATATCATGTTCATTGTGGGGTTTTTTTTCTGCAGGAGAATTTGGAGAGGTGTACCGTGGTAACCTGAAGGTGCCAGGGAGGAAAGAGGTGACGGTGGCGATCAAGACACTGAAGCCTGGCTACACAGAGAAACAGAGGCAGGATTTTCTGAGTGAAGCCTCCATCATGGGCCAGTTCTCCCACCAGAACATCATTCACTTAGAGGGGGTGGTCACCAAATGTAAGGATTTCTGTGAGTTATCCCCCCCCCTTTTTTTACTCTTTTATCACATTCTAACATTTTTGTTCTCGCAGCCTTTTCACTCGGATGATAATTTGTTTTTTGTTTGTGCACAGTTAAGCACGCCATGATTGTGACTGAATATATGGAGAATGGAGCGCTGGACAGATACCTCAGGGTGAGTCCACCTAGACCATAGATTTATTATTTTGATAGCATTTACTATTTTTGACAATCAAAACACTAAAACTCACTTTACCACTTGGTGGAAATGAGGTATCATTTTACACAATGATGATACAAATGAGGTCCCTGCAAACTGGAATGTTGTTCCTTCTCTCTCATGATTCTGTATTTGTGTTTTCTCCCATAAGGACCACGACGGCGAGTTCTCCTCGTTCCAGCTCGTGGGCATGATGCGCGGCATTGCTGCAGGAATGAAGTACCTCTCTGACATGAACTACGTCCACCGCGACTTGGCCGCCCGCAATGTCCTCGTCAACAACACACTGGAGTGTAAAGTGTCAGACTTCGGCCTGTCTCGGGTGCTGGAGGACGACCCCGAAGGGACTTACACCACAAGTGTGAGTAGATCCAACACCCCGCTCAAAGCACGAGGGCACACCATGGTGTAAAGAGCAGGAGTTCGTTTTCGTCTTTGTTTCTAACTAACGTTGATTCAACAGGGAGGCAAGATACCCATTCGCTGGACGGCTCCAGAGGCAATAGCATACAGGAAGTTCACCTCAGCTAGCGATGTGTGGAGCTTCGGTATCGTCATGTGGGAGGTGATGGCTTTTGGCGAAAGACCTTACTGGGACATGAGTAACCACGAGGTGAGTTTTAGTTCCTCTGAGGTTTTGCTTAAGTGAACACTGACAAGTTTTTATCAGTGAGAGACGATTTTCTTTGAATTATTCGCTTAATAATCTGCTCACAGGTGATGAAAGCCATCAACGAGGCTTTCAGGCTGCCAGCACCTATGGACTGCCCGTCAGCCGTTTACCAGCTGATGCTGCAGTGTTGGCTTCAGGATCGTTCCAAGAGGCCACGTTTTGGAGACATCGTCAGTCTGCTGGACAAGCTGCTGCGGAGCCCGGACTCCCTGAAGACAATCGCAGACTTTGACCCACGGTGAGATTTATTTACATACCAGACTAAGGGCTTGAGATCATATTTTTACAGTGCTGAGTCTACAGTAGCTGCCGCTATCAGCTGCCAGCTCTTGGAAACAGGTGTTTCCCCACAGTACAAGTATTACATACACTATATTTCATTTTTAATCTCCCTTGTGCTAACTCCTCTGGACAATAGTGCAAAAACACTGAGACTCGGCTCTTTGTCTCCTCCTGGCTTGAAATTTGATTTGCACTTGTCTCATGTAACACTTTGGGATTAAGCTGACTCGGCTTGGTCTCGTCTTGTTTAAATTTGATTCTGACTTGCCTTGATTAAATTATTTTGATTTGGACTCGTCTTACCTAACGTGCAACTTAAATTTACTGTAGCCTGAATAACTCAGTGGAGACTTGACCTGGACTTGCTCAAACTGACATATAACAGCTCTGCCAGAGCTCTCCTATTTACCTTAACTTAAAGGAAAAGAACAGGGTGTATCAAGGTCTAGGTTTCGGGCGGAAAATGGGGAATGGCTCGAGGAAGGTCTACTTAAACCATTAAAAAGACATACTGACACCTTGCCTGCCAGGATAATGAAAGCAATGTGTGCAAACTCTTGGAAGAACACTAAAACCCCTTTGTTTGAAGCTGAAAAGCACAAATGCATAGTTTTGTGAGGGAGCATTAAAGCCAGAAACGGTGAGAAGGGACAATAGATCTGCCGCTTGTGTCTTAATCGCCTCTTACCCTGACTGCTCCAACTGGTTCTTCTTTTTCCACCATCTTGTTTCCTACACAGTAATTATAGTCCTCAGCTATCCGCCTTTGCTGTGGGAAAGCCTGTTTATTATTATCATTTTGATCTACTATTAGGATTCTACTCTTTTTTTTTTTATATATTTGCTTGCAGCGTTTCCATTCGCCTGCCCAGCACCAGCGGCTCAGACGGCTCCCCCTTCAGGTCAGTGTCCGAGTGGCTCGAGTCCATCAAGATGAGCCAGTACAGCGAGAACTTCACCTGCGCTGGGATCGTGACCATGGACCAGATTCTCCAGATGAAGAACGAGTAAGTAGGACGACGACTTTGAATTTGGTGACACGATATCTACTGTGTTTACTTTGTGTTGCTGTGTGTTTTTTTGGCAAACACCAGGGATATTTTCTTGTCAAATGACTGCACGCCATGAAATATGCTGCTTTCCGCCGACAAAAAGTCTTTTGTGAACTTCCTCCTCATAGTTTATGTATTTGTTTTCCAAAAAATGGTGCGTTTTAAACAGCAAGCAGAATAGTTTGTGCATAATATGATCTCTGCCCTCACTTTGCAACTTGAAAAATGTTTTGAGATGGAAAAAGCAATAGATGGAAGGAGAAGGAGTGGGCTCATTTGTGGTCGGCTGGTGGTGGTGGCTTGTGGTCGCTGCAGTTCTTATTCTTCTATCCTCTCTTCATTCTTTCTCTCATCCCTCCCTCCTTTCACTCACACACACGAGCTGCCCTGGGCAGCACTTTTGCTTGAGCCCCCAGAAACCACGGGTTTTGCCTGTTTAGGGCAAAGGCCTTCTGTGGTTTCTTCAACATTAAAGGAGGGAAGGAGGAGGAGAGAATAACTCGTGGAGCTCGAGCAAATAGAGGAGATTAAGGAATTGAAATAGATGGATGAGATTTGAAGCCCTACTGTCGGCGTATTTGTACATGTAGAAAGATTGAAGAGGTGCACTCGGAGTGTACGTGCCCCCGAACTTAAGGCAAGTTTAGGGCAACTGGATCGTCTCAGAAGTGTAGCTATGAGTGGCTGATTTAATCAAATGGGCTCAACCATTTAGAAAAAAGGTTTATTGAAGCACATGATATAAGGTTGTTTTGGGGCAATAATGAGCACCAGAGCTTTTCCTAACCACATGACCCCCCCGCCTCCATCCTCCTCCTGCTCTGCCATGGTAAACGTATGTCAGTAGACTCGGGAAGATGGGCAGACTGTGAAGCAGACGACAGACTCTTTTGAAGTATTTGTCGTACGGAATGGTGTGATTTCATGGCCCCATGTTTCCATGGCAGGGCATCTGGTAGCACTCTTGAAAAACCAGCAGTTATTTACAGCCCACCCTCTGGTTGCCAGACAAGTGATTCATGGCCAACAGGGAGAATCCTCGTTAAGTAATTAAGGCTCTAATTAAGGCTTAGGTCTTTACTGTGTCGCAGAGCTTCTGCAGGTTTACATTGTATGCTTGTGAAGATTGAAATCCCCAGTATTAACATTTAATTGCAAAGATGCTCCACCCAAATGAACTGTTCGAGGCAGACATGAATGGCGTGAGCTTGAGGCTAACATTTCGGCTCATTGGATGAGTCTGTGATTATCTCAAGGCTTCAGAGGCAGGAAGGATGTGCGTGAAAAGTGTTGGAGCGAGTCCAAATTTGAGATTCACGTGCAGCTCCACTTATACACTGTCATGTCTCTCTTTCACAGGGATATTAAGAACATCGGGGTGAGGCTCCCTGGCCATTTGAAAAGAATTGCCTACAGCATTTTGGGCTTAAAGGACCAGACCAGCACCCTGAGTGTGTTTGCAGTGTGATCCTGGCAACGGTGGACATTATAATCACGCACTGAAGCAGGAAGCCCTTTGAACTCAAAGCTGAGCTGGAGCAAAACTGCAGGGACGGCGTCGGATCGGCCAAAACCAGGAGAAATATCCTGCCATCTTTTGGGGGCCGACTGAAACACATTCACTCACTGTACATTGTATTTCTTCACTCTATCCACACAGGAATGGAGCAAAACATTCAGCAGTAGATGACTCCATTAGACTCTGTATATTTAGATATCTATTTTTATTACCCATGTCTTCTGTACAGATACAATTCAGCGCCAGTGCTTTTATTGTTTTTCTTTTTTTCTTCTTCATTTCGCATTCCGGCTCCATAAAAAAACAACAATCAATCCAGTTCTAGGAACAGCTCCAGTGCGTCCCTGAGCTTGTTTCCTCCTGTGTCAAACAAACAAGAGAAGCACAGTAAGCGTGATAGTTAGTATGGCTGCAGTGGAATCCAGGCCCGGCTCAGTTTGTGGTTGGTGCTGATGTCATAGCGTCTTCCTTTAATTGGCACTTGGTGCCTTTTCTTGTCGGACCAATGAGGATGGAGCTAAAAATGAGCTTGAGCTGGCCTGGAGCCAAAGAGATGGTGCTGCTTAGGTGTGTAAACACAAACTGACCTGGTGCTGTGACAGAGCGTTTGTCTGCTGGTGCCACGCTGAAATTTAAGCTATAGTCAAACTAAACTCATACTCATGTTAGAACGTTTTTTTTTGCGGTACTCTTTGTGTACAGTTTTTCGTCTTCATTTCTCTTCACATTTGGTTTGATTGCCAAAAATATTGCAAACTTAAATGTAGCACTTGGACCAAGAATCACACGGTCTTTCTTGGTTTGTCTCTGATTTGTGACCACACGCAAGCTAGCCGAGCTAAAGGAACGGTATCAAAGTGACGTAACTGTATAGATTAAATTAAAATGAAAGTTTCAATTAGAGTGCAGTACATCTGTTTGTAGCATGCCGGTAATGAAGAGGGAGATGGGGAAATTTGCCCCACCATGAGAAAGAAAAAGATCACTGTGTTTCATTGTGGTTGAAATGATTTCATACTTAATAATAGTTTGGTTTGCAATTTCAGTGTCCCAGTTTGTTTGGAAGAAACTAGGCTGAACGAAATATCCATTCAGTTTGAGTCCCGTTGAGTTTCTGATGAAAATAAACTGTAAATTAAACTACAAGCTTTGACAGTTTAAAAACATTGAAATGTTTGTTTTGTGGGAGCAGGAGTGTGTCTCCAATATTGGGGATCATGTAGTGGATCTTCTCTTCATTGATGACTGCAAATCATTGTGTTACTGATGTGCACCTTCCTTTACTTGAATTTTAACTCTATTTTCAAATGTGTCTGTAATTCTGTTTCAGCTGATGGATCTTTGAAAAAGGGATTTTCTTTTGTTATTACGCTGGTTTTGTTGGTTGCAATTACACTTTGTACATTTTTGTATGATTTCACTTTCTGCCCTATTACCACCATGATTTTTCTTTTGAAAGCTAACATCACTTTCCTCCAAAGTGGTGTCTCCTACTTTCCAGACATTTTGAGAGTTCCCTCATCAAAGAGCAAACTCCTCCCCCTTCTCTTGTTGTTTTATACTGTATTTAATAGTCTATTTATTTTTTACTTTTATTTATTTATCCTGAGAAACACTGAGCTGGGATTATAACTGAAGTTTGCTCTCTCTCATTCTTAATAATAATAATGATGACAATAATAATAATAAAAAAAGCTTTAATGTCTCTTTTGTTCCTGAATTATTCAAACCTGTGTTTACTGTCCTTGCATTTGTGGGGCGATTTAGCCTTGAATTAAATGTGTTTGTATGATTGAGCTACATGTCGTTTTTTTGTTGGGATGTTTATTCTTCCGTGCAGGAGGGAAGCCAAAGTGCAGGCACAAACTGTACGTGCTGTTCCGTACACTTCTCTCCCTACTCCCAACTATTCATTTATACTTTTTTCAAGTCTCTAATCAAATGGAGCAGATATTAAACTGTGAGATAAAAGTTAAATTGGCAATCTCTAACGCGGGCTTTGATGTTTCTGTTGTTTTTAGATGGAGCTCACACTGTGATCTGCCCTTTGATTACTCGCGCCCTCGGATATCAGATGTGCCACTCCCATGAACTTTTCTACTTGCGTCATAAAGACCAATGCAGCGTGCAATGTACCGTAACACTGGACTTACGAGGAGGAAAATAAGACATGACAAGCCAGAGACGTCACTTCTATATGGTATCATATACCGAGCTTCAGCGTTCATGCTCTCCAACTGCTCTGTAATCCTCAGTGCCTTCATATCATTTTAGCATTGCATGAGCATAAATCCTTCAGAGCAGAAGAAGACAGGCCACAGATTAACTGTTAAAAACAAATATCTTCGTCTCTTGTAGTCTGACGGTGTTGTGGGAAAGGTGTGGTCAGGTTCAGGCACAAAGACAGCTCTGTTAGGTTTGAGCCAAACCAAATCGTGTTTTGGTTAGAATTAGTATTTACTCAAATTGAGGTCACTTGATGTGATGGTTACAATAATAAACCTGTGGTCGAGAAGCAATCGTGACCACTGGTTTGAAACGGGAGACAAACGGTGGACTCCGATGTCGGCGGTGCCAAATGCAGAGTGTGCAGCAGCATTTCAAAATATAACGAGCACAATCGACCATGAAAACAGACCTGTCACATTACGTATGCGTCGAGTTACTTTTGCGAGTCCAGGAGGAAAGGGGCTTTCTTTGGAAGTGAATCTGGAGAGTCGTCTTCAGATGGGAATACACTGTGCCTCTACCATGCGGCCTGTTACTCACTGACTATTCAACCTTTGAGCCTGTGAATGCAACATGGGACGTAAACGAAGTCCTGGACTCAAAACTTTGAGAAAAGTAGGATCATTGGAACAAGCTTGTCTCACGAATACGGGAGACAAACCCATTTCAAAAACAGCTTATTATTTATAAGTAGTGTTTCTAAATGGTGCTCTTATGATAACACACAAAGAGTAAGATGTCATTAGTGCTCTGCTGTACATTTACATGTGTAGTAGTTGTCTCCTGATGTGCTCTAAGGGTGAAAGAGACGTCTCCTGACCCATTTGCCCAAACTGATCTACTCGCTACATATTTGTCACTGTGATACCTGATGTTCACCTTTGCTCCTGTCACAGCTGGCTTACTAAAGGGTTCAGACTGCCAGAAAACTAAAAATCGGAATTTTATTTAAGTATCCAGATTTTATCCACAAAACAAAACAAACAAGCAAGCAAACACAAAGAAACCACCCACAGGAAATCAGACCTAAGCCACATTTGGAAAAACCTTGGAATACAATTGGGTTTCAAATTGACACACATGCCGCAAATATTCACTCTGGCTGTGACTACAGTACCGAATTCTGCGAAGGTTGTGCACCGTGACTTGACAGGACAGGAGGAGTAAAAAAAGATGTATCTCCATTTTCCTGCATGAGTGTCACCAACGTGGGGCAGAATGGTTGTGTCTGGACGCACAAATCCTACATGGTCACTTGCAATTACACGTGTGCAGTCTGAGCGAAGTCTGAGCACGGCCATAAATGTCGACATGTTGTTGTAGCATTTGCCGAAAAGACTGATGTTGTCTCGCAGATTGTAATGAGCCGCTTTCACAAACGACCTGTGGGCTCATATTTTTATGTGAGGTCAGCATCAGCGTAGCAGCAGGCGGGCAGGAAGCAGAGTGGCTAAATGTCAGCGGCAAATGTTGCGTTGGCGCGTTGCATCGGTTACATTCTCAGGTTTCATAGCTCGCACCTGCTGAGGATAAACATTTTTTTTTTTTGCAGTACAAATGAGAGACTTCATTCAAACATGGCCCGTGCAAACACACTCTGTACTTCATCCGGAATGATCCACTCTGCCTTATCTGGCTCACTCTAACCTCGCGGTGGCGAGGAGGTCACTGGCGCCTTGCATTTTTGAAAACGATCAGCTTTGGTTGATTGATGCAAAGTGACAAAGCTGTAAATGCATTCCTCAGATAAGAGCAGCACACAAGGAGGTAGAATGTCAATATTTAGGTATTGAATTAATCTGCAGGTAAACAGAGAAGCGGCAAGAAAAGTGTGCACACACACACTGTGGACAAAGCATGGGAACTTGGACCTGCCACCAACTCCCTCATGGCTCTTTGTCCTTGACTTCCAGCTGGCTGTGTGTTCTCGCCTCTTAAACCAATGGATACCCTAGAAATAGTCCTGGCTTTGTGTGGCAACTGTAAACCAAGAGAGCCTTCTACTATTTTCCATCTCCATCCATCCATTCCTTCAGTGTTTCACAGCGTGGTGGAGCTTTTTTTTTCCCCTCTCTCTTTTATCCATGATGGAAAAAGAGGAGCAGAGCCACACAGTGGAGCTGCTGATTGTAGTGTTTGAATTTATGCAAATCCACGTCTGAGTGCATCCAAAGTGACTGCTGCAGGAATTTGGTTTGTGTCCCCGTCGGCGGCTGTAACAAGATTATCTGTGCTCTGCGGGGGATGAATGTGTGCAAGTTTGAGTCTTGTCTTTTGGACTGTAAATGACAGGGATGCATGCAGAGGCAGAGAGAGACCGGGGGGGCAGAGGGAGGCCTGGTGGTGGTGGTGGTGCTGCTGGAGGGGGTAAACTGGAGATTTGAGCCATACCAGGGCTTTACTGTGAGGCCACAATATCATGTGTGGTGATTGTGTTGAAGGCTTGGCGTCCAGGCCTCCAGCCTCCCCCTGTGGACTCTTGTGCGGGGGCCGTTTGCTTCGAGAGCTTCTCTCCTCCTTCTTGTGGCTTGTTAGTTGCCTTTGTTCTCAGGGCGAAGGTCAGTTTAAAAAGAAATAAGGAACAAAGTAAACAAAACCAGGGCTCTATTCATGTATGACCTCTCCCTATACCGCTGCCCTCCCATTTCTTTCTTTATGTCTTCTTTTTGTTTAATGTTCTCCTGGCAACTCTCAGTGTCATGTGCGGATTTGAAAACCGGCTACGCTGAGGAATTTACATCCTCACTAATTTTAGCAATGGGTTCCTGACCAGAAAACACATCCTCCAATTTCTGTCTATATTGGTCTTCTTGCGTCTTTCCGCTGCTCTTTCTCTTACCCTGCAGCACTCCAGGGCTTTTCGCAGATTGTTCTTCTCCCTAAGTCTCCTTCAAGCCCCTCAATTTTCCTCTACATTCTCAACTAAAGGATTTCATATCCAAGATTACACCCTGAGTGCTGCCAGAGCTCTTCTCCAGGTTTACTCCATGTAGAAACAAAGTAAGCTGCAGGACCTAAATGCTGTAATAAACTTGCTTAATAAGATAGTGAGGAGCAAATAATTGTTTCCAGCATCTTACATCCCCCAAACTACTGCAGAGATCTGTTTGATGTCAGCACGAGGCGACATGAGGGGGAGAGCAAAGCAGAAACACAAGCCCCTGTTGACACAAGCCTCGTCTCTCTGCAGACCCTCTGTATATTTTGCAGTGGCAGCCTAATTCAATCCATATTCCTGCTAATGGCAACCCTGATGTCACTCAACACATTAAAATTCTCACAGGTCTGTCTTTTAAAAGCATGCATGTCACCACTGCTGTTACAAAGGAGCCATTTCAGACCACTTTCAAAGAAGAGTGAATCATCCAGCTCCACATTTAGAGCAACTGTTTCAAACAAAACATCTGTACCTGATTGTTTGGCCACAACAGACCTAAAATCTTCCCCAAGATGTTTGTTTAAAGTCTCGGGTCCAAAACCGAGGTGACAGGATTAAAGGCTACAGCATGATGAAGGTCATATGGTTCACATTTTAAGCTTTTTACCCCTAAAAACCTGTTCTGTACACATATAATGTCAGTCTTAACAATATGTACAGGCTTTATAACAAGAAAGAGAATGTGCTCTTTTGCAGCTGCAGTTACTCAAGACAAGAGGACAATATAAGTCACTGGAAACATTTGCAAATTTGCATAAAACAAAGTGTTTAAAAATGAGTTTATTCTGTCTTAAAATGATGACATTTCTAATAAAAATGTGTCAATAGTTGTAGTATGTAATACTCACTGTTGACAATCAAATACAAACATGTAGTTTTAGAGGAATGTAGGTATGTAAGTTCAACAGCAGTAGGAAAAACAAACTTTACAGCATAATATACAGTACAAAAGGTCCCATTGTTGCTGCATATAAACAGGGGCTGCCATCTGGTGACTGCTGTCCTATTATTAACTGAATAGAGTTTATTGTACGTACTGTGCTGCCGATACAAACAATATTAATACAGAGTGAAGTATAGCACAACAGGAGTAATTAATGCAACCACTTTTGGTGATTTCTGTTGTTGATGTTATTATTCTGGGTCCTGCATCTGTAAACAGGCTCTGTCAAGCAAAACTATCAGACCTGACACCTGACTGAGGCAGCATTTTAGTGTATATACTACACTATATACTATAGGGTATATAGTTTGTGTTTTCACTCACACTCCAACTTGTTTGCTGCAGTCTCTTCACTCAACGTGGCTTTTGTCTCCATTTGACTTGACATAAGACGAATCACTTCCTGTGTGCAGCGCTGGAATGTCTCCGGTTGACATGAGATCTTAACACTGGTGTACTGAGAAGCACGGAGTGAGTCTTATTCAGCATTGTAAGAAGTCATTTGACAATTATATAAAAATGGACATTATTATTATATTTTGGTTCACTACCGTTTTAATCGTAAGAATTTTAGTGATAAAATAAAAACCGTCTCTCACTTTGCTATTCTTCTTTGTTTTTTTTAACTGTTGGTTGAACAAAAATGTTGAATTAGAAATCTTCACATTTTCACATGTGATCTTCTATTAATTTAAAGTATGATATCATATATCTTCTGAGGCACATGTGGTGTTAGAAGTAGCCTAATTTCGTTTAATTTGTCTATCTTCCAGAAGCTGCGGTGGTTGCTATGTATGCAGATGTTTGCAGGAACATCAATAAAGTGTTTCACTTTTACCTCTTGGGTGGCATACATCCATGTACGTGTATGTGCCGTATAAAACACCTCATTAAAAGCTTTCTTTTCCTCAAAAGAAGAACCAAATCCCAGATATTATTGTAACATTTAAACTGCTACACATGTCCCCATAAAGAAGAAGAAGAAACAAAGAAACAAAAACTTAGCAGGATGTGTCTGTCCCTGCAACTTCATGGCTTTTTCTTTGTTTTAGCTCACACACACACACACACATCACCCCCCTCTCTCTTTATTTCCGTTTGTCTGCATATGTTTTAGAGGCCATTAATCGTCCCCTGCTCAACATGCACCCAGCAGATAATCACGGTCATTAAACCAATTAGGGAGCACATGGAGGGGAGGTTTCAGTCAGGCCCCGAGGCCTCACACTCCTGTTCTCTTCTTCCAGTACAGCTGAGGTGGTCTGCTGAAAACTCTGGCAAAGCCTTAAATAAAGAAGGGAGTGAATTACTTCAGCCCAACTCAAGATTATTGCAATTTCCTGTTGGTGTAGCCTTGAGAGACTTGGCCAACTTTGCTGCCGGCCAAGTAGCCAGGCCCATTAGCCAGCAAAAGTCCCGGCTTGACATCCCTCTTTTTGAAGGGTGAAGCAGACATTTGCGTTGGTGTCATCAAAATATGCTTTCCGCAAAGCTAAGAGACGGCTATTTTGGTGCTTTTGTGGCAAAACACAGAAAATGAGATCAGAAGTGGCAGGAAGGGGAGGGGAGAGTGGTCAATCTGCAGACAGTGGTTTTCAACATATCCAGTTTATCATATGATTCTTGAGCTAATATTATGGTGTCATGCACAGTGGGAGTTCTGGCACACAGAGGCCCCAACACACAATACATCACTATCGTGATCGCTTGGTTATTGGGGGAATTGAAAGTGAGACTTCCAGTCACCGTCCACATGTGCAGACAAACCACACAATGTCCCTCACACTTGCTCAGCTCACCCTCAAATGGTTAGTCATGTTGGACTGTCCAGACTGTCCTCCCTTGTTTCAGCAAGGTATTTCCCAGCAGTCTTCATGTTGTGCTTGGCTTGTGAGTCTGCATGCGGACGTGAAAGCCAGCAAAAGACAAGAACGTCCATACACGTTGTCCCTGCTGACTTATGAATGACATCTAAGAGCGAAATGTAGATCTTGTAATCACTCTCGAGTAAATAAACAAAGAAAGGCACACCAAAGCCTGCAGGTTGAAGATAAGATCATGGCAACATGTTTCTGTCCGAAGAAGCCCTCCAGCCAACACTTTTCCACAGAGTGTATTAATGGCGTGCACTTTCACGGGTGCTGGAAACTGAGAAGTTACAAAATGTGGATCAAATAATGTAAACAACGAATGACACAGGAATGAGGGAACTTAAATCCCACCTCATTTGCAATGGCGCCTTTCAGAATTTTGTGAAATACAGCTCTCCAAAGTTGGTTTTAAAGATTAACACCACTCCCATGTTTATATATTGAGTACAGAGCTGGAGCTCGGAGGCAAACGTCTCACTTAGCTTATAGATGTAAACAAGGAGAAAGTACAAACACCTTTAAAGCTTGCAGACTGTTTGCTGAGTCTTAAATTCATTCACAATTTTTTTTAAACATTTTTTTATGTGTCAGTGAGTATTATCAGTGTATTATGAACAAAAGGCAATTGTCTAACAATGTGCCTGATCTCACTACAATCAGCTGTGTGGAGCAACCAGCACTTTAGTCAAAGACATGAACAGAAGCAGAGAATGAGTCCATCTGTTGAAGATCCACTTAAGAAAATCAAACTATATTTCTTTTAAACAGCTAACAATTTCCCTGTCCCATGAACTTATTGAAAATGAGTGGAGAGTGCAAATTCTATATAAATAATTTTGGTATCTATACTTTCAACAGTGGTGTAAGAAAATGATAGATTTTACTTCTTACTAGTCATTGACTCAGTCGTGAAGACATGCAAATGACTAGGTCTCACTTGCAAAAGAGATTCTAATCTCAGTAAAATAAAGGTTAAACTCAAATAAGGTGGTGTTTTTTTTTTTTTGTTACACATTCACACTTTTATTGTGAATGTATTTAGGAACAATCTACAACTTAGAATCTGAACATTAAAATACATAACCAAATG
Source organism: Solea senegalensis (assembly GCF_019176455.1). NCBI lineage: Eukaryota > Metazoa > Chordata > Actinopteri > Pleuronectiformes > Soleidae > Solea > Solea senegalensis. The sequence continues at coordinate 16,963,227 of NC_058031.1, forward strand.
TAAATCTAATAAACAAAGGCAAAGTTTGAGTTTTTGTTTAATTTAATTTAATTTAATTTAATTTAATTTAATTTAATTGTATATTATTTTATTTTATTTTATTTTATTTAATCTTTTTTATTTAATTTTATTTTTAATTTGTGCCAAAATGTGTATGTTATCATAAATATTGATAACTCTTCGATTAAAAATGTTCTTGAGTTCAGTTGAGAAGCTTTTTATACTGAATTGTAACTGAAGAGTTTAACCTGGAACCGTGAAAACAGTCCGGAATAATTTGAAGGTAACACAGTGTTTTTTTTTAAAATTGTTAGTAGAGTTAATGAAAGAAAAACAATGAGGTAAGAAATGACTCATGTCTCATGTACATCGTCGTGTCATGTTAGTTTTGTGTCATGTTGTGTTTGCTTTACTTTGGCTGTTTGTTCAGCGAGTGTCGGTCAAAAGAAGAGAAGATATATATGTTAAACTCTGTGGACTCTAGGCGTTTAGCTGCTTGGTAGCTTGTTTTGTTAGCATGAAGAAAACATGGTCATCATGGTGTGAGAGTTTCCACCACATTCTAATGTAGTTGTTTGGTGTCGGTTCTGGTGTACGTTGGTTTTTTCATGGTGAAATGTTTGTTGTGATCCACTTTGGTACCAGAACCAGAGATTCGCCCGCGTCATGCAAATCTGAAGTTGTTAGCATGTTTCAATGGTCAATATAGATTTATTGTATTTTACATAAAGTAATAAAGTGGTTATCCGAGGGAGCTGAAATTATTTAACTTTTAACAGTGCATTAATGCCAGGTGTAGGTTATATTATACAAATGTGAATGTAAATGAAAGATGGCTGGTTTTCATCAAAGAGTATAACAAATTGTTACCTGAGCAAATTTGTCTGGTTATTGTGTATTATTGTTTGTATGATTTGTATGTAAATTAAATGTTAATGTTACTGTATGATGCACTGTTTTTTTGTTGTTTTGACCAGTCAGGGGACTGCAGTGCATCAGATAGTAATATTTATGTTTTAACTTTAGTGTGTCCCTTTTTTAAGTAAATCCAATAACTTTATAATTTTTTTTTTTAAAGAAAGTTTTTCCCCTACTAATAAAAGCAGATAAAGCAGACCAAATAAATTTTGTCAGCTATGATTCAGTTCTGTCAAATTAAAACCAAGATAGTGAAGCAGCCTCACATACCCGGAGCCCAGGCCTAAAGCTCACTGCAGTGGAATGAATCATCAATCTCACCTGGGTTTTTCATTGATGAAATGCCAAAATGCCGGCAGTGAGACCGATCTGGAATTGTTCAGACCTTTGTCTTATCAGGGTCTGTCAGTCATGATCCCAACAACTCTTGAAGAACAAGAGACAAAGCAATGTAGACAATTTTTTACTTTTAAAATGTAACATTGTATTTCCATCTGCATCCATCCATCTTCTACCGTTTTATCCTCCACATCACAATCTTAGCTGACATTGGGCGAAAGGCAGGGTCAGACCCTGGACAACAAATGTTCAACAAATGTTATTGCATCAATTTGAAGACACTTGAATATGATATATATAATTTTAGTTTGAAAATTTAAATCACTGTATCACAACAATTCTTTCCACTCTGAAGTGGTCACTTTCCCATTTTATTGAATCAAGAATTATGTCATTTACCAAACAAGTCTTCACCAGAGTGGCATCAGGCCTAATTTTGTCATTGCACCTAGTCTCATAACCTGCCAAAACATGCTGAGATTTCACATAAAACCTGTGACTTGATTTTTTTCTCAGATTTCATTGGCTAACAGTAGAGGGCTTCACTGGGCAGCTCTTAGTGTGAAATGGGGTTTTGTGTATGTGTGTGTGTGTGTGTGTGTGTGTGTATGTGAAGAAGGGTGGGTCTATAAAAAGCATGGCGGTCTGTCAGTTTGACCTTAAAGATTTAAATATACCTCCAAGAAACCCCCGTCATCATTTTTCGCTCATATCAGGGTGGGAAGTTCCCTCATTAATTCCGACCACAACAACAAGAAGAGTAAAATGGAAAAAATTCCAATCGAGGATAAAAGCAATCACACTATTTCATCATAATGTGCCTGCATAAAACAAAAGCACTGTTTGATGTACATTTAAATGGCAGTATTTGAAAAACATCCACTACTGAAAGGCATCCAACTCCTGCTTTGCCTCCGGGTACCACAGAAATGACTGTGGCTGAGCGTCAGGGTCTGTGTGCATGTGGATGTTATTCCTCCTGCTCGCCTGGGGGAAGAAAACACCCTTCGAATCAAATTCAAGATTTATCTGTTTAAATGGAAGTTCAAAGCGGAGCAGAGATTCAGTCATTGATAAGAAATATAGAGGAAATCCAGGTAATGAGACAGCGGAAAGAATCAGGTTCACTCCACAGAAAGAGAATCAACCTTTCTGCAATGTGCAAGGTGAGAGGCAGGATCCGACCCATGGGAGATTAGTGAAGACCTAATCGTGCTTTGCTGAATTATTGATGGAGCACTTTCTGAATCACTTTCTCTGTGTAGCACAGACTGTCCAGGTTTCATCCTTTGGTTGAAACATGTGTTAACATGGGACCACAGGAAGGCCCTCTGGGAAAAAACACACACGTGGAAAAGAAGGTCATATCATTAGCAAGGTATATGATGATAATAATACTGTTGCAGTTTTGCTTTTTTGCCACAAGAGGTCAGACTGGTCCTGCCCTGTGTCAGGACATCTTTATAGGGACCTGACGTTTCCTTCAGGAGTTCCTCAAGTTAAACTTAAAATTAGGTTACATATGTTATTATATATCCTGAAACAGTAAAGGTTTACCAGGGTTAGACTTTTTTTTCCAGTGGTTCTATCAATGTGTAGACCCTTTTAAAGTTCAGGGTGCTGTTTAAGGTTTCTTTTTGTTTTACAGTGTTTTTTAAGGAAGTCACTGCTTAGAAATTCCACACCCTCAAGAGACCATCCTCACAAACCTTTGGATCCCTAAATACAACAACTTTGTTGTGGAGTCTGTCATTTCAAGTTTTCCTCTTTTTTTACATCTGTAAGTCATCAAATCCTTTTGCATTTTGTAGTGAAAAGAAAGATGGTTGGCACTGATTGCGAGGGCTTTCTCCTGGTGTGTGAATGAGTGCATGTACTCCCAGGGTTGAAAGCCCTTCATCAGTGCAACCTGATTATTAAGCTTTATTTGGATAGTAATGGAAAAGAACCACTAAGATTAATAGTAAATGATTAACAGCCCATATTTTATGTAGCTGTGTATTAATATTCTGTGTGTTGAGTTTAAATTAGATATGAACTTTTTTGTCCTGATGTCAGAAACATCTTATTTAACAGAGAACTGCAGCTCGTTCTAACTGAGCAGAGATGTCTTGTACAGTTAACATCAGTGGCTGGTATTTTTGGTAACTTTACCATCACCATCTTCCTTTGTCCATCAAACCGTGTGTTTTTTTTGCCTCCTTCCTTGTGCCAATTAGTTGATATAAAAACTCCATAAGCAAAGAGAGAGAGAGAGAGAGAGAGAGCTTGGTTGCTGTGGCAACAGGATTTTCCCCAATGTTGACGATGGTGATATCAGCGAAGTGCCATTTATATTAACCCAGTATTTAACCCAGGAGGTGTGTGTTGCTCCTTTGAGCCTTTTGAAACTCTTGACCTTGTCAGGACCAGTAGTCCTCGTACATAACCTAATTCCTATTCTCTGTGGTTATACTTAGTCATATAAGATTAAAACTTAAATTGTGATTAGGGTAAGATTGTAGGGTTAGGTATGAACTGTTTTGTTTGAATGGAAGTCAATGCAAAATCTGAAGAATAGCTGTGTGTGTGTGTTCTTTCTTCTCTATTTGTTGCCTGTTGTCAGGACCAGTAGCCCTAGTGGAGACCAAAACCTAGTCCTAATATGGCGGAACCTCATTTCTTAGGAACTGAGGTTCAGTTTAGGACTAAGATTTGAATTGTGGTAGGGTAAGGCATTAACTGGTTATGGTTAAGATTCAGGATAAGGCCTATGGTAGGCTGTCCAAATAAATGGAAGTCAATGCAAGTCTTAAAATTCATAGAAATATGAGTGTGTGTTTGTGGGATAGACAGAGCCGCCTAAAGATGCATGTCGAGCCATGGGTTGTCGCATAAATTCAGTAAAAATCAGAAAATTCAAAGATAGATAGCATTTAATTAGTGTTTAATTTACACCGCAGTGATAGTGGTCAGCAATGTACACTAGCAATGGCAGGTGAACGTTATTATGTGTTGTAGATCAAGTTCTTGTTTGCATAGATTGTAAAGGTTCAACACTAAGCTCTTTATTGGCAATGGGTTCCCTTTGTACAGTGGTGTGGAGACGAAGAATATAGTGGGAGGAGAACAGAAGAAATGGAGGGGAGGGGATTCAAAAACGTCTGTAAACAGTCCTGCTTTCTCCCTACTTGCTGTCTCTCTGCCTCTCTCTCTCTCTCTCTGCCCCCTCCCCACTTATTCATTGTCGCTCTCTCACCTCTCTCCTCCAATACAGAGAAGTCAGGCTTTGCATCATCCCTCAGCTCATCGGGCATCCACTCTTACTTTTCCCCTCCTCACTTCTCTCTGCTCCTCTGCTGACTGACAGCGCTGCCTCTACTCTTTTTATCTCCCGCTCCTTCCTCCCCTCTATACCTCCAGCTGATCATCATCCTCATCTCCAAACCACCATGGTAAACAGATAACCTCCCGGTCAAGACCATGGGTGCCTGCTTTTGCAAAGGTCACAAAGGTCAGTGTCATAGTCCACCTGTTTGTGCATCCATATATGTGTGTGTGCGCGTGTGTGTGTGTGTGTGTGACTAATTGAAGGTTATTTGATCATCTCATCCTGTAACTGAATGTAGGCAGGACGGACAGACATCCTCCAGATATCATCAGCAGCAGAGATGGAGGGTAAAACCACCTGAGTCACATTTTTAGCCCAAAGAAGTGTGTTTTTCATGTGCATGCGACAAAGGAATAACACAACACAAATCCTGCCGTGAGAGCAGTCGCTATAAAACTTGTTTGAGAGAGTCCGTAGAGACTGCATCAGAGACGAGCCTCAGAAGGTGGAGGGTTGATAAGAGGGATTGTGAGGATCAGCAGGGGACAACAGTAGCTTAAGGATATGACAGTTTCATCTAAATCTCATCCCCAACATGTTATGACTTAGTGACTTGGATTGTCATTTTCTTTCATATTTGCTACCTGCCAATTTGATAACTGTCAGAGTTTTTTTTTTTTTTTTTGCATTTTAAAAAGCTGTCGGAATCAAATTACCACAGCTTAGCTGCAGGGCCTTGTTCATGAAGAACAAAAAAAGCACTAAACTGTGCTGTCTCAGTAAAAGAAATTAAAGTTAGCTAATTTCATTATTGTTCTGTGGCACCTTCTTTTTCTACATGACATTTAACACCGGATCACATGTTATTTTCACACATTTTTGTGATGGAGACTAAAAATAATTTTCCAGGAAACAGTCTTTTGTTGAGGTGGGGGCCTATTGACAAGGTGCAGGACACTGACAGCAGTGCTTTGTGCAGTGGAAAAAAATGTGGATAATGTTTATATGCGAGTCAGGGTGAAGATTTAAGCCCAGTAGAACAGACGGGTGGCTCAGGGATCATTACAGGGTTTTTATATGCTAATAACATCATGTATGTGTGTGTGTGGACTTTAATAAATGGAAGGGTATCACTTGCCTCCTGTTGCTGTAGAGTTTCCATAGCGACAGCCGATTGTCTTGAGACACCTCCCGAGGGATCCCCTTAGGCCTGTGTTTGTATAAATGTGTGTGTGTGTGTCTGCTGACCTTTGTAATAATGTTAATTCTCCATTGCACTTACCCACACTTTATTTACTCTTGTCATTTTTGAGTCTCATCACTGTCAATTACAAAGCAAACAGACAGAGTCTAGACCAGGAGTGAGAGATAGCATATTTAAATTTGCCTCATGGTCATCATGAAGAACTGGAGTCTGGCTGTAAAGACCATGAGACCCGCCTCCTCCACACACATCAAACATTCATCTCAAAACAGTGTTGGTTTGTGTGTTTATTACTGACAGATCTCCACCTTCCCATGACAGCACTGCAGGACCAGACTGAGGAGGGTCAGACATCCACTGTCAAGGTCGGTGAAAGCCCCATATTGGCCTTTTCAGCTCAATTACCTCAAATACCATGTGTAATATTATACATTATAATTCCCCAGAAAATAGCACTTGAACTACTTTCTAGCAAAAAAGTGTGTTGATGTCCCTATTGGTGGTGTGTGTTGTGATCTAGAGTAACATGGAGGGTGTATCGCGTTGATTATTTTTTAAATTAAAGGTACATCTGGAGAAATAAAATCTAAACATTAGGCCTATTGATTTTCAATACTATTAGAGGTTCTGTAAGTATGAAAGATATTTGTGATTTGAGTGAGCATTTGCTGTTACAACTCACGTAAACAACATGCATTGTGACATTAAATGTCTTCTCATCAGGAATGAAACTCAATATCATTTCAGCTCCATGTCTGAGGTGAAAGCTCTCAGTGACTGGATACAGATTTGAAAAGTATTGAAAAATAAATCATACAAAAAAGACAGCTAACTGTAGCTTAATTTGGTAGCTAATACGACATTATAAAAACAAAGAATTACTGCCTCTGGAAAATGGAATATTTCAATTTAAACAACATTAAATGCTTGGATGTCAAAGGAAACTCTTTATGTACTGTACATTCAGTCCTTTATTTATAAGATACATAAAGGACTGTCTCTATCTTATTTACATGGAATCATTTTTTATGGCATTAGAAATGAAAGTACATGTAAAATAGGCCAAACAAGTGTAGTAATGACGGTTTAATTCAAACACACTGAATGACTATTGTGTTAAAGTTATTCATTTCTTGTTTATTCTCTTTTTTTTGGTAAAGAAATGCAAAGGCCAAGGAATTGGATCTCTTTGTTTTTGTGGTGACTGCACGACCTGGCTTTGAAACCATAGTTTGTTGATGTGAAAAACAGGAACAACATTAATTTAACCGAGAGGATGTTTGGTTTCTCACTTTGTTCATTTTACACTCAAGTAACATTTATGCAGATTTATATTGTCTGTAAAAGTTAATTTTAAACTGGTGTGTATGTCTGTTCTTACCAACAATTTGCTTTTACTCGACAAAATTGCTTCAAGGTTTCAATTTCCCAGGCCAACACAACAATACTAATCCAAGAAATCTATTTGAAGTTCTGTTTCTCTCTCCATACTGACTGCAGTCACTTGATTTTAAACACTTTCAAACACACGGACTACAGTTTAAAATAATTCCTTTTATCGCAGGTCATTAGGGTGTGCATGTTGCCAGACATCCTTATCACCATTTTCCATAGAAAATAGGGATGTGTGTGTTTGTGTGTGATTGTCACAACCTCATAATTCTGCTTCTGGTTCAAAACTGCTTGATTCTTCTTGTCAAGTCAAAAACCATTAAAATATGTAGCTGTAAACCTACTGGCCACTTAATTAGGTACACAGGACAAATAATAAAATGGGCAGTGAGATCATCTGCTGCTAATGAAAGCCATGATCTGCTTCAATGTTTGACATGTTGCCCCTTCAAAGATGCAACTCTACACACACTGGTTATGACAAGTGGTTATTTGAGTTATTATTGACTTTCTATAATTTAGAGCCAGTCTTGCCATTTGGCATCAACAAGTATGTGTTCTATTTTTTAGACTATTCTCTGTAAACACACAACACTAATGGTTATGTTTGTAAAGTTTCTGAAGTAATCACATGTCTAAAGGCATTAGGTTACTATCATGTGATTGGCTGATCAGATATTTACAAATAAGCATTTTATCCTGTGTACCTAATAAAGTGGCCGGTAAGTGAATGTGTCTGTTTCAACCAGCTATATGGATAGTTCACCTCAGATCAGTGACTTTTCCTCTTGTGGATCATATTGTACAGGATGGTCAGAATCCCTCCAATGGCAACGTCCTGGATAAAAACAACCCCTACGATATCGGCGAGCTTGCCACGTCCTCTTTGATGGGTGAGACTGGACACACATGCATGCATGCACACACACACACAGGTTTGCACAGCTGTTCTTAGGATACTGCATTGACGTCCATTCATTTGGACAGTCTAAGCAAAGTGTTATCCCTAAACGTAACCAGATCATGACTAACCAGTTCCTCAAAAATAAGGTTCAGCCTCATTAGGGCCAGGTTTTGGTCTCCATGAGGTCTACTGGTCGTGACATGGTTAGTGTCACACAAACACACACACACACTCTGACACATTTAGTGTGTGTTGTGTTTAGTTGTGTTTCATCATGACTCATGTGTGAGTGTATATGTGTGTGTGTGTGTGTGTGTGTGTGTGTGTGTGTGTGTGTGTGTGTGTGTGTGTGTGTGTGTGTGTGTGTGTGTGTGTGTGTGTGTGTGTGTGTGTGTGTGTATATATATATATATATATATATATATATATATATGAGACTGGAAAAAGCAAGGAGAGACTATGAATTAGTAACCATGGGAGGTTAGTAATGCAATTTCCCTTATGCCTCCACTCTCTCACACACGCACACACAAAGCAAGCATGCCCAGACATCAGTGGATAGGTACACACACATTTCCTTCTACTGTTTGATTTTCTTCTCAAACTTTGACTCCAGCTTCCTCCTCTCTTCATGTCAGCGCCTCCTACTTTTTTCTTTTTTTTTTTCCATCCTCTCTTCCTCATCCTGTGTCTGTCTGCCTCATCTCAACCGCTTCCATCTCTCTGCTGGAGGTTAATTATCTGAGTTAATGTGGTATGCCTTGCTGAACTTTTCCTAGAGAAAGGTCCTTTATTAGCCCGACAGTATAATTATGAAGCCCATGAAAACCTCATGAATATGTTAGAAAAATACAGGCCTAACCCAACTCTGACTTAAATGTTAACAAGTAGAGACAAAGACAAAGAGACACATTGAAAGACAAAGTGATGTTAATAACCCAACTGCTGAAATCAGATTATATAAACTTAACGTTATCATCATATTTAAATAATATGTTTGTTCACTTGTTATTTATTGGGTCCCAATTAGTTCTTCCCTTATGCAGAAATCCTGCATTTTTAACTTTTCATAGACATTTTGTTTTCTTCAGTTAGTTATCATGATGTATCCCTATGCTGTATGATTCTTTTGCAGTATATTGATTATCGCAGAATCGTTGTATCGTGATATTCTTGCAATGTGTATCGTATCGTATAGTGAGGTCACCTGTGATTCCCATCCCTACTATACAGAACACTTCATACAATTCGTTTGTAGCCTATGTGTTACCAACTGACCAGCACTGGGTATATATTTCAAATTTATATAGCGCTCATTGCAAAGTAATTTCTTCTTGTATGATGCTGTGTGAAACATAATGAATGCTAATGAGATTTTATGAATTGTGAATGGCTTAAATCCTGATAGTGGCTCCTGGAAAGTGAAATGTTTTTAAGATTCCACAAATGCACAAATGCAATCGTGTTGAACCAAACAAATGAGGTTTGGGTCGTGACAGTTTTGTTAATCTTAGTGGGACTGAGTATGCACTGAGTGAGTCACATAGTCAATCTGTCCAGCACCAGTTCAAACTGAAATGTCTGGAGGAACAGACAATGGTGCCAAGACAATGGCTATATTGACTTTCATGATCACCTGACTATGACTGGGTTTATGGATTTCCTAAATCAATTCCATTCGATTCAATTTCTGATTCTATTGCTTTCCATATCGATGCTGCTTAGTTACAAAAGAGATTTTCTCATTTCTCATGCTCCTAAATGGTAAAAAAAATCTCTTAGTATTTTGGTGTGTTTCAGCTCAAAACCAGTAGCTGTGTTGTTGTTTTTATTTCATTCACTCAGGTTATGCAAATCTAATCCCAAACAGCATCATCTCCTCAGGAGCAGGTCTAAAATAGATGACTGTTCATTAGCTGCACTATACCTATGAACAAGGAAGGAAACATCAAGGAAGGAAACATCTTGCTTTGTCCACTGCACTGTGAGAATACATTGAACACATTATTGTGAGGGGTGTCATGCCAACCTAATTTAATTTGGTCCCTTTCATGCTGCAATGTGGACAATAGTTGAAAAACAAATGAGATTTTCCTGCTGTTTTCATATGATCTAAATAGATGCAACACAGCCTCCTCACCATCAACAAGCAGAGAGAGAACAGGGCCTCAGAACAGAGTTATCACCAAGGTGAGACAGCAGTGGGTGTCGCCATGTATGACAAAACACTGTCTGTTGAGCTTAAATTTAAAATTTAAAACACGTCACAATTTTTTTCTCATTTTCAATTAACGCCGGCTGCTAACTCTTCCTTCGCTTCCTTCCTGTATATAAATGAATCAATTTCTCACTTTGAAACATTCTTCCTCCCCACTTCTTTTCCTTGTTTTTCTCCACTCTAAGCTTGTTTCCCTGTTCTCCTCACTGCTTGGCATTTTCTGACTTTTTCCTTCATATATTTGTATCTTGGTCTTTTCTTCTCATTTCAAATCTTTGCCTTTTCAACCTTCCTTCCTTGTCCTTTTTTAGCGTGCTTCCTATTCTGCAGTGTCACCCAGGTTTCCAACTTCATTTCCTAAGACCTTTCTAATCTTTTGATTAAACTAAATGACTGTAGTTTTCTCCAGTGATGTAGTGAGTCTGTGAGTCATGAATAAATTATATTACCTTGATGTTTCAAGGTCTGACTTGGCAAAGTCCCAGAATAAATATAAATAAATAAAGGTCCTGATAGTTTATCTAATAGTGGATGTAGTTTTGGTCATGCCTCACTGGCCACAGTCATGTTGAACAACAGAGGCTGAATACAGTGCTGAGAAGTTGTTCATAGTCGGAGTGCACATTCAGACGTAGGTGAAGCAAACGTTAGCAGAAGAATAAGGACAATTGAACATTTTAAAATGACTGTAGGTGTGAGTGTGATAGTGTCTATATATGTTATCCCTGCAATGGATGATCTGTCCAGGGTCTGTGAACCTCATGTGGAGGACAAAAAAGCAGTGGAAGATCTGATCCCTGTTTGTGAAGTCACTATATATTATATATTATATATATATATATATATATTATGTATATATATATATACATATATATTTATATATATATAATATTATTAATATTATTATTATTATAATAGATTTTTCTATTTGTTACATTCTGCAGACTCAAGATTAGACATCACCAGTTCTTACCTACTAGGCCTTTAATAACCACAAACTGCTAGGAAAGATTAGATTTTGTCATTTGACCATATCACTTTGCCCTGACATGAACCGAGGCCTTGAATTCCCTCATGCAAGTTGAAAATGTCTTGATATATTGTATTTTGATATAATAGTCATCGGTTTCATCAAGGAACTGAGATCGGGACAATGGAGAGAGACTGGAGGGAAATAAGATGTAGAAACAGAGACGAGTTGAGGTTGAAGATGAACACAAACACACACAGATGGACTCCGACACGTGATATCTGCAGGATCTGTTTATGTCTGTACTGCTGGCACACCACTGTGTGAATCAAACCTGACGGAGCCAACATTGATTTGTCAAAATCCGACAAAGGCTTGTCTCTCTGCGTCAGTGATTGCATTTTAAAATTAGTTTTATACATCTGGGCTTCATACAAAATGAACATTTTCACCAGAAAAATCATCTCAGATGCTGTTTTTCTAGTTTTCTGTGAAGCTCCACATCTGGTGAAGGCAGCAGACTGCTTCTTTTCATGTTTCAAGTTATCAGGTTATGCAAATTAAGACAGCAAAGAATTTAATTTTATGTATAACTATCTTTTGATTCTTCTCCCCTATGTAATCTTGTCCATTTCATTATCCATGCCCCTTGCTGTGGCATTTTTTCCTCCCTCTTTTGACTGTGCACTCTTTCCTGCAGCCTGTCACTTTACCTTTTCCTTAACTTATCTCCCTCCTTTCTCAACTAGCACCTTAAATGTAGATCCCACATCTTTTCAGCCGAGCTACCTTTTATCTGATCCACTTTATCAAGATTTATCGCCTCTCTCCTCTCTTTATTTAGGTCTGGTGGCCACGATAAAGGAGCATATCACAAAGCCGACAGCAATGGCCCAGGGGCGAGTTGCTCACCTGATTGAGTGGAAGGGTTGGGGCGGAGGCGGCGAAGCTGGGGGACATGTGGGCGGTTGGGGCGGCGGTAAAGGAGGAGGAGGCTGGGGGGGGATGGGCGCCGAGCTGCAGGAGGATGAACAATTCTACTCTCAAATGACGGATGAAATCAAGGAGGCTCGCTTTGCCGCAGGTGAGACACATGGACAGATGTAATTCAAGAAAAACAAGATGTGGTCACTGGGGATAAAGTGGTGCTTAAATCCCTCTGAGCAATGTTTTCATTCGATTGGCTTCTGCAGAGGGAGCGTCGACAAAAATCAATATCCCTTAAGAACATCACAGTGACTCAAATCCACTGCACTCATTCAATTTCCTTTTGTTTGTGATGGTGGTGAAAAACAGCAGGAGGTCTTCCAAGAAAAGCACCATCAAATGTGTTTTATGGGCCTTTTGTTTCTCAGGTGTGGCCGAGCAGTTCGCCCTCGCTGAGGCGTCCATGAACATGTGGTCACTGGGTGACAACTTAGAGCAGCCATCCACCAGCATACAAGGTTGGTCACTGTACTGTATGTCGTCAGGGTTTGTTTTTTCTATTGCTAAATTTGTCCTGGTGTGTGAGTCACATTTTTTTATTTTTTTGTTTTTAATTAAAAACCTGCAGTCATTGTCTTGAGTTTTCACTTATTCTAATCTAATCTAATCTAAATTCTCTCTTTAACCTAGAAACCATTTGCTTTAATTGTGATTGCAATCAAGAAAGTTTTTCACAGTTTTTCTTCCAGAGATGGTTTAGCATCCTGAAATCAAATAGCTGAGCACTTAAGATGGCAGCCGTCCTTAAACATCTGAGTGTGTTGTGGTTAATGTGAATGACGTGATTATGTAATTAAGTCCATTTAAGTAGTTTACAAATGTTCATGGTCTCGAGATGATGAACTCTGTTGACCTTGACGATGACATGACTTTTCAAAAATCAACAGGTCAAATTCACACATGCAATGTTTCGATCCACATGGCAGGATGTCTTTAAAATGATGACCTATTTTCCAAAAGGCCTTTGTTTCTACTTTGAGCTGAATGCTAATTAATCATGTTACCATTATAATTTACTCAAATGTAGAAAGAGTTTGTGTTTACAGTTAAGTGGAAGTACCTTTTTATACTTTAGTTCATTGAATATTGCAGTGCAGTATTTGTTTCTGCACAGGAAAAAAAGATAGGAGGCTTAACTTCACATCAACCACTGTACAGGTATGTCCTCCATCACTCAGCGAAGTCCAAAGTCTCAACAACCAAAATTATTGACAATACATGGAGAAAATAAACTGAAATAAATGTATATATAAATGTGTATATATTTAAATCAGTGTAGTAAATAAATTAAAGCACTGGGGGCGTGTCCACTGAAGGATCTGAACACACACATGCTGTTTTGCAGTCTTTGTGTGGGAACTCATAGACATAATGCATTCCCTAGCCCCTTACCCTAACCTTAACCATCACAACTGAACCTAACCTTAAAACCAAGTTTTGAATCTCAAAAAGCTCTTTAAAGTTCTGAGAATCATCCAAAAATGTCCTCACGAGGTTTGAATGTCACAAAGATACATTTGCATGAAAATTGGTTTTCACAGCCTACTAGAGACATGTATACACACACACGTGCACACACATGCTTTAGTGTATAATATACTATATATAAACTTAAACACTCCAGTATTGTGTTGCTGTCATATGGTTTGCTGATAAGATATTTGCATTAACTAAAAGTTGTACCTAATAAAGTGGCTGGTGAGTGCATTGTATACATTAATAGTACAGTATATGATATAATATAAAAGCTACATGATGTGTAGTAGATGTCTCAGTTTAATTTCATCATCGAGTGCAGCTGTACCGTTTTCTGTGATACACCAGTGTGAAAAGCGACACCTTTGAAAATCTCCACAACCTGAGAAACCCCAGGTGTCATTGTTTGCTTCTTTGTGCGTCAAATCATTTTTCAACACTTCAATTGACAGGAAGCAACCATCTGAATGACGTTGTTGTTATTATTCTTATTATTATTCTTATCTCTCCTCAGCAGCACATGGCCACTTCTTGTCTCAGTTCCTGCTGGACGGTGGCAGCATCGGCATTCCTCAGCACCTGTACAACATCCACAGCCAGACTTATGGCAACAGCAGGATGACCAACCTGGTCCCTGTGCCACTGGTGGACTCTGTCTCCCCAACATCGGCCTCTCAGCAAGACAAAGATCATCTCTTTGTGGACAGAAGCACTGTGATGGCAGACGCTACTGTCCGACACGTGGACAGCAGCTCGCTCTCTGAGGATGATGTTTTTTATAACTAGATTCGCAGGAGAACAAACCTGACTGCCAATTTAAGAACTCACTGAGACAACTTGAGGCGGCTGAAACACCAGCAGTGACGGATTTAAAAAAAACTAAATGTTTGGAGGGATTTTAAGAGCCTGGCCATCAGATTCAAAGACTCTAAGAGTATTTTCTCCATGGCTGAGACTTTTGTTCATGTGTTTACTGTTACATTTGAATTTTGTTATTCAGTGGACAAGAGTCAGAATATCACAGTGTAAATATCTTCTTATAAAACACTCATTTTATTATGTCCTGCGTAACACTTTTGATCCCTTCTTGTTGACGGATTGAACAGAAAAGTCCAGACAGACAGACATTTTTATTTGGATTCCACGGAGTTGTAAAACAAACAACAACAACAACATAAAAAGTTTACCACGTGATCCCATCCATGATGAGCTATTATTCACACTCCTCTTGTCTTAGGGCGATGGATGCAGAGAGAAGATGAGTGGAAAACGGAGGAGGGAGCAGTGTGCGTATGTTTGCTGTATTTTTCTGCACATATGTTGACATGAGCGTGTGAGAGAGAGAGTGAGAGAGTGTGTGTGTGTGTGTGTGTGTGTGTGTGTGTGTGTGTGTGTGTAGTTTGAAGGTGTTAATGTTGCCACCGTGTTGTTTTTTTTGCACAGGTTTACACAATGTGAAGCTACAGGATAAGGTGACGTGTGGAGTGAACTGTGGTTTATTCCCCTGTTGCATCTCTGGTGTTGATCTGATGAAGGTGAAACAAAACTGAAAACAATTCCACCGTCACACTGATTAAACAAACGCAGAATGTAAAAGTAATTTGGGATCTAACTATAGTGCCGCTGCAGGAATAACATATGGACGTGCTGTGCTGTCAGCAGATAAAGCTGCACAGTTAAAAAAAAAAAAGAAGGTGATAAATGACTGCATCATGTTGGACACCGTTACCTTCTGACGAGTTGGTTGTTATTCTAGTGTTGTGTCTCGTTGGTCTACAGCATAGGTTCATAGTTTTAGAGAAACGCATAAAAGTCAAAATAACTGTTTGATCACACTCGTGGGTGTAATTTATTTTTCGACAGAGATGGTGCTCAATAAAACATTATCTTTATGTAAAACAAGGAGTGATGCGTCCAACCAGGTTTCAGCAGAATTGCTGTTTTCCGCCTGCAGTCCCTGAGCAGGAATGTGCAATAAATGAAATGGGTCATAAAATCGAACAAACATCATCATCCCCACAAAGTACGAGGCTGCAGCAATAAACGGTATCTGAAGCCTCAAAACAACAAGAAAACCAGTAACAAAACACCGTTTACCGTCATGGATGTCATGATAGCACAAGTCATCGTTTAACAAATGTCTCCACCAACATATCATGCAGCACACAGGAAACATTTATGTTTCAATCATGGAGAACCTTTGATAAATAAGCATTATTGGCAGGTTAATGATACTAAAAGTATTCTTAAAGGATAATTCTGTGATTATTTAGGATGTACTACTTAATTTGGTTTTAATAATCCCACCAGAAAGGCACTAACAATAATTTGGACCGCAATCAAGGTTTGATTTTGCCTCACATGGGATCCTCGTTACCAAGGCAACTCCAGCCTCATATTCCTGTGAGAAATCACTCAATTTCAAACGTTAAGCATTTTAGAGTGAAGTCTTTAAAAGTGTGAAGACCCCCCCGGCAAAGATTTAATGTGAGGTTAAAGGTTCCGGTGTTCAGGCCTGTGCTGCTGCTGCTCTGAAACCAACTTCAGGTTAGAATTACCCGATGAATTTATTGTTAACAACACAGTTAGAAGCTGGAACATCAGCAGTCACTGTCACACAGCTGCAAGTCACAAAAAACACTAATTGGCCACTTTATGAAGTACACATGATGCATAATTAAGTGGCAGGAGTGGCATCCAGTGTGGTCTTGTGCTGCTGTAGCTCACATCTGTACACGTGGTTATTTTTTGAGTCACTGTCATTTTGAAGCAGTCTGTCAGTCCATTCTCTGACCTCTGATAGTTGCTGCTGACCAGATCTTTTCTCCTTTTCTCTCAGACTTTTTTCTGTCAATTTTACAGATGATTGAGCCTGAATATCCCAGAAAATGAGCAGTTTCTGAAATACTCTGACCAGCCCGCCTGCAACCAACAACTATGCCATGTTCAAAGTAATTTGAATCTTCTTTCTTTTTCTTTTTCTGATGCTCAGTTTGGACTTCAGCAGGTCGTCGTCACCATGCCCACATGTTTAAGTTACAGCCATGTGATTGTGTAGATATTTGCGTTTGCAGCTGAACCAAGGTGTCAGTGTTAGCTGTGACTCAACAATTATCTCTCATCTCCATCACAAATGCACACATTTTTAAAAATGAGAAATGATCAACCACAGTTTAAGTCTTTAAAATATGAATATATTAACATAAAGTCTGCTTTGTTCTAACAGTAAAACAAAGAATAAGAAGAGATGAAAGATCAGTGAAACACAACAGTCAGTAATTATCATGTTAAGTGGTGTGTTATGATGCGGTCCTTTTCTTTTCATCGTCAGAAGCTGCTTTACCACGTGCTGTCTGCGGACTGAGACACACGTCCAATCTCCATTTAATGAAATAGACATTAACCTCAGATAAGATAAGAGACTGCAGTTAATGACAGTTGTGTTTGTGTGCAATTGTTTGATGCAGATGTGACATCATTATCAGAGCTGGAGCATTTGTTACAGGATAATTGGATGGAGATGGATTTGGATTTGAAGAGATTTCCCGTGTCACTTCTTAGATTTCTTTGGCCAAGTCTTCTAATATTCTCTTCATCTGGAGGAGAAACGGAGAAAGATTAGGAGAAACTAAATCACACTGCACCATTAACATAACAATGTGAGAGATGAGAGATAATGACTCTGACTCACCTAGGCTCACCTACTAAAATGATATGCTCACTTAAAAATCCTCAAAATTATTTAATGTTTGGTAGTTTTTGAACAGGGTTGACGTTTAAGAGATTTACAGAGAAGAAAATATTAATCTGTAAAGTCTTTATTGCAGCTTTTTGGAAGTGGATATTTTTGTCCTTAATGACTTTGGAGTGTAGTAAATTAAACTGAAGCCTGAGGATTAACTAACTATCCCTTTAACATACAAATATGACATGATCTTTACCTCTGACCATGTGAGTGTCCCGACCAGCCTTCCTCTATCTGTCACATATAACGTCTGTGCTCCAACAACACTCAGTAAACTGTGGACCTGCACTGACACAGAGGAAAAGACAAAAAACAAAACAAAACATGGCATTATATATGAAAACAACTTATTATGTTGTATATAAACAGTCATAAATGTGTCATACTGTTTTAATTGTATGTAGTTGTGGCATGACAGTGACCATTTATCTATTTCATGTTACTGTTTTTCAACAAGTGTCAGCTTTAGGAGGATCTGTGCAGAGAGACTTAGACGGCCACTGTGATGCCTTTCAGCATGAAAGAGTAACATATTATGTGAGGACCACCAGTCCTCTGGTCTCTGTCTCAGAAAGAAATCACAAAAACAGTGAGAGTTTCTGCAAAGCTCATAACATCAGCCACAGATGGTTTACCTCCTGGACTGTGCTGTGAGGTGATACCAGGACAGAGGCCGGGTGAATGCAGCAGACTTCATCTAGATGTTTCTCCAGAGGCTAGAGGATAGCACAAACATTATTTATATTTATATATATCATTCAATGTCACTTGATATAATATAGGGATGGGACAAAACCACTTTTCTGTGTCCAATATGAGACAGAATATCACAAACTCAATTATCTGATACAGATATTACTCCGTTACAGTCATTTTAGACCATTTATGAGCGTATGAACCCTCATCTCAAAGACATAATTCTCCAAATGTGTAACAAATATTAATATAACTAGTCCAAACATGACAAGTGTATTTGGATTATACATGTTTCTGTCCGATATCCAATCCAGTGATTTTGACCAGTATCAGACCGATGCTGATTTTCATCCCTAAAATATGATTCACTGTTAAAAGTGATAATATTCTAGGCTTCGGTGTTACCACAGTCTGAAATCTTTCCTTTTTCTGTCACTAGACACTAGTTGTTTTGCTTTTATTTTAACATAAAATTAGCATTTACATCAGGCAGTGACTGTCTGCACATCCTGCTCCTGTTCTACATTCAGTCACTGTCCAACAGAATGTAAAAAAAGAACATGGCCTGCTTTTTAAACAGCATCAGACAGTTTAATCCTCCCCTCCTCCCTCTGAACTCTGCAGTCGCCCATCTCAAACCGATCCAGGCGTTTACCTCAGTCTTTGAGTGACGCAGGAGAATCAGCAGCTCTGATCGAAGCACAAACCCCAGAAAAATCTGCGACACTTCAGCAGAAGAAGACAAAAAAGAAAATCAATTTTCTTTGACACAGTCAGTGCTGTTGTTTGGAGTGTGTGCAGGTCTCTAGTGGGCTGTGGCAGACTGAAGATTCATCCATGTGATTGCTGCTGAAAGGCTCAGCTGGCTGATTGACTATTTTCTCACACTTGTCAACTCTTAATCCAGAACCTTTCACACTCCTGCATCGCTGCAGCTTTTGAAACGGTTACGATTTATCATATTTTCTTTTGTAATTTCTCCTCTTTTCCTTTTTCATGATCTCCATGTGGGATCCTTTTGGCCAGAGTCTAAAAAAATACTTTCCGTCTTGTACCTTCAAAATATTGAGACAGAATTTGACTAAATAGCTGTAGACATGCGCACCGTGTGAGTCCACCACAGGGAATTGTGTTTCACTGCTGGTGTTGACAGCATGTTGAATCTCTGCTGGACCGGCTGCTTTCTGAAGCTGCACCAATTTCACTCCCAAATGTTGTCCAACCGCTGTGGACGGAAGCCTGCAAAGAGAAATTATCATATCATTATAATAGTCATACCTGGAACAAAAGCAGCGGAGAATCAACTCTAATGTTAAATATGGATGGTTGAACGAATTGAGCTGGATTATTACACTTAACTGTCGTAACCTAACTATTATAATTATATATGGATAATTATTAGTATTATTATTATAATTATACATTTATATTATTAATATTAATATATTATTAATATAATCATATTATTATTATTATTATTATTATATCTGTATTTTAGATTATTATTTCAAGGTTCAGTGTCTTTATCATCCCAGAGGGGCAATTTGGTTGACAGCCATCTTGTACATACAAACATTATTTGTGGAAACAAATATTAGATACAACAATAGAATAATATTCATATTGAAGATCCATTAAGACGGCTGATTACTGTAGGGATAAAAGATGATTTAAAGCTGTTCGTTTGGCACCGATGGCAGTAACATGAGCTGGTCCCTCAGAGGATGATTCAGGTTTTCAAGCACCTGACCTGATTCAATCACTTATTCAGTGCTCTTACAGCTTAAAGGCAGATACAAGAGAAAGTAAGAACAGATTTGATAAAACGCGGTGTCGACATGAGAAACGCACTCGCTGATGTGCCTTTTTACAGACAGCATCGACATGGGGTTCAAAGCCCAGCTTGTTGTCGATTACAGCTCCGCTCTCTCTTTCATTGTCCGCCGTCTTTCCAAACACTGATTTCACCCTGCACTGATGACGTCACAGAGAGGGAAAGTCAACATTTCACACACACACTGCAACTTTTAAGAAAAACCGATGGGTACTTTTGCCACTTCAGTCTTTTTAGGGATTAGAAAGTGTAGTTACTGCTGATGCATTGTGTTTCACAAAACACCTTCTCAGTCGTCTCAGCTTGACTGCTGTCAACAAGGAGCTGTGGATGATGATCTATTTCTATCTGAACGTGTTATTTGTGTCTGACTGACTGACAGACAGACAGACAGACAGACGACAACTGCTGTCACCAAAGCGACTACATCGAGACTTCATTTCATTAACAGACTCTGGTGAACCTTCTGATCATATATCTGATATATATATATATATATATCTGTTGCCTAAACCAGTTAGACAACTGTCCCTCTTCGAGTTCCCATGTGCATGTGGTTCAAATGAACACTGGTAAGGGAAACATCTGGCTGATGTTTATCTGGAGATAAGTGCAAAGTAAGTGTATATTTCAGGAAGCTTAAAGCATTAGAGATGATATATTTCAGCAGACTCACTTCACAAATATGTTGGGTTTTTTTCCTGCTCGTTCACTCGGCATACAAATTGAAAGTAATAGACGAGCGGGTGGTGCATTGGGTACTTGATCATTAACGGTGACTCAGCCATTACTTGGCTCGCTTCATAGTGTTTTTCGTCTTTTTTTTGCGGCTAAAAATAACCACATCCATCCGTCGACCTGCAGTGATGCTGTGAGTGAGAGGGTAAACACTTTCAGGTCACTAATGAGGAGGTTAGTAATGGTTGTATGTCAATTACAGGTAACTGTGACCCAAGGTGCAGTGTCAACCACTGTTTTCAGATAATTACCATTAAGGTGGAGGTAAATTATGTGACCTGCGTGTGGTTCTGGGAGAAAGGTCATATTAGTTAAATTTGATTAGTTGTTCAGACTGAACTCTACATTATAAGGTTTGGCTTATAATGTATGTAAACTACTGTATGTAATTTGCCTACTATTTGGAATGTAAATACATGACAACTGCAACGCTAATTCCACGCTTTTTAGACCCACTTATAGGGGGATGGGACCTCATTCCCAGAATGCAAACAGTGTCCGCCATCTTTGATAACGGTTACACTAACAGGAAACTGAGGTTGGGAAGCACAATGTTTCAAAAATACTACCCCTATTCTATTAATACAAAGGTAAATGCAAATCAGTGACATATTCTTTTAAGTTGTTGCTCACATACAAAGTCAGTGGTTTATTGCTGAAACATGAGAAATGTCTGAATATGTTGAAATAAATTTTATTAAACTTACAGAGGACATGCTTTCTTCAGTGATGGCAGGTGAGGGAGCCTCTTACTGATGGAGAGGGCGTCATAGAAAGATGGCCGCTGCTGGGAGCGAGCCAGGGCGTTGGCCAGGAGAGTGGCCAGGAGAACTGGAACAGCATGACTGAACTGACCGGTCAGCTCCATCGCCAGCAGAGCAGGAGACAAGGTGTGTGTCACAGCTCCAGATAACGCCGCTGCACCTTTAACGCGATACACTGGAGGTGAGACTGTTTGCAAAGTTCACTCTGCAGTTAGATGATGTTATTGCATTAGATTAGGTTAGTGTTCGGTTATTGCTATGCATTTGTCAGTATCCAGTAATCAGATTAAATCATACATAACATTCATGGCAACATGTTCCGCTACCTCACTGGGATTAATATTGTTTCATTCATATCTCAACATGAAGGAATAATACTGATCTATTATTGTGTGTGACGCTAAAGGTACAACCTACGAAAACTGTATCAGTATCAATTTACAGATTATTGAACATTTGCAAGACGAGATGACATGTCATAACTATAATACCAAAAATCTATCATCGTTTTCTACCAGCCAGTGCGTAGCCTCCAGGATTTATGGAAGCCCAGTGCCAGTCTGAAGTCACTGCAGTGGAAAACAAATAAGCGACTCCTTCTCCATGCAAACGGCCCAAAGCTGCTCCTAAAACAGAAATCAAACGCATACTAGGTCATTTCTTCAGGGCTATATTTGTTCCAGATCATAACAACCCTCGCAGCGTTTTCATATTGTGGTACCATGAAGCAAATCATTCATACACCAGAATTAAAATTCAAGTCATTCACTTTCTCTGTGGCTTGTGCGTCATATTTTAAGCGTACGCTTCCTCTTTCCCGCCACTCACCGTAGACAAAGACAGGCATGAAGTATCCAGCTGGAACAGGCAGAGTGCAGGCGAGCACCAACATCCACATCTCACAAACAACAACAAAAGCACAAACTGTCAATGCTGTGAAACATCTGAACAGCCACAACAGCTCCTCAGCACATGAGGCATGAATCACTGTCAGTGTGAGAGCAGGGAAATGTTGACATCGTCGCTGGGAAGATTTGTACAAATAAATACTGAGTGCTTATTCTTTCCATTATTTGTCTTAATAAATGGATGCTTCTGACGGCATCCTGGGAAAGTGAATTCATCAGAGATTAATGGATTAGAGATACTTTACATTTGACTCACAGATGAAATTATTACCAATGCAGAAATTTCCACATATTCCCCTTGGAAGTTATTAGTGCTGGTTGACAGAGATAATTGGACTTATATTGTTTGTACCTTCATGAGCAGAAAGACAGCCAGAGACAAGAAGACAGAGTTCCCTGATGTGCTCCACTCTGACAGAGGCTCGGGCTCCAGTTGCTCAGAGGCATTATGGAAGTGAGAGCTCCACGGCCTGCTGTCCAACAAAGAGGTGAGGAGCTGCTTCATGGTGTACTGTAAAACAAATGCCTGTCATTGAGATGAATGCAAGAAAAAATATTCTATAACAACAGACAGCGTTAAACTATCCAGTCCAGAGCTTTCCAAACATCAGAAGTTTGAGGTTCTAGATATAGATCCTAGATCTGTAGATTATCAAGGCTGTACAACATTTAATAATACTGAAATCCAAATAGTTTGTCACTATTACAATCTGAATCACTTTGAGAATCCCTGATATGAGAAAATAATAGTGTGTCTAGCATTTTAGAATAAGGATAAAGAAGTGAAACATCATATTTTATCAGACATATTTTAAGACTTATTCAAATATTTCTGAGGACCACCTGCAATACCTCTAACGACCACCAGTGGGCTGTGGCCCACACTTGGTGAAGCAGTGTTTTACTCAAATTTGAAGTATTTGTCATGGCAGGAGAACAGAGTGAGCACGAGGCTTTTAGGAAAACATCACATGTCAACGTGCAACAAAGTCATGTGATAATAATGTGACAACAGCAGCAATAACCACTGCTGATTCTCACCTGAGAAGCCATGTGTTGACCAGCAAAGTGAGGAAATGTCACAGATGCCAAGAGGAACGCCACCATGCCTGAGTACAGAGCTTTCCTGCACAGAGGCACCATTGTTAGGGCAGTGACAGTCTCATTTTTAAAAAGTATAATTTGAATCAGTTGAAGGTCACTGTGATCACACACTAACTCCGCCCCTGCTCTGTAGTTAACAACAACTACACCAAGGATGTTTGTGGAATGATTGTGGAATAGTACCTAACATTGTTTTATTTGGAAGAAATACTCTGAGAAACTTATAGAATTTAAAGGGACACTTAGGTTTTTTTTAAGGAGATAATATTCACTCAGTTGGTTACACTGAAGAGAGAGACAGGAGAAAAGACGATTTCTGCCTTTCTTCGCTTATGTGAACAGCAGAGCAAATGTGTTATAGACCCGGAGAAGAAAGTACAACAATAAAATATTGTTCATTTTAAATACTGTCAGTTGATCTGCCACATTTTAACACTGTGTCTGCACTGAAAATAATGTGTCTGAGAAAAGGGCCATCTCATAGGAACACTCATATAGTAAACATTACAATTCTCCAACACTTGCAAAAATCAAACAGAATGCTGTCTACTGTATGAAACACTCAAAACCCTGAACTATCCCTTTAAATGTGCCTTGAAATACCCTAAACTGTTTATATACGACATTGGTGTGCACAAATGGATGTTTTGATATAATGTGGATGATCTTTTCTGCAGCAGCGGCTCACAAATGGACTTGAATTGATGGAAAATCTCCGTCGTACACAGTGACTCATCACATTATCATTTTAGAAGACCGAGCGCTCACTCTGTCGTCAGCATTTTCACTAGGACTGAGTTTGTTTTGGTAAATTGCAGCATCCACTGATGGCAGAAGAGGTAGCAGCGGCTCACGGCTCCACACAGCAGCCTGTTTTCAGACAGAGAGTCAACCGAATCCACAATGAGAGGAAGTCATTAGAATCAGGGAATGAATGAAGAGGGGGAGGAAGTCGGTAAATGATTTAATGAATAATAGTAATAATAATAACAAAGGCAATCAGAGAGCACAGACCTAACACTTCATCACCTGTGATTTACACCTGGCATTTGCAGTTTTTGATCAAATTGGATCCAGAATTATACAGATGACCATTTTACATTATCAGATCTCTTAAGATGTCACTGAGATGTACATTTACAGTTTTTCTCATTATAATAGACAAAATGTGATCATTTTTCGAGACGTGATCAGTGTGTAGATTCTTACCAAAATTAAGTAGGAACACATTGTGCTTGGGTGATGGCATACACATCGCAAACATTCGGATTGATGCATCAAAAACTGACAGGAAGTCTCTAACAGAAGGACAAACTCACAGATAAACCCCATGCCCATGAAAACAACGCCCTTGGTGGAGGTAATAAGAAAACTAAATGCCAACTATAAAGCAAAGGAAGCACAGCAGAAGTGTTCAAAGGACTCTCATTGTGATGGGTATGAATACGATTACCAAATGTCAGCTCTTATTTGCAAGACAGGGACAAATAGAGGTCAAAAATGAACTTACCCAAGGAAACCAAACAGCACAATCTCCAGTGGGTAAAAGGGTAAAGCAGTGGGGAAATTAGTTTTAAACAATGCTTGAAGAGTCTCTGTGGAAACAAACCAAATTGGAATTATCCTTCCAGTTTTTCCCCTCAGCCTTTTCAAATCTAATCTTCCTTCACTTTATTGCATTAAATTTCTGTGAAATATGTAATCTGTCAGTCTAAATGTTTCTGCTCATCTCGGTCCTGGTTGTTTTCATGGCATTTACTTCACTGTCGACATAACTGACAAGTTGAAATTTCCAAAGAACTTGTTGTGTCGGGGGATTTTTTTGATTTAGCATGTTAATATATCAATTATTTTGTTAAACCCACAGTAGAATAATACATAATAGTAGATATTTTAACACCTCAGGAAACTACGGTGACCTTCACATACCAGAAGGAATGTAAACACTCTTTTATAACTCTCTCCCTTCTCTCACTCTCTCTGCCATTTCTTCCTTCTTCGTTGGTGTATGCATTTAAAACAATTATGCATATATACAAACATTACTTATGGGTAGTATATTTAAAGTTCTGCAAATAACACCTCGTAAATATCACACAGTGGCCTTTAAATAACAGCTTCCACTCTTGAAGGGCTACCACACTAGACTCAGAAAAGCAAACTTATAATAATATATGAATATTGTGAATGAATGGAATAAAGAAGATTTCCCATCACTAAAATCATGAAAATCTGCCCTAGACCATAAGTATAAAAAGGCTTGTTGAACGGTAATGTACATTTATGTATCAGCTATTTGATATAGCAAACTTATTGGATTTTCACTATGTTTTTTTTGATTGTGTCCTCTTAACTTTAGGTGGACGCATCAGTGACTCTCAAGTCAACATCATCCTTGTCAAACAGGATGTGAATACTGATCCATTACCTCTGTCTCCACTCCACACTGTGAAGAGGCCAAAGGTCAGAGTTCCACAGGCAGCAGAGAAGAAACAAGGGACGTAATGACTCAAGGCAAAGTGAGAACACATCACCTCCACACTGAACAGCACACCTACAAGAGCAGAGGTGAGGGAGGGAGGGACAAAGATACATAAGAAGAACCCGAGACGGGGATTTGAAGTCAAAAGAGTGGGAAGTATCTGTCTATGAATGCAGGGAACTTCTGTCTGTCTGTTTCTAATGTCAAATGGTTTGCTTGAGTGGCTTCAAACTTGGCAGGTGACTTACTGAAGTGCATCAGTGTGTGCAGTGCTGACTTTGAAGTTGGAGGAAATGCAAGGTAAAGGGTACGGGTACTGCACCACTTGTTTATAGAGACCGAAACTCTCAAGAGAGAGATGATGGCCAAGAGGAAAATGAGTTGAACTTGTAATCGGAGGGTTGACAGTTCAAATTCAAGCAGAAAAGCTGCCCACTGCTGGTGTATGTGCAAAATTAGCTCATAATTAGTCTGATGAAAAAGTCAAATCATGTTTTATATGTATTAAACGAAGATCATTTATCATTCATGCAAAGTTGCATAAATGATAAAAACATTGCGGTGAGAGACCAGAGAGGGGGACATGGGGGAGGTTAACATGGACAGCAGGTGTGTGGACCCTGCAAACAGGAAATTAAAGGTGGAAACGCATTAACCACACAAGTGTGAGAAGGAGGACACCAAGCGGTTCAGTGCGATTCAGACCTCAAACAGCACGACACAGTGTAGCTCGGCCTATACATTGCACAAAGAACAACACAACGAACGTTCAGTATTTGGTGTTTGTTCTTCGTGGAATGTGGCTGTTTTATCACAAGATGAAGATATTTGAAGCTTTATTTGAGAGAAAAACACTGCGGTAATGTGCTTTTTCTCTACAGTCACAATGGAAACACAAATATTTGCATGATGTACAGAAGTGAAGCGAACTGAAGTGCTCGGTGGAAACAGTATGTATTTATTACTAAAGCTCTCACCACTGACTGGAGCTCTGAAGCAGCTGGCTACGCCGACTGCAGCAGCTACAACCAGCATTTCTCCTGCTTCTTTGTCCTGAATGTCAAAGAGTCTGGGATCAGTTTGACCTCATTATAAACAATTGGATTTTCATTTTTATTGTAGGTGGAACATTTAAAATTTGTAGGCTACTTTTCTTGCATGTTAGTTTGCTTTGCCTATTGCTGCAGATTCCTATTTTTTTATTAAGGTTTTGGCCACTTGAGGGCAGTACACAGCATCTGTCAACCATCCACCCATAGTGAATATGCAAATGAAAAAAAAGAAGAAGTTATGTTTGTATATCTGACAATAAGTAGCGTGTTATCTGCACCTTGTTGCCTGTATAAAACACAGGAGCATGAATCAACATTTAAAATGCAAAATTAGA
Source organism: Solea senegalensis (assembly GCF_019176455.1). Lineage (NCBI taxonomy): Eukaryota > Metazoa > Chordata > Actinopteri > Pleuronectiformes > Soleidae > Solea > Solea senegalensis. The sequence goes on from NC_058031.1 coordinate 16,990,603, forward strand.
CTAATATTAAATATATTTAATTCCAATGAGGTCTACCTGGCTCATTATCTACTAAATGATCCACTATATTCACCAGGTTGGACTTCACTTTCAACAGTGGTTTTATCACTACTGCTGAAATCAAGACTGAAGATTGACTTTTGTCAACTTAGAAAAAAACAAACTGTGAGCTAAAAGAAGCTAAATATCAACAGTTTACTTTTTACACAAGGTCTTGAGTAATTCATTGAACTGTATATAAATTTTTTTAATTTTTTTTATGCATTTTTAATGCAGCATTAAGATTTATAACAGAGACATAACTAAATATGCTGCTAAAGTACAAATCTGACCTTGTTCCTGTCTTGTACACGAGCGCAGAGTTTGCTCAGATAAGCTCCCACCATGGTGGAAAGATGCACAAATGGACCCTGAAGATAAGAGACAAATATAATATTGAAGAAGACAAGAAAGGATAATAAAGAATATTCCTGTATGACAGAGAGTGTACGTGGAGACGTCTCTTACCACTTTCCCCAGAAACACTGTGCTGCCGGCTGACAGTGTACAGATAAGACCAACGAACTTGGTAAACATATTAGTGAGAGACAAGTAATGAGGCATTTCTATTCCAGCCAGCATAGTTCGCACCTCTGGTATCCCTGAGCCTGCAGAGAAATACACAGGGCTAAAGCAATCAAAAAGTTCATTATAAAACGATTCCAAGTTTTACCATCAGAATCATTTCACAGTCATTTACACAATCGGTGCAAACAATCAAGCATACTTTAGATTGTAAATGGCATAACTGCACACAGTGTCTTTAGGATTGGGTGACACTTATTTGGAGAATCTGATTAAATAAATCAGGCTTAGCTCTTTCTACAGGATTCTTCTGAAAGGCAGTTTTATTAACCTCTGTAGCACTGGAACTGACAGAACATAGACATGACTGGTACAGGTGTATAGTATCCTGTAATAGTCATCATATCACACCAAGATAGACGTGGACAGATAATCTGAATAGTCCAGAATAGTGTCCGCGTTCAAAACAGTTTCATTATCTATCAAAATTAACCAATGAACATTTCTGTATTCGCCTTTACTTTGTCATTCACTTCTTTATTTGGCGTGGACAATACGTATCAAATATTTTCTGTAGTAACGTCTTGAAAATGTGTATAATTTACCATGTCAACATGAATGATAATACAGCTAAAATGACACAACAACTTCAAAGAATGAGCTGTTTTAGTCATGCAGGCAGTAGCGCACACAAAGAGCTGATAACAGCCAACATGATCAGTCAATAGAACAACATTAAGCAGCATTTACATTGTTGGTAACATTGTTGTCTACAGTATATAAAACAGATGCAACGGGAAATTATAATTCACTTCTAAAGAGGGAGAACCTGCAGTTATTTTGAATCAATTAGACCAAGTTACAGACTTTTCTTTTATAGTTAATCCTCCCCCTGTACATGCCTTTTGAGGCAATTGTGTCACTGCCAATTATTTCCTGAATTTAATTTTTTTTTAAAGCATTGAATATTATTGAAACCATTTTTGCATGTTTGCATGTCTTTGGCGTGATTCTTCACGACGTCTTCTTACTTCATGTCCACCAAGAATCTAACACTGATGTTCCAAAGTTCAGTGTGGGTCATTTCAAGTGTCCCTGTTCAGCAACACTGGGAGCTGCCTGCTCTCCAGATCATGTGTGAAATTGACCTCATAGTGACAATAGTGAGAACTTCTAATATCATGCAAAGAATCTCCACTCATAACTCGCACTGTAAAACCTCCTTTTAGGTTCTCACGGCTTACACCATCACACAATGACATCATACATTAGCTGAGGAATAACTGAGGAGAGAAAAAGCGCTCGCTAGAGTTTTCATCAACAGACTGTGGATGTACTTTCACTTCACATATGTGATGCTTTGACATCAAATATGTCCTAGTTTTATATGAAATTACTGCATTAACATTTATTTATTTCTGAGTTAATAAACTAACCCATCAGTTTTTGAGTGTGGAGCCATAATCCCTTTATAATCCCTGTCGAATTACGGAGTATGTTGCCACTTCTTACTTTTTAATAAAACGAGCATTTAAATAAATCCTGTTCATAAAAGGTAACTGCAGATGTGAACCACAGAGCCGTGATGAAACTGAATGTTTTTTTAGTTGTGGTTGGAGCGTGTGTGTGACTCACCTGTGGAAAAGGGACAGATGTTGTGGGAAAATGATGACGCGACAGCACAGAGGCATGCTGGGTAAAGAGTCCAACAGACAAACTGCAGCAGGCTGTTGCCCTCCAGCTTCAGATAAAGCCACTGGTGGGCTACAAGTGAAGTGAGAGGAAAGTAATCATCGCTGTTCTACGCCCTGTCAGTTTGTGTGTGTGTGTGTGTGTGTGTGTTTACCTCTCAGCAGTTTTGCTACACTCAGGTCCATGAGAAAGCTGAGGAAGGCCATTATAATACCCAGAGCAGCATAGCTGTACCACTGCATCCCACACACTGCTCCGAGACAGCACCTCAGCTGCATCGACCACTCTGGGGGCACAAAATCGTTTTGTTTTGTTTGTTTTTTTAAATAATAATACAAGGATATTTTCTGAGTTCAAATTGGCAGTTTCATTTATAAATCCTCTCATACTGTCTTAAGGGGAATACAGACCAACCAACAGTGCCTGCTCGCTCAGCCAGGGGCATCATTATAGTATTTAGTCATGGCAGTTTATAAATATAATGTAATACCTTTCTCATGGGTTCTGCTTTTATTTCCTCTGCTCTTCGCCCATATTGGGAAGTTCCTGCAGCTAAATGTGGGGAATAATTAATGTTCCCAAAACAATCAAAGTTGGCAAGATACTTTATCTGCACCAATGTAGTTTAACTGATTTGATTTGATTTAATTTGATTTGATTTGACCTGCCAGTGGCAACATGGGAATTGGGCATCATGAAGATCTTTTGTTATTCTTCTAATAAGTCAAATCAGTCTGGACCAAAGTGATTGACCTGACTTCCAGACTTATACATCATTATACAAATATAGTGGAAACACTTGTCAGGTGGACTTTATGAGCTTAAGGCGGCAATTTAGATGATAAATGTAAAGGTGTACTGTTAGATTTCTCCATGATATCAACACTTCCTGGTTGCTGTTGACAGTTTCTGATATATATATACATATATATATGTATATATATATGATGTATATATATATATGTACATATATATATATATATACTGTATATATAAAAAAAGATTCAAAATTAAAGTATTTAGTATTTGTTCGTTCCATTCTATAAACTTAAACAATTCCATTTAATCAAACTCAAAACTTCAGTCAAAATATATTATAATAAACCATTATCCACAGTCGAAAAACGGTGTGCTTCTCCTCCTGATTGAGCAACAACCAGCGCTCCCTTTAAAGAAGGAAGCATATTTATTGCACAGTGAAATTTGGAGGTCAGATGTAGGGCTGATATAACCTGAGGTATATCACCTTTGCCTAATGGAGAGCACATCCTCCTGCTAAATGCTGGGAGGTTCCAAAAACAACACAAATGGCTTCCATTGTTTGTGTGTATTTTTCATTACAATGAAAGTTCAGTCCGCTAACCAGTGGTTTATAAAATACAGTGAAGAACCTGTTGCCAAAGACTTACACAGTGTTACACAGTGAAAGATGAAGGATATGCCCTATTGTAAGTCCTCTGGAATAAGACCAGATAGAAATAATAATAATAACAACAAGAGGGTGCGGTATGTAAGACAAAATGATCTGTGATGTCCTTGAACACATCCATAATCTGAGACTGCTCAGATTAAGGTCAAATCAAACTCTAATTGGTAATACAGTGTTGGAAAAAGAAGATTGTCTGTGAAATCATTACTCTGTGATGTATATGTGATATTGATTAGATTCCAATTATTTTCACTCTGACCTTTGACAACTGCACGGGTCTGCCTGCATGGTTTCCATGGATCAGAAAGGAGTGGACTCTGATAATGGGATGTCTCGTATCGATCTCCTCGCTCTTGGTCGCTCGCTCTGTCTGTCTCACTCCCAGGAGCCTCATCAAGGATCTTCATTTCACCCTGAAATGTTTGTGTTATTGTGTGCTCAATTACTGCCCCATCAAAGGCTTACAATGGTCCAACAAAAACATGCTATATTGAAAAATACAAACACAGACAAGCTTACCTTACAGGCTGGATGTGTATGTGTATGTGTGTGGTGTCTGTGAGCTGGCAACTGACCTCGGTGAAGAAGCATTAGCATATTTCAGTGATGGAGCAGTCATGGTTGAAGGAGCAGCTAATATTAACTCTTTGGAAGAGCACTGGGAAATTGCCTTCATCTGTGTGAGACGGGAAAGAAAAGCGTTTTAATAGATTTTTGATGACATTTTCAAGTGACTGCAGAAAAGAGTTGTAACTGAAATGATAGATTTTCATATGAATTTAAAATATCTGTTTCATTATGTGATCCCAGTCCTTAAAACAAATCACAAAGCACAGGTGCTGTGAAAGCACAGAAAAGAATTGCAAGTTTCAGGAACTTGTTGATTATTTTTCCTCTGTGAGTGCCCTGAGAGCTCAGTAAGAAACATATTTTCTGGATCAGATGAAAGACATAATGTCATTGCAACGACCTTCTCAGGTCAGTGACTGGTTCAGAGACTCTTAGTTGCACTTGTCGCAATACTTTGAAGTTAACAATCCCTGTTCAAGGTCAGTCTCGCTCTCTCTCTCTCTCTCTCTCTCTCTCTCTTTCTCTCCCCATCTCTCTCTCACACACACACACACACACAGAGGAACTTAGTATAACCCTAAGTTAATCTTTATTTTCTCCCTCCAGGCTTTCAATTAGCACTTGTGTTATTTTAGAGATTTGAAATCTGCAAGCTGTGAGCGTTGGTCACAGTCTAATGCGCTCAAAAACCGTATAGTATACAGCACACATGCAGACGGCTCCTCTCAGTGTAAAAACTTGTTTCCATGGGAACCACACACTGAGGCGATGACAGCCAGACAAGGTTACTTTAAGTTCCCTCCAAAAAAAACATTCGATCAATCAAACAATAGTCAAGAAGAAGAAGAAGAAGTCTTCTCCTCTGATGAATAACAATAACTATTGTTCCAAATAACAAAGAGTCAATGTAAAATATCCATCCATCCATCAGTACCGCTTTATCCTCCACATGAGGGTCGTGGGGAGTGCTGTGCCAATCTTAGCTGACATAGGGCGATAGGTGAGGTCACACCCTGGACAGATTGCCAGTCCATCACATAGAGGGGGACACATAGAGACAAACAACCATTCACTCTCACGTTCACACCTACACAGACTCGGCTGCAGAAACAAATTAAAGCAACTTTGCTTCAGGCTAAGCAGTGGCTCTGTGTCCACTCCTACAGTGCTGAGAAATCATTCTCACTAAAAAGGGTATTCAACTTTCATTTATTAAACATGTAAGTTAAGAACAAAAAATGCAAGGACAAGAAGTGACGACGCGAGCGGGAGCGAGCAGGAAGCAGCGCCACTTACTGCTCCCGCTCACGTCGTCATATTTCTTTGGAAATATTTGTGGATATCCATACAGACTAGCGCTCTCTCTCGCTCTGGGCAACCAAGATAGTGTCGGGCTCCGTTAGCCAAGAAGCTGGAGCGAGTGAGAGAGAGCGACAGCGAGCACTATCGATAACCTCACACTGGAGAGTTTTAGTTTTTTGTTTTTGGTTAATATGTTCCAACAATGTAACGGGGAAAGAATGAATGAATGGCTTCATTTCAGAGGCTACCAAAGTGGCATGGGTATCCCAGAATGCATCTTATAGAGAGTTGGTCCCTCTGAGGTAAAAAAAAACAAATAAAATGAACAGCTTCCAGTCCAAGAGGACATGGCCCCCCTAATGCCCGCCCATGGTGCCGGGCCTGCACCTATGGTCAATTTAGAGTAACCAATTTACCTAATCCCCATTATTGCATGTTTTTAGACTGTGGGAGGAAACCGGAGAACCTGGAGAAAACCCCCACACACACAGGGAGAACATGCAAACTCCATGCACAAGGGCCCATATTCAAACCCCGGCTGGAACCCACGTCTTCTTGCTGCAAATGCAAGAGTGCTAACCACTACCCCAACCTGTGTGGCCCCATGTAAAATATAAAAGCTTTAATTAAGAGCACAGCATCTTTACTAAGTTAGTACCTGTTGGAGGTGTTAATGTGTTTCTCTGACAACAACATCCCAGTGAACCCAAGACAGTGCAGACAGTATTCGGCTTTGCAATTGATATTAATGAACTCACAATGTTGGCTTGCCAATCAAAATCAATTTTCAGCAGCAGCAGCTGTTTTTGGTGAGAAAGATCTAATAAAGCAATTATGTGCTTCAGACTCAACATCAAACAACAAATTAGCTGGAGAAAATGTGATCAAAGCACATTAAGGAGATCACAGCTGCAGTGAGTGACTTTTGGGGGATTTTTGTTGTTATTCTGCCTCTGTTTGGTCTTTCTGAACAGAAATGCCGTAACATTATTTGTTTGCTGCCTCCTTCAACTTGTCAAGCGTTATTATCAGAGTTGAACGAGGGCATGCGTTCATCTCCACAAACTATTGAACGGCCTTCGCTAGTGCAATGTGGCTGTGGCCTCCGTCTGTCCTGAGATCAAATAAATGACTTCCTGTGAGCAGCACGGAACTCTAAACAACATAAAAATATAGACGTACACGGAGAGAGTCACATGGAGCTGATAGGCTTTATCAGTAATTGTGTGAACCCGTTTGACAGTGGTTTTAATGTCATTTGTTTATTTAAAAGTTGTGCACAACAGTTATAAAATAACCTTTTACTGATCAGGCACAACAACAGGTTAATTTAGCCGGGGTTGAAAATGTAAGCGATGCACTAAAGCATTGGTTCTCAAACTTTTTATACCAAGAACCACCTGCGAAAACATTGAGCTCTTGAAGTAACACCATTGTACTAATGCTAAAATACAGTGGCCGAGCAAAGTCAGCCACAGACTTCTTCACAGGAGGCAGGTTTAGTCCCGACAAGATCATTTGCTCTCTCATCATCCTCCTCTTCCTCACTTATACTTGACACACTGATGTAGTGAAATGAGATTTATGCTGTGCAAAATGTACTAATGCTTCGTTTTCTGCAGACATTTCCGCTGTTGTGACACATTGCGATAGACGCGATTGGCGGGGAGCGACACGACAAATCGCGTTTGGCGTGAACGTGGCAGAAGATGGAGTGAGAGATAAAGTGATGGTAATTGTTATTGTTTCATTTTTCTATACTCTGGTTTATAGAGTAGAACAGACTGTCTGAATTTCCTCCAAGTACCACCAGAGGAAGCTTGCGTACCAGTGGTGGTACACGTACCACACTTTGAGAACCGTGGCACTAAAGCACTATCGTTCTTCTGTAGTTTTTTTCCCATGGGTTAGTATAATAAAACAATGTTATCATATGTAAATAAAATGCGACTGTACCTGGTCTGAAGACATGGTTGATGGTACATACAAATGCACGTTACTACAACATTATATTATACGAAGAGAGAGCAAATCCTTTTGTGTTACTTTAACATTAGCGTTGAGCTTGCTGTTCTTTTACCCGCTCTCTAAACGAAACTGGAAGAAAGAAACGATTCAGCTGCAGAGCTGGGAATTACTTTAAGAGGAGCAATCTCCATTTCTCTCTATGGAAAAGATGTCAGTTAGCGACTGTGACATTTGCTGAATGGGATGTTATGTGACAGCACGAATAGAGGACGTGATCAGACTGTTGTGTTCACTTACTAACTGTCGTGGGTTGTAACGTCTTCATGTTTGTAACTCCCATTACAAACATGAAGACGTGAAGCGACCACAGACACTGGTCTACAGTGAAGTGGAAAACAGAGGTAGATGAGTCATCACCATATTCACCACAGCTGAGTGGCTGCAGATGTGACGCATGCAAACATTTACTGGGCTGAAGGCTCGAGTCCCACAGTGAGAGGCTCTACTTTGCTGCAAGGGTTTTACAGTGAAGGGTCAAAGCATACCGACACAAAGTTGTCCTGATGGATCGTCTTTCTCCTCTGATGAGACACTTCTGTCCTGAGTGGGAGTGGTCTCCTTCAGGATGTTAATGGAGCTCCCAGTGTCAGGGTCTTATTGTTAGAGGAAGGACATTTGCATCGAGAGCAGAGCTATGAAAATAAGCAGCAGTGAGATGACCTTTCAGCTCTGCCTCAATTTATCACTGAGGAATTTATTTTATTTGTTCCGTGGCATTATGTAACACACATCAGCTGTGTCTGTGTGTGTGTGTGTGTGTGTGTGTATGTGCGTATGTGCACAGCTGACACACACACATAATAGAGGTGACTCAATGTCACGGGTGGGACAGTGTGGATTTTCTGGACGACGGGATCTCGCTCGCTCTGTTTGTTGTTACTGTAATAAACCCATGTGTTCTTGGTCTGCTGCCCAACTGGATTATAAGCAGTGTTTGATTTAGTTTATTTATTTATTGGTGATTCTTATATTTCTATTTTTTATCTTTTTTTTCTTACACCGTTGGTGTCTTTCAAACATTTGATTGTCTTTTATTTGATTTTCAAAAAAAAGAAAAAAACAGAGTGCGGTTGATAGAATAAAAGGCCAATCTAGTGCTGTTACCAGGGAGGGGAGGTGAGTGAGTGCGCTTCCTGGCAGAGAGCTGCTGAGTTGCTGAGCTGGATTTAGAACTTCATCAGAGGCTTTGAGCTCAACACTGATAAGACTGAACACAACACTGTTTGGGGCCGTTAATAATTGCTGGGTAACCATTCAAACATGTGTGCAAAACAAAGATGGCAACTTGTCGGGATCACTCAGACTGAGGAGCTGAGGCTGTGTTCGTCACGTACAGGTCATCTGTAAATTATAGGAATCATTCTCATCACTGAGTAAAGTCCAGTAGCTTATGTCATACAGATCCGACTCCATAAATGTATTTGAATGAATTAGTTGTCAGGAGCACTAACCAGAGGTGAGAGCAGTGAGTGCCAGGCAGATATTAATAGCCACAAAGCAATGTCACTACTAAGTCCTGTGCTCTCGCCGAGGCTTTTGTTTTCAAGCACATTCTTTCCGTCTTCCTTTTACTCTGTACTTATCCTCTGAGATAAGGAAGACTCAAGTCTCCTTTTCCACCTTTTAAGTCTCTATTTCAGCAGCTCAGCGGGAGAGTTAATAAGCAGAGGAGATAGAGCCTGCAAAATGACACGCACGCACACTCTGATAAGATGAAACTATGCTGTGGAAACATTGGACATCATGTCATTACGCAGTGATAACATGCGAGGATCCAGTTTCAGGACAAAGACATGTCACTAAACATGAAGAAGGGAGAAGAAAGAGACAGATGGAGCGATGCAGTGCAGTGGGATTTAAAGAGAGAAGAGGGAAGCTATTTCAGGGATGATTTGTCTGGAATGACAACTGTTGCCTCCACTACCACCCACCCCTGATTGCTGTCTCTCTCTCTCTCTCCCTCTCTCTCTCCCTCTCTCTCTCTATCTCTCAAGCTCTACCTCTCTCTCTCAAATCCCACTCCCTTGCCTGGTCTTAACCTCAGGACCCTTCAATGCCCAGAACTTTTCCAACCACTGACCCTTATCTCCGTCACCATGCGTTTAATGATAATTATAGAACGCTATTCTCTTTCCCGTTGAGCTGTGACACATGTACACACCTCCCAACCACACATGGAGCCATAGGGTATATAAGGGCCAAGGTGGCAGCAGGAGAGTGGGAAAACGGGTACCTTAAACACTCAAAAAAACAAAACAAAACAAATACTGAGTAAAAGGAAAGATCTGTGTATTATTTTTCTGAGAGACTCCCAGAGGAGCCACCCAACGAATCAACTCTCTGCACCTCCCTCCTCTCTCCCCTTGTTCTCCTCCTCTGCCTTACCCGACACTCACGCCCATCCATGAGTGGAACCAACTCCTCTGCCTATCGATCGGAGCGTAGTTTCCACCAGACCTCATCCTCATCCTCGTCCTCTGGTAACCCATACATGGAGAAAAGCCGGGGACTGTTTGCCGAGGACTTTGGCTCCTTCATGAGGCCTGGGAGTGACGCCTTGGGATTTTCCAGTAAGTTGGAAGCAATTTCAGGTCTCTGTAGCTCTCTGTGTAAACAAAGTGGATTTCAATAATAGCTACGGGAGGTTAGAGGGACAATTTTGCCTATAAAGTAGATTTGTGTCTCTGCTGGGAAGCGATTTGTGTACAGTGTGCTGTTTTTCTCCATAAAGTGGTTATAAAGCATGTCAAGAGGTGACAGTTCGGAGGAGGAGAAGAGACAGGGCTCAGTTTAGAAGGCAAAAAGACAAACGTCTCTGTGTGTGTGTGTGTCTGTGTGTGTTTGTTTAAGATGTTTTCCAAGTGTGAGAGTAGCCATGGTGCTGACTGATGAAGTTCATCTTCTGATGTAAGACCTGAAGACTGGCCATCTGTACAATGTGGTGACCTTCACTACCTGATTCACCTGGTAAATCATACTTCATACAGGTTCAAAAAAGAGAAGAATTCACCTAAAGGGAAAGAAAAAGTGCGCAAATCTGGTGCTTTTCATAGTTTACTTACTACTTGAACTAATCCATGGAAATTGGAAAGCTTTTAGAGTTGGTGAACATTGTTAAAACTATTCTGTTTTAATATGCAACTTATGTTGTTTCAAAACGTTACCTCACCCATGAAAGATGAGAGGGTTAGGAGAAATTAGGTAATTTGCGTGTGTGTGTGTGTGTGTGTGTGTGTGTGTGACATCTGAACCTTAAATGGACCCTGACTCCATGTGCTGCATGCATCAGGGTGGAATTGTTTTGGAGCCATGATTGGTGGCTCACAGTTACAGCACAGGACACTGACGTTTGGAGACTAAAGCAAAGCAAAGCGCACACACACACACATACGCGTGCAAACTGGGGAATGTTGTACTGAGTGCCAGCAGTGTGACTTCACACACTGAGTATCTGGGATGACGCCTGCATGAGGAATGACTCGCGCACACACGCACACAGGGTCATGTGTGACCACATCATCCTCCGCTGAGCACAGGATCAGTGTGGACGCTGCATCAGACTGCAAAATGATCATCCCCATTTCTCTTCTTCCTGGTGCCAGATTGGCTGTGCTGCAGTTCCAGTCCACATCAGAAAGTCTAATCATAATAGTTTGAGAGTCTAAGACTTGAAAATGAGGTTGGGTTTTTTTTTCCCCCAGTTTTTACATTCATTGTACAAAAGGTTGCTGCGATAAAATGAAAAATAAAATAGGTTTTTCTTCTGAATCAGAATCTGTTGAACCCAAAAATTACATTTTATATAAAAATATAACTATATTCTGGGTTGTTAATAACAGTTCTAATAACTGGACAACCCAATAATTTGAATCTAATTAATGTGAACATTTAAAGTGATATATATACTGTATAGTTATATTTAGTTGCAAACTGATTTTCATGTTGAAAGGGATGAGAATGTAAATCACAGCTTAAGTGCAATTAAAATAAATGCTGGTGTTTGGATCGATGAAAAAAGAACCAGAAAATAATCTGAATTGTTAATAACCTTTGTTTTTAGCATGAATCTCTTTAACTGATTGGAATACACATTAAATGAACATGTTTTGCACTCATGTAGTACATAGTCTCTTAAATCAATGATGTTATTATGCTTTTTTTCTATAGTTTCGAGTGAAAAAACCACCTGCAGTTTTTATAATTATCAGAGGACTATGTGGTCTAACTGGGATTACTTTCAAATAAATAAATGCATGAGTATGTTTCCTCCTGAGCTTCTTTATCCTGTGGTGGTTTCAGGTGGAGCTGGGAATATCAAATCTCTTGGAGATTCGTACCAGTTCACAGTTGACGTGCGAGACTTCTCTCCTGAAGATGTCATCGTCACCACATCCAACAACCAGATAGAAGTTCGTGCCGAGAAGGTGGGCAGCTTTTCTTCCAATGTGGTCTGTCTCACAAGTGATAGGACAGTGTTGTTGTTGTCTTCACGTGGTGGAAACCTGGAACTAGAATGGTGTTAAGAGGGCGTCTGTAGCCTTCACGGGTGCCACAATATGAGCAGAGTATAAAACATGCATTAACTCTAAATCTATTATATGGCTTTATTGACAGTTGGCCCAGGACGGTTCAGTCATGAACACATTCACCCACAAGTGTCAGCTCCCTGAGGACGTGGACCCCACCTCAGTGACATCATCACTGGGCGCAGAGGGAACCCTCACAGTTCGGGCACGGCGGCATCCGGCCAAACACGAGCTTGTACAGACCTTCCGCACTGAGATCAAGATCTAAACAGTGATGAATTTATAAAAACAGATCTCTGGCTTCCTGTGGTTTTTTTTTATTTTATTTTACTTCTTCTATTCCCTGTCTTCATTGAAACATTTAACACTCACTTTAAAACATGTCGCCTCCCTCCCTCCATGACTGCAACACAACCTGTTGCTGCTCATTTAAAGTCTGAATTAGTTCACAATGCACATACACAGCAGCAGTAGGTCATACCTGCAAATAACAGACTGAGACAGAGGCTTGGACATGTGGTCCATCTAAACAGACCCCCACCCCCCACCCCCCTCTCTCGTATTTCTATCCATTTTAAGACCTGCATTGACCTCCATTCATTTGGACATACAGGCTACTCAAGGCCTTATTCTTAACCTTAACCATGTCCAGTTAATAACTAGCCCTAAGCTTAATCTAACCGCAATTCAAATCTTAGCCCTCAACTTAACCAGCTCCTCAGAAATTAGGTTCTACCTCATTAGGACCAGGTTTTGGTCTCCATGAGGAGTTCTGGTCCTGACAAGGTCGGTGTTTATGCCAGAAAAGGTCCTAAAGAGGTGACACACACACATACAAACACTTTCTGATTCATAATTTGTTGTATATTATATAATATTATTATTTGTGTGAATAAAACACTCATTTGACAGTAAACATCCTGACCTTTTGATTTCTGTTTGAATGAACAGTACAGGACATTTGATTATACATGCAATGTACAGTGTGTATAAAGTCAGTGTTTTGAGTTATTTAAGTTTTAATGGGAAGTGGTAATAAATCAAACCTCTTTATCTTCCACAGGCTACAAGATACAAACAGCATGAACTATGATTAATATTTTAAACTACAGGCAAAGCAAACTTTAAACTCTACAGCAGATATTTTCTTGATATATACAATTGGTTTTTGACATTAAGGCAAAGATGTGAAATGACATTTTGTATTTGTATAAACCTGCTGTCACTTCTGAATCCCTTTTGTAATTGTCACTGCACAGCAATTTTAGAAATGATTGTTAGTATGATTGACCTGGCAGCACAATTTTCTTCAGCATACATCAAGACTATAATAGAAAAAAAGAATAAAGCTGGATATACTGTGAACATCACATGACAATTATCTTTTCATAATCAATACTGAGTATGACTACATTTTCTGATAACTGAGGTTGTTTTGATTCCGTCTTTTATGCATCAAGGCATTAATGATGCATCTGCCCTGCTTTCATGAGAACAGATTTTCAAAGGTGCTTTTTATAATAAAAAAGTCCTTTATTATGTGGCTGTAATTAAACAGACCTTTGAATTTTGATTTAATCTCTCTCTCTCTCTATATATACAGTATATATATATATATATATATATATATATATATATATATATATATATATATATATATATACAACTATAACTATAGTTGTATGATTAGCTATGTTTATATAAATACTATATATACTACAATACTTTATTATGGATAAATATATTGATTCAAATAAGTGTAAGAACAGTAAACCTTAGCTTATTTTAACGAACACTATTTAACATCCTTTAAGGTGCTTATTATTTATGTGTGGGTGAATTCTTTTTTTGATTAAAAAGCATATATAGTTTTTGTTAAACCATTATTTTTCTTTTTTCTGTTGTTCTATATTATATTTTTTTTACAATATCGCCGTCAGTGATACAGATTTTAAAACACGAGCCATTTGCGCCACCACGCGGTCATTATTGAAACAACGTGTGTTCACACTGCGCACGCCCCACTGACACATCCGGCCGGTCCCTATCAATCGATCAGAGAGAGGAAGATGGCGGTAGACGGACTCAGCGCTGCAAGATCGATCACCGAAAAACTCGATTGGGTTTGTTTTTCATAATTGAGTGAAACAAAAGCAGACGCCGCCTGAAGTGAGGGGTTTGGACACGGAGTGAAGAAAAGGCAACAAAGAGGTAGTTTTTGTTAAAATGGCGCTCCCTGTAAGCATGAAGAATGAGTTAGCTGTTAAAAGAACACGAGATTAACACAGGCCACACTCCTCGGGCCGCCATCTTGTCCCTGCATTGCATGCATGTCAAGGCATGCTAAATTAATCCCTGATAGCTAAGTTGCAAGGATGGAGGAATTGTAATCGATATATTGCATTGTTAAACCCATGTGGTGAAAAGTTTTAGAGAAAATGTCGCTATTCATTGTAAATGGTGCTTAAACGGGACATTAAAGTGAATTCGTGTGTTATTTTCATATCGTCTGTCGTTGTTTAGTTAGCTAGCTATAATTATATTACAGTTTAGGTCTCTGTCTCTGTGTTTTGGTACAAATAAGGGCTGCAGCTAACGATTTATCAATTAAATTGTAATTGTTTTTTTCTAAACCTTGAAATTATGATCTTCTATGATTTTATTTAAGAAGCTGAATGATATGAAGATTTGTTCTATTATTAATAGGATATTAATTAATTGTCAAAATAGTAGACGGTTAATATCATACTCGAACTATTGAAAAAAATAATCGTTGCAGGCCTGATTTCTTTTTGGTGAAAAAAGTGGATCTGTTTTTTCCAAAACGTCAAAAATGATTACTTAATCAAGTGTTTTGTATTGAAGAGGCTGAAATCTAAAACTTCTTTTTTAGTCGCTATTAAAAATATTCGTTGATAACTTTAATTAATTTTATTTTTTTTCAAGACAGGGACAATGCATAATAAAACATTAAGCTTGTACAACAAGAGAATATGCATTGTGCCAGGTTGTAGCAGATTGCTATTTTCCACCTGTAGTCCCTGGGCAGGTTGATGGAATAGTACATTAAAACATAATAATAATAATAATAATAACAACAAATATAAAATTACAGAACAAAGGACGTGGAAGCAGATTCAACATGACCACTAAGATTTAAGGCTAAACTGCCCCCCACCACACACACACACACACACAATTCATAAATGTGTACACTCCTGTCCTGACAGTAGCCAACGCTTAGCAAGATGTGAGAAGGTGTGGGGACTTCTACATGAAATAATGTCTGTTGGCAGAGTATTCCATTGAGTCATGGCTATACAGGAAAAAGATGACTTTCCAAATATGGTTTTGTGTTGGGGTACACTACACTCACCCCTAGATACAGATCTTGTTATTCTACTTCTCAGAGCAGAGAGTAACATGCCAAAGCATATAGAAAGCAAGACATGGTCCAACAAGACAATTATGTGCTTGAAATGGTATCAAATGACTTATTGATACAGTCTGTTTATATTATTATGACATAGTTATGCATCATTACTTCAATAACAATAACGCTACACAGTTTTACCAGAGCCTTTTAAAAGATGACATATGTTTGAACATAGAGAAATCTGACATGTTACATCCTCCTTGTCAGTGGATGTCCACAGAGCCTGTGTCTCACTGCCAGCTTCTTCCACCAGAGAGATGGAGTTCCCGTGGCACAGTGGGAAGGTTCTGGAGCAGCTTGATCGGCAGCGTAAGCAGGGTCTGCTGTGTGACTGCACCTTTGTTGTGGATGGGGTGGACTTCAAGGCTCACAAAGCTCTGCTGGCAGCCTGCAGTGTATACTTCCGCACCCTCTTTCTGGACCAGAAAGATGTGGTGCATCTGGACATCAGCAATGCAGCAGGTAGGTTTCGGGCTGCAGACACACTTCTGAGTTGTAAATCATTATTATTATTGTTATTATTGGCATTGCAGCATACTACCCCTAATGCTTTTGCTCAAATCATTTCTGCTGTCTCTCCAGTTGACCTATTATGCTCCTGATTATCGTTACAGGTTTGGGTCAGGTCCTGGAATTTATGTACACGGCCAAACTGAATTTAAGTCCACAGAATGTAGAGGACGTACTGGCTGTTGCCAACTTTCTACAAATGCAAGAAATTGTGAATGCCTGTTCTGCATACCAGTCAATGTCAAATCCAGCTCCTTCAGTCATAACATTGGATTTCACTGTCGGTGAGTCCAGTCTTTACATGGGTTTAGTGCAGATATATTATACTTTTGTTGGTGGCAGTCATTACAAATAACTTCTCTTAGCTATACTATAAATAAGTAAGAAATATTTAAATTTGATTAGATTTTACATCGTAATCCATACATGAAATATTAAATATGTTATTCCATAGGTGTCCACCCTATTTCTGGTAAGAAATGAAAACACCTTTTCTTTCTTTTTTTTATTTTTATTGAATCAAACAGACGAAAAGGCAGGTGACAGTGAGCAGAAAGAGAAGGAGAGTGACCTGCCAGAAGTGGCATCACAGGCTGAGGAGATTCCTGCTTGCACCCCCACAGAAGATAAAGAGCCCACACAAAATCAGGATGATATGAAGGACATCTCTACAGAAACCAGTCCTTCTACGACCAAGTCAAGAGGACGCCCGCCCAAATCCATTCCCCATACTGCTCAAATAAAGATTGAAAGTGTTACTCAAGACGCAACTGGATTTCAGGATGACCCCTCCGACACAGACTACACACCTAGTGAGTAAAGCTGATATTTATATTCGGTCCGTTTGGCATGTGTGTTTGCATCGTTAAACCAATTGTTGAGGGTCCCCATGATGTTTCAACAAATAAACCTGGGGATACTATCTCTGTTTTTGCAGAAGCACAGTCAAAGTCTGGTGGCAGATCAACGTATATAAGCTCACGAGGGAGAAGAATCAGAAGATCTCAGAGACGAAACTCCTTGCCTGGTGAGCAGGATGCACAGGTCGCCTTTGCTGTATCAACCTGAACACCTAAATACCTCCGCCTCCAAGGCTTTAGTATTTCCAACTGAGAAAGTCCTACGTTCTAATTCTAGGTTTTCAGTTAAATATTTATCATTTGCAAAATGTCTTTCTGAAATCTAATATGTCCTATTATGTGAATAGCCAAGACACTTAGAGACAGTTTGTAAGTTTTAAGTGTTCTGTGTTTTGATCCTCACAGACAGTAACTCAGAGGATGAAGTCACAACAAAGACAAAACCCCAGAAGAAGGTGGTGGAGCCAGTAGATGTGGATGAGGGAGAGGAAGACGATTCTGGGGAGACTGATATTGAAGATGGAGATGGAGAGGAAGACGGTGAGGACAGCCAGAAGTCAAAAGAAGTCGATTCTAGCACTGAGCAAGATGAGAAACAAACACAGTCAGCCTCAATGGGCAGCCGATCTGAGTCAAAGCCTTACAGCTCCGTGACACACAAATGTGAGGTAAGGAATATCTTACTCTATGTAGTGTTTCTTCTGATGCTGTGTGTTGTGGTAGTAAAGTTGATTATTATTATCCTTAGTTAGGCCCTTGTATTAAATATAAGACAAGATTTACAAACAATAGCAGGTATGATTAATGAGGAAGAATTAAAATATTAAAATGTTTAAATCAATTTCACATCCATTTATGATATGCAGTGGAATTAAAAAATAAATATAAAAGCAGCACATGTTAGATAGCAATGTTACCTACTGTTACAGCACACATTCATAGAACATTGTAAACTAGATTTAAACATAAAAAAATACATCTCTGACTTCGCTTCAGCCACCTTTTCACTTCCTTGTTCCATATTTATTATCTTTCATTCTTTTTATTTTAATTACACATGTTCTTCTCTCTAGGACTGTGGGAAGAAATTCACCCACACTGGCAACTTTAAGAGGCACATGCGCATTCACACCGGAGAGAAGCCTTTCAGCTGCCGGGACTGCAACAAAGCCTTCTCTGACCCAGCAGCCTGTAAAGCCCACGAGAAAACACACAGGTGAGTTACTTTGTTACTTCACCTTCATGGACATCTAATTATACCTCCTGACAAACCGCTGTCAAGTTTGTGTTTTAAATTGAGTTGTTGTTGCCGTCTAGCCCCCTGAAGCCATACTGCTGCTCTACATGTGGAAAGAGCTACCGTCAGATCAGCCTGCTCAACCTGCACCGCAAACGGCACACAGGCGAAGCGCGCTACAGCTGCAGTGTGTGCAGCAAGCTCTTCACCACATCTGGCAACCTGAAGAGGCACCAGTTGGTGCACAGCGGGGAGAAGCCATATCACTGCAACTTCTGCAATAAGGCCTTTTCCGACCCCACTGCCAAGATGAGACATCTAGAGATACACGACACAGACAAGGGCCACAAATGTCCGCACTGTGAAAAAAGATTCAATCAGGTAAAGGCACATTTGTGTGTGTTACGCTTTGTTCCACAGCAGCCATAACTGCATTTTTCTTCATAAAACACACCTTTTCTACAGTTCTTCAAACATTACTGAAATCCTTAGCTGTCAGAGAAGTTCTTCAACACGTTATCTTTCTTTCGAATGATTTTGTCCACTATACATTAAATTACTTGTTGCATGTTTGGGAATTATTTACATTATTTATCTGATAATGTAATCTTGAATTGATCTTGAATTTCCTTCGGGATCAATAAAGTATCTATCTATCTATCTGATTGTGTGTTGTAGATGGGGAATTTGAAGGCGCACTTAAAGATCCATATAACAGACGGGCCTCTCAAATGCAAAGAATGTGGCAAACAGTTTACCACTTCAGGTAAGAAGGCAGCAGAATGTTTTTCTTAAATTTTCTTTAATTATTTGATCAACATCTCTAAATAAGTGAAGACATTTATAAGTAATTTAAAAAAAGGGTTAAAGGTTCACAGTCTTTCACTACATACAAATCTGCCTACCAAAGAAAAGTCCTAGTGGCAAGTGGATCGCCCACACCAAAGGAGGGCAACTAAAGATTAATTTGGTGTTTGTTAAAATATATATTTTTTTAAATGTTGATTTTAGTTTAATTTTGACAAAATGTGTCCTATATCTTTATAATGAAAGAGACAAAGAAAATATCAGAATTCACAAAATAGCAAAACAGATTCAAATTACTCTTGTTAACTGCTGCTCACCTCATCTGACTCATTCTAATATAGGAGTTGGATAATGTTTAAAATCTTGTGTTGTGACGTGATGAGATTATCATTATATTACATTGTGCACACTATTGAAAACAATAGTGTGCACAATATCCAAATGAAGCTGTGTGTGTGTAGTTGTCTCTTTTTTGGTCTAAGCTTTTTATTTATTTATTATATGTTTATTTCGGTCATGACATTTAGTGGCGGTGTCTGCTTTTTAGGAAATCTGAAGAGACACCTGCGGGTTCACAGCGGGGAGAAGCCATACATCTGTGTGCACTGTCAGAGAGCCTTCAGTGACCCAGGAGCTCTGCAGCGACATGAACGCATCCACACAGGTAATAAGACAGACTCTGACATGTTGGTAAATGTGAAGGCAAAGGACTCAATTCTCATTTTTCAATACACAAGTACAGTGAGACAATAATTTGTGTGTTACAGGAGAAAAGCCGTGTGTCTGTGGTATCTGTGGTAAAGCCTTCACCCAGGCCAGCTCGCTTATCGCTCATGTCCGCCAGCACACAGGAGAGAAGCCTTATGTGTGTGATCGCTGCGGCAAAAGGTCAGTTTGATACAAGAGAACAGACACAGTGATGCTATAGGTCCAAACCTGAATTTATCGATTGAGAAAATATGGAAATATGTGAAAACAAAATCTATTGGTTTGCAAGAAACACAGATCATTATGTTTCTGTCTGAGCTACACAATTGTGTTTTTTTCTTTTTGTGTTTCCTTCAGACTTCAACAAAGCATTTTGTACTGACAAGACATTTCAAACAAAATTTTTGAATTAAATGTGAGTTTTTTAAGTAATATGGGATGTTTCTCTCTGGACAGGTTTGTGCAGTCCAGTCAACTGGCCAATCACATTCGCCATCACGACAATGTCCGTCCTCACAAGTGTCAGATGTGCAACAAGGCATTCGTCAACGTGGGAGATCTGTCAAAGCACATAATCATACACACGGGTAAGGATTATTGAG